>NW_012153341.1:942691-978198 GCF_000956105.1 Propithecus coquereli | reverse complement strand
GGGGTAGCGGGGAGAGAGAAAGACAGAGGTGAGAAAGAGAGAGAGACAGAGGTGAGAGAGAGAGAGGTGAGAGACAGAGGTGAGAGAGAGCACACACTCTCTGTCCCTTCTTAACAAGGGTGCTGATCCCTGCATGAGGGCCCCACCCTTGTGGCCTCACCTAACCGTAATCCCCTCCCAGCAGTCCCATCTCCAGATACCATCACAGTGGGAGGTACGGCTCCAACACATGACTTTTGGGGGGACACAATTCAGCCCATGGCATCCCCTTCCTGACTTCTAAACCATAGACTGATTTGCCTGTTTATGAATGCACATGCACACGTGGTTTCATGTCTGCCTTCTTTTACCCAACATTGTTTGTGACATCCAAACATGCTATTCCACGGAGTAATAGTTGAGTATTCTCAGGACTCTACAGTGCTGAAGTGTGTGAACATACAACCATGGACAGACTTGGGGGTTGTTTCCTGTTTGAGGTTATTTCAAACAGTGCTGCTTGAAGCACCTGTCATGTAATTTTGGTAAATGCAGCCTTGCCTTTCTGTTGGGAACATCCCCTGCTGTGGACTCTCTTGGTCATGGGGTATGTGGAGGTCCCTTTGGAAGACACTGCTAAACGGTTTTCCAGAGTGGCTGTAACAGCTTACCTTCCCACCCATGGCGTGTGAGAGTTTCACACCTCAGCAATGCTGGAGTTATTAGCCTTTCTCATGTGAGCGCCTTGCGTGGGTGCGTGGTTCCAGTTTGTGCTTCCTGGATGACTGATGCAGTTGCTCCTGTTCCACGTTTCCTGGCCACGTGGGCACCCGTCAGGCCCCTATTCAAGTCTCCCTACAGGACCTCTGCCTTTTGCCCTCTAACAGTGGCTGTTTTTGTGGGTGGTTGGTGCTCCTTGTGCTCCACTTAAGGTATCTGCGACAAACTCAGTGTCATGAAGACATTGTCCTACATATTCTTCTAAGAGTTTTATGAGTCTCCCTCTCGCAGTTGGACTTATAGGCCCCTGGAGTAGTTTTGCATGTGGTGAGGGCAGAATGCAGGTACGGTTTCATTCACGTGGGTGTCCTATTGACCAACACACCCATTACGCGAGTGACCGTCCCGCTGCACTACAGGGTCTTTCTCGTCGTGAGCCAGGTGATGGGCTCGGTGCAGGTCTGCCTCTGGCAGGGACTGTGCTCTCACCTCCCACCTATGTGCCCCTCCCACCTGCAGAGAGCGGGTCAGTGCCCTGAGAGCTCCATGGCGAGGGAGGCCGCTGACCCCTTTCCTCCTGCCAGCGTCCAGGTCTCGGTCGAAGCTCCCCCCACCGCCCTCCTCCAGGAAGCCCTGGGGAAGTGGGTGGTCCCACTTCTGAGTACCTTGTTCTTAGTTGTACAGCTCTGTGTGGCTTGGAAAAGAGTTAAACTACAGCCAGGGCATTTGACGGCTGCACCCGGCTTGTTCAAGTGCTCCCTGTCATCTGTTTGACCAGATTCCCCCTTCACAGCAGGTTGAAAACAGCACTTGGATGGGTTACTCCAGATTGCGACTCTGGTACCCATGTAGGAAAATCCAAGATTCATAAAATAATTTGGACTTTCCAACCTGGCAAGATTCTTCCCAAAACATATGTGTGATTTTTTTTTTCTGGTCCTAGCGTTGGATTTGTATATTCCTAAAGGTGGTCTTTGGAACACTAGAAACTGAAGAAAAGGGGGTATCGCAGCCAAATAAATTTGGGGAACATTGTCTCAAACACTGTCTTAGACAAGATTGAACAGTTTCATCTTTTTCTTGCGGGATTTCTCAGAGCCATTTATGTGTCGCCATGTATTGTGAATCCCCAACAAAGCCCTTTGGTGTGAAGTGCTCCCGCCTCGTCTGACCATGACACCCAAGGGCCAGGGCTCCATGAATGAGGGTCCAGGAACACTGCCTCGTGGACATCGGTGGCCCCACACTCGAGGCAGCCCACTGGAGGAAGACGGGACCTCACCAGTCAGCTGTGTCTTGTCCAAGCTCTTGCTCCATGCGGGGAGTTCTTCAAGAGGTCCCGTGAGCGACGGTCACCCAGGTGATGGTTTCACACCTCGCAGACAGAGCGGCTACTCTAGACTCTTCATTCCTTTCATACGTGGAGTCTCTTTCCACTTTAATCCCTGGTTTGGGGACTTTCTCAAGGATCCAAAGGGAGCCAAGTAAACTCATCTTCTCTATGATATCTGAAGTCATCATGGGCCTCTCTAAGTTCTCAGCCATCCTGATGCTTTAGCAGAATTGCAAAACCAATGTCAGTCCGATCTTCTTCTGCAAAATGCTGAGTTTTCTGATTTTGCTCTCTGATAGCCTAGTTACCTACTTTTTTTATACACACATGCACACACACATAAACATGTACATACACGTAATACGTGCGTAAACATGAGCATACATATTTGAAGACACACAAAAACATGCACACAAGCAATGTCTTCTAATATTTGTACTGTTACATATTTAGCAATGTAATCCCTTCTTAGAATATTCAGGAAATTATTCACAAAAAAACCCTGCAGCTTTTTAAAAGATCTATTTCATTTTTTTCTGTGTGTCAAAGAGAATTAATCAAGGTTCTAATGATTGTTGTGCAGGTGTTATTTCAAAAACAACCAGTACCCCCCAAATCATTAAATTTGCAGGGAAACTCTTGATTACAGGAGCTGATGACTATTATTTCTAAAATAGAAGAGATGCAAAGTGACAAAAATCAATGACATGGCCATTAGGTTAGAGCTAAATGTAGCCAAGTTTTGCCTTGGTGAAGTTCTCACCTCACTTTCTCTGCAAATATTCAGTGTATAGTGACTCTTGAATATACATACCTAGATATTTATAATTGTTACCTTGATTATTTTTGAAATATTTTGTAAGGATTAACACACAAAATTCAACATTTGCTGAGGAGCTAACAAGCTCAAGGCACCAGGTGCACAAAGATGAATCAGACAGACGTGCTCCTGCCTTCATGGACTTTCGTTTTACGGAGACCTGGGCACTAAACTCATAACTATTTCCTTGCGTTGCTGATGAGAAAGGCACGTGAGTACTTACGCATGGAAATCCTGTTAGAAGAAGCCCCGAGGAACAGTTCAAGGTAGGGTGGGTGCCTTGTTACATCGAATTCTTGAAAGCTTGGAGGATTCCCTAGGAATTTGGTCCTATATGTAGAAAGATCATCCTCCCCTTTTTATACCTCTCTCTTTACCCAAAATCATGTTTCCCTACTTCAATTTCCAGCCAAGGTGTGGAAATCTCGAATTTTGGTGTTGTTAAAATGTGTACCATCATAAGTTCAAAACAGCTGTATCAAGAAGATTACGGCAGTGCCTGCTTTTGTAGAAAACCCCAGAAGTTGGTCTCTACTCACATCTCTTCCATCGCAGGGGCTCTCACATGGGTGTGATTTTGCACGCCCCTCTCCTCTGTCAGGGGACTTTGACAATGTCTGGAAACGTTTCTGATTGTCAGAAATGGAGGGGAAGGTGGTGCTGGCATCTACCGGGTAGAGACCAGGGATGTCCAACCGCCTGCCAGCTGCACCTGGAGAGGTTTGCAAATTCTTCAAGCCTTAATTCTCTCCTCTGGACAACAGCAATGCTGACCTCAGCACCCCGATTTGAGGCCCTTATCAACCCTGGAGGAAGTTCACAGCTTCCAAAATTTGTATTCTACTTTGTGTTATTTCCCCTTTTAAAAATTCAAACAAAAGAAACACATTCTCCAAATTACAATTTAAGTCAGACTGTAAAACTTGTTGGCCTTCAACATGGCCCCGGTACTGAATGGTGGCCTGGGCTGGATAGTCAAGAGTCTCTCTGCCTCCTGCCTGGGACTGGCCTCTATCTTGTGTCTGCATCTGTCACTGCTACAGCCAAGCGCAGCAAACTGGCACAGGATTTGGATTTTTTTTTCAAGCTCTTTACTGTAAGCTGGCACTAAGATGACACCATTTCGTTAGTAACAGGGTGCTCTTCTGCCACTCTGTCCTTAGAGCCCGGGGGTGGCACACCCCCCACCTGGGCACACAGAATGGCCTCCCCCTCCCAGCCTGAGCTGGATGCTGGCTGTGGAGAGAGAGAAGGGCCAGGGGTCCTTGTGACAGGGGGACAAGCGGTCCCCTTGGCCCCTGATGCCGCATACAACGTGTGGGTACTTCAGGGCCCCGACGCTCAACGGTGACCCTCCACAACATTCTAGAATATAAGCCTGGTCACACGGCCCGTGTCCAGCTCACCGGACAACATTTAGTATCTGAGTTAATTTGGGAGTGGCTCAGCTGGTGACTCTGGCTCAGGCCCGCTCAGGGCCGCAGGCTCCGAGGGCTCAGCTCCCACAAGGCTTCCTCCCATGGCTGTGGGCGGGGGCTCAGCCCCTGCCCCCCTGGGCTCCTCCGCAGGGCTGCTTGGGCGTCCTTGCAATGTGGCAGCTGGCAGCTTCCCCAAGGGGGGCGGGGAGGGGAGAGCTTCAGGCACTAGAGCAGCCATCGTGCCCCTGATGCTCTGGTCCTGGACATCGCACACCTCCACTTCTACCACGTTCTTAGAAGCAAAGCACTAAGTGCGTTTCATACCTAAGAGGAGAGGAATTAGCCTCCACTTTTTAAAGTGAGAATTATCAAAGGACTGGCAGACACCATGAAACGAACAAAGGGTCCAAACAGGGGGAGCCGTCCTTGTGTGTCTGCGTCCCGGTCTTCTGTGCTCTGCAGGCTCTGAGCTCTCATGGGAATCAAAAATAAACGCTCCCATCCTGGCATTCATGAATTACGGAAATGGAGCACCACGACCGTCCTCAGTCTGCCCGTTGTTGCTGAGCTCTGAACTCTCCCTTCGCCGGCCATTTGCACTGTGGGACCATCCGCTGCGTCACTCGGCGTGGGCGCACGCCTCACCGACACAGGGTTTAGTGGCTGAAATTTAGACAGCTGCACTCAGGGACTTCGGTTCTGACATTAAGGTGTGTGCTTTAGCCTAGTGAGAGGGGAGCAGGAGCATTTCCCCGTCAAACAAAGAGGTCAGCCCTCCAAAGCATCCACAAAGCCACAGTCAAGCTTGATATTTTGCTGGTCTGTTTAGCCAAGGCCTACATGTGCTCTCAGCCCCCACGGAGAGCACTGCGTTCCCGGGAACTTGCACTGTGCGTTCTGTCGATGGCTGCAGCTTTTCTGCCTTGGTAAAGTTGTCCTTAAAGCACCAGAGATCCGCAAAAGGGCTTCAGGAGGCTTCTGAAGTGCTATGCAAAGTCTGTGCCCAAAGATGCATTTTTTGGAGAGAGGACCTGAGACTTTTCTGGACTCTCTCGAGGTCTTCAATGCCGGTGCCTCTGCCTCCCACCGAAACACACAAACATCACAACATTAAAATGCACAACCTTCACTTCCTAACGCAGAGGGCAGGGCTTTCCTTCCGAGGTCCGGACAGTGGCTTACCTGGTGTGAGGAGGATGGATGTGTGCTTGTGTGACAGCAGCTGAGTCTGCCCTCACCTGCAACGGAACTGGGAACTTCAAGGTGGGGCAGGCCACCCCCCCGGCCTGTCAGGGACCATCCCAATCTTAACAAGTGGTTAGACGGAGCTGCGTGTGCTGGAGCTTGGTTTTAAGGAGCCGGTTCTGGGCAGTAGTCCCTGCTGCCATATGCTGGTCTCACCCAAAACAGAACTGAGCATCAGCTAAGTGGCCGGCAGTTTGTCATGTGCAGAATCAGCAAGGTGAGCCAGCAGGCGGGTCCAGACGGAGTTTAGGAAACAAATGCACGCTGCCGACTCTGCCGTTTCCGACTGTGCAGTCTGAGCCGCCGTTCCCACGCCCTCCCTCAACAGAACGTTGTTCCGGACTCACCACCTGGCCGCATCCTGCAGAGAGGACGCTGGGACGAACGGGATGCGCGTGCTCCCTCGGGAGCTCCCCGTCCAGACAGGCAGATATTTAATAATCAGACGTCCTCAAGGACACCACGGAGCAGGAACAAGATGCGCCCAGCTCACCCTGCAGTCTGTTCTCAACACGGCAGCCCGAGTGGCCCTTTGACACGCAGGTCAGACAGACCCCTCCCTCACCTGCTCAGGCAGCGCCCACCGCCTGCCTGTCACCCTCAGGGTGGCACGTGTGTTCTCACAGCGGCCTGTGGCCACTCTCTCCCTGCACCTCTGCCTTACTGGTTCGCTCCCCTCTCTCACCCCTGCACCGTCATACTCTCCTCCAGCCACATGCGCCTTCGCCAAGTTCCTGAAGCAAACGTAGTCTCGGGGCTTCCTCTAGCCCCAGAGCTGTTGTCTTCCTGGGATGTTTTTCCCAGGTGGTCTCACGGGTGGTTCTCCCAGCTTGAGTTCTCAATAGTCCCTTCTCATGGAATCCTTCCCTGTTGGTGCTTTTCAGAATGATGCTCCCGCCCATCCCTCTGTGCCGTTTTTGCTGTATCCATCCCTGCAGGCACCCAGCCTTGACTGCTCTCGCATGGGTCCATCACCAGAAGGCCGTCAAGGGGAATGGGCTGGCTCGCCCCTGGGGTCCTCTCTGCTCACCTGGCACTGAGCTGGTGCCAGATGGCACTCGCTGAATGGGCGAAACCTGGTCTTTGTGATCCCAAACCCCTCGTGCTTCCCACTACCCTGCTCTCCTGCCAGGGGTGGACACCAACGGCTACTTATCCCCCTTCTACGGAGCGTAGCCAGAATGCCTGGCATTTATAAAGGTCTTAGTTCAAAGTATAATGGCCACCACAGACTAATAGTAGGTGCTCCATAGATATTTGCAGAATGAGTGAGTAAATGAGTGAACGAATGAACAAACGAAGTTTTACCGGAGATGCTAACTCCAGCCGGGGGAGTCGGGGGCCTTCCCAGAAGAGGCAGAGGGGAGCATTTTCCCGAGGGAAACTGACATCAGGGTGGGCGCCGGGCAGTGCTCGGGCAGCAGAGCCTGTCCCCAGCTCGGCACCCTGGGCCCTTCGGTGCCCTGCCTCCTCCCGCTTCCCCTCCACTTTGCACTTGAATAGGTTCAGGCTCCGCAGGCTTGAAAAATACCCAATCTCTGGCCCCGCTGTGCCTTTTAGCGGGTCTGCTTTCTGTTCCTTTCCTGCAGCCTCCTCAAAGGGGTGTTCCACATCCTCTCCTTTCTTCTCCACCTGCTCCCTCCTGAAACTTTTATAGCGTTTCTCACGCGGAGATATTGTTCTCCTTTGGAAATTGAACTCTATTGAGTAGAAGTGGGCAAGCAGGCTCAAGATCAAGAAGCCCTGTGAAGAATGAGAGTGATTTTTGAAGACAGTAAGACGGTGCTGGAGGGTGATATTGAGAGGAAAAATGCCAGGGCCACTCAGGAAGGTGGAGCTGGGTTCCGAGAGCACCGGGGACGGAGCTGCGTCCCCGTGGCTGAGAGGGAAGGGTGCCGTTATTGGTGTGCTATGGTAGCGGACACCTCAGTGCCAGCACCTGCGAGGAAAAGAAAATGAGTCGTGTCTGTAAGTGTCAATATGGATGTATACGCACACACACACACATGCAACATAACTGTACATCCAACTAGTGGTTCATAGGTGTGGATCTTGTCTACTGTTGCATCATTTAAAGCTGTGTGCACAATTAGACCCAGAATAGAATTCTGCTTCCATTCATTTACCCTAAAGAGATACTCACATGTGTACGCAAAGATGGGTATTTAACAATATTTATTGCAACATGGTCTATAACAGCCTTCCGCAAGACCACACATAGGAGACTGGGCAAATAAATTCAGGTAGAATGAGGTGAATAAATATAAATACATAAGCTCAATGGAATGAAGTAAATACATATTATCATTTTATGATAATGTAGGAACGTCCAGTCTTATTCAATAATTTAAAATTGCTTCTCCAATGGCAAAGACAGTGAAGACGGCGGTGTCTAAGGTAAAGCCAGGCGAGTGCTCTGAGGGGTTTAAACCGAGGCACTTTGTGTGATGGTTTTGCAGGCAGGAGGTGTGCAGGACGCAAAGTGAAATAAATTCTTGCCCATCAGGGGAAGCGGCTCTCGTTTGAGAGGCCCCTCCATGGCATACCCCAGCCTTTGAGTCTAAATGAAGAGGATGATGTAATTGTTTTGAGATAATTCTCCTTGGCTACAAGGATCCTAACAGTGGCGATGCCAGTCTGAGGCTGGACAGGCAGTTGCTGGGCAGATGTCCTCGCAGAAGTATTTTTTGCGTGAGGTTTTGATGGACTTTGTGCAAGGTTGTGGTTTTTGTGGTTTTTGTGATGATTTCTGTTATCAGGAATTTATGCATGAGAACATGAGAACCTTCTCTTTATGGCCTTCCCCGGCTCTATTGTTTTTTTTAAAAACATGACTCTAATTTAATTCTGA
The DNA here is from genome assembly GCF_000956105.1 of Propithecus coquereli. Classification (NCBI taxonomy): domain Eukaryota; kingdom Metazoa; phylum Chordata; class Mammalia; order Primates; family Indriidae; genus Propithecus; species Propithecus coquereli. The sequence goes on along the minus strand of NW_012153341.1, from coordinate 969,832 downwards.
TGAGACAACTTTACACTGTAAATGGGATGAAAGCACAGAAGACTTTAAAAGGGGCCTCTCGCGGCCACAAAGGGAGACCTCTCCCTCCTGCCCTCTCCTGGCCGGAGCCGGGCTAACCTCCCCGCCTGCCTACAAAGCCCACCCTCTTGCTCTTCCGGGATTTCTAGCCAACTCCTTTCTTTCTTTTTTTAAAGCACCTTCTGAGCTTGACTTGTGTGTATTGCTGGAATAAAAAGAGAGACATCCTCAGTTTATCCTTAGGTAAGTACCCATCGGTGCCAACAATGCCTGGGTGCAGGCTGGGCGCAGTGACTCACACCTGTGATCCTAGCACTCTGGGAAGCCGAGGCCGGAGGATCGCTTGAGGTCAGGAGTTTGAGACCATCCTGAGCAAGAGCAAGACCCCGTAAAAAAAAGCAGAAAAAATTAGCTGGGCAACTAAAAGTAGAAACAAAAAAATTAGCCGGGCGTGCTGGCGAGTGCCCATAGTACCAGCTACTAGGGAGGTTGAGGCAGGAGGATCACTTGAGCCCAGGAGTCTGAGGTTGCTGTGAGCTATGCTGACACCACGACACTCTACCCAAGGTGACTGAGCAAGATTCTGTCTCAAAATAATAATAAAAACCAGCTGGGTGCAGATGTCAACCTGGTCTCACCTGGGATTGAGTGCAGGTGGCCATGTGAGCTGGGTTGGAGAGCAATGTTTCCATTACACTGGAAGGAAACTCCTAGTGTCAAAGCTACAAGGTCTTTAGAGCCATCAGCCAGCGACTTTCCAGGGCCGGAGTCTGCAGAAATGCCTCCAGGGAACGCTGGGAGGAGGAGGGAGAGGCAGAGCAGGCTTTGCAGTTTCTGCTTAATCATAGCTGCTCTAATTTCTCTCTTCTCCACGATGGGGGCCCTGGGCTGTTATTTTCAGTATCACTGCACAAACGACTCTGCAAAGGTTTGAAGACTGCTGATGGAATCCAACTCCCTGATTTCATGCCTATAAGGAAACCGAGGAACAGGGAAATTGATAATCTCAGTAACTCAGGTAACCAGTAGCAGATCCTGGCTGGGCTCTGGGGCTGTTTATTCCCAGCCTCCTGCGCTGTTGCCTGCAGGGGGGAGGTTGCATGCAGCTGAGTTCTGAACACTGGCTGCATATTACTATCACCTGGGACATTTTCAAAAATGACCACACCTGAGCCCATCCCTTCAATGACATTAGACTCCTTAGGGGTGAGATCCAGGCAACTGTAGCTCTGAAAGCTTCCCAGGTGATTTGAATGTGCAGACGGTTCCGGGAAATCTGCTGAACAGAAAACTTCTATGGGATGAAAAAATAAAACTACAGTCCTTGTGCAGGACATAAACTTCTCCATGTTGCTCTTCAATATTGCTGTAGCTGGAGAAAACGAACCAGATGGGCAACCACACTTTCACATTTTGTGTGATGTTGCCCAGAGCGTGGGTCTACATGGTCTCAGAGGGGCTCAAGATCTCTGGGTTGATTTTATGCACATATAATGACATGCATGTAATTACAGATAATTATATGCATATAATCACGTACTTAAGATCTGTGCATTCATTGTATGTAAATTTACTTTGGAAAGAAGTACTAAGGTACTATTTTGTTACCTCCCCTGAGTAATCTGGTACTAATGTCATTCTTTTCCGAGTGGATTTAGGGCACTTGAACCTGTTTCTGAAGCTTGGCACTGACTCTGTGGCACAAATCCTAGGATTGCTGACTGTGCACTCAGCTGCCCTGACATCTCTCTCTGGGCTATTGGTGAATTGAAAACAGCTGTAGGGGGAACGTGTTTGACAGACTTGTGGGATTGTGCAGTGACGTGTTCAGATGCTGTGATGTTATGGAGGAGTATCTTTCATATTATAGTTCATATTGCATGAAGCTTGTAGGCTGAATGCGTCCAGGTGTGCCTGGTTACCTTGCTAAGTGTCATCTGTGTGTCACACACAGCAGGGATGTAAAATGTGGAATCTCAGGCAGGTGGAGGGCCCCTCAGGGCATCTCCTCCTGTCTGCAGGCGGCTGGGTATCTGTCTCCTAATGTCCTGCTCATACCTTCTACACCTCCTTAGCCAGATGCCTGAAGCTAAGGACCCCTTTGTGAGTGCGAAGGCCCATGTGAATTTGATCCTTTGCAAGAATTGCAATCATGGAGAAGGGACAGGACCTTCCCACCCCCAGTCTCCTGTGGAAGCCTATTTATTAACATCTATATGGTAGAGAGTTCACTCTTCATTCACTTGTCTGCTCTGTCTCCCAGCAAACTATTCTTTTGATTGAAAAATGTTGAACTGTTACAGTTCCAAAACTCCATACATCACACATGTTTGCTGAAATCTTCCATATCCCCGGGGCCTGGACAAGTCCCTGGGCCTTTCTTTTGTATCCCATGCCTGGATGCTAATAGCGAGCGTTACAACATGTACACTCATAGAGCTGATACAAGGTACCGGGTTTTATGTTAGGTGTTTTGCCTCCACTATATTTTTAAAAAATTGAAGTGAGATTGACATACAGTGAAATTTATAGACCTTAAGTGTGTAATTGTATGAGTTTTAATAAATATATAACAACCCAATGAAGATAGAGAACGTGTTCATCACCCTAGGTAGAGAATAGCAGGACCATTCAGATTTTATTTCTTCCTTATTCCCTCAGTTCTTTTTTTTAAGTTTTATTATATTTTTAATAATAATTGTATATATTTATGGGGTGCAATGTGATGTTTCAATACATGTACACAGTGTGGAATGATCAAATCAGGCTAATTAGTGTACGACCCCAAATATGTATCATGTCTTTGTGGTGAGATTTTCTGTTTCCTCTTGCATCAGTTTTGCTAAGTTGCTTTTTCCATTTCATCTAAATTGTAGAATGTATTGGCGTAAGCTGTTTATAAGCATTTCTTATCCTTTAAATGTCTGTGGGATCTGTAGGAATATAAATCTTTTTATTCCTTATGTTGGTAATTTATGTTTTCTGTTTTTTTTCTTGGTTAGTATTATTAGAGGTCTAAAAATTTTATTACTCTTTCCAAAGACACAACTTTTGGATTTGTTAACTTTTTTCTACTTTTGTCTATTTCCTATTTCACTATTTACTGCCCTTTTCTTTATAATTTCCTTAAGTTACAAAATCAATTTCCTTAATTACTCCTTCCCCACCCCCAGCCACTAATCAATTTACTTTGTGTTTCTGAGGATTTTCTTATTCCGGACGTCTTATATGATAGTCATACAACTGTGGCCTTTTATTTTATTCAACGTGATGTTATCAGAGTTCATCAAGTTGTAGCGTATATTAATACTTCATTCCTTTTTATTGCCAAATTATATTTCACTGTAAGGATAAACAACACGTGATCTTGTCATTCATTCATTGATGGAAATGTGGATGTTTTCCACTAGGAATATTTGTGTACAGGTTTTAAGAGTAGAATTGCTGAATCATACATAACTCTCTTGTGAGAAAATGTCAAAAGGTTTTTCAGAGTGGCTGCACCATTTTATAATCACACCAGCAAAGTAGATGGTACAATGTTTCCACATCCTTGGCAACATTTGCTACACTCTTTTCTATTCTAGCCGTGCTAACGTGCGTGGACTGGTAGCTCATTCCAAATTATTTATTTCCTTTGTGATTTCTTTTCTGAACTATGGCTTTTTGGGAAGCATTTAATTTTTAAAGCTTTTGGTTTTTCTAGGGTTCTTGATATTAATTGATATTAATTTCTAATTTAGTTCCATTATGGTCAGAGAACATTGTAAGATCTAATTCTTTTAAAATTGACATATCTTTTAAAAATTCATATGAATGGAATAATTTGGTATGGAGCATTTTGAAACTGGCTTCTTTCACTTAGCATCATACATTTGAAACTCTTCCATGTTTTGCTTATATCAGTAGTTCCTTGTGATTGCTGAGTAACTTCTGTAGCATAGATGTGCTGCTATTTGCTTATCCATTTGAGTGACTTACAGATTCGGCCATTAGTAATAAAGCATTTGTGTTCAAGTCTTTCTGTGGACATATAGTTTTCTTTCTCTTAAATACCTAGAAATGAAATGGCTGATAGTCACTGAGTGTATATTTACAAGAATGTCCAAGGAATTTTCTAGAGTAGCTAAAGCATTTTCTATTTCACTGGCAATGTAAGAGTTCCATTTGCTCCAGTCCCCTCCCAAACTTGATATGCTCAGTCTTTTTATTTTAATCTATGTGTTAGTTGTGCAATGGTGTAAACTGTAGTTTTAATTTTCATTCTCCTAATGACTAATTATTTTGAACACTCCTGTGCATGCTTGTTGGGTAAATATGTTGCTATATTAAGTTGGTGCAAAAGCAGTTGTGGTTTTGGACTGTGCATTTTAAATCATTATCACTAGGCTCAAACATATCTTTATTAATCAAAATAGGAACTATTGCAATCAACCCATTTTTGCCAACAAGAAATAAGTCTGTTTATTCCTGCAGCATAAAAATCCATGCTTTGGGATTCCATGAACTCTTGGAAAGCATTTTCTGCATCCTGCTGGTTGCGGAAGCGTTTTCCTTGGAAAAAGCTGTCGAGATGCTTGAAGAAGAAGTGGTCGGTTGGTGAGAGGTCAGGTGAACATGGCAGATGAGGCAAAACTCCGAAGCCCAATTCGTTCAACTTCTGAAGCGTTGGTTGTGTGACGTGTGGTTGGGCATTGTCATGGAGGAGAATTGGGCCCTTTCTGTTGACCAGTGCCGGCCGCAGGCATTGCAGTTTTCGGTGCATCTCATCGATTTCCTGAGCAGACCTCTCAGATGTAATGGTTTTGCCAGGATTCAGAAAGCTGTAGTGGATCAGACCACCAAACGGTGACCATGATCTTTTTTTGGTGCAAGTTTGGCTTTGGGAAGTGTTTGGAGCTTTTTCTCAGTCCAACCACTGAGCTGGTTGTCGCCAGTTGTCATATATTAATATGTTCTTTGGTGAAAGGCCTGTTATTGTCTTACATTTATTTTTAAACTCTTAGTACTGAGTTGTAAGTATTCTTTATGGATCCTGGATGCAAGTCCTTTGTTAGATGCATGTTTTGAAAATGCCTCCTCTCAGGCTGTGGCTTCCCTTTTCATATGCCTAATAGTATCTTACGAAGAACAAATGTTCTTAAGTTTGATAAAGTCCAACATATCTATTTTTTTCTTTTTTAAATTAAACTTTATGTTTTGAGATGAACGTAGATCCACATGCAGTTGTGGGAAATAATGCAGAGTGGTCCCACGCGGCTGTTACTGAGTTCCATCAGTGGTGATGGTTCTGTATCTCAGCCAGGTCATTGATGTTGCCGGAACCAGGACGCTGACCGTTTCCATCACCACGAGAATCCCTTGAGGGCTTTTGCAGCCTCACCCACTTACCACCTGCTCCCATCACCCCCTTAAACCCTGGAAACCACAATTTTGGCCTCTATTTCTATAATTTTGTTATTTCTAGAATATTATATGAATGGAATCTTATAGTATGTAACCATCTGAGATGGGCTTTTCTTGCTCAGCATAAACCCCTTGCGGTTAATCCAAGCTGTGGCATGGCCGATTTCTCTTTATTTCTGAATAGCGTTACTATTTCGTGGTAGGGATGTGCCACCGTTGGTTTAACCATTCATCCATTGAGGAACATTTGTGTAGCTCCTAGGTTTTTGGCTTTTTCAGGTAAAGCTGCTGTGAAATTCATGTACAAGTTTCTGCATAAACACAAGTTTCCATTTCTCTGATATAATTGCCCAAGAGTATAATTGCTGGGTCTTTGGTAATTCCATTTTTAGTTTTAAATGAAATTTTTAAGCTATTGTTTCATAGTAACTCTACTGTTTTATATTCTCACGAGCAATGTAGGAGCAATTTAGATTCTCTGCAACTTCATGGCATTTGGTGTAATCATTGTTTTAAACATTTATGCCATGTTGATAGGTGTGTAGTGTATCTCAGTGTGGTTTTAATTTCCATGTTCCTAACGGCTAATGATGTTGCACATCTGTCTATGTGCTTATTTGATGTCTATGTTTCCTTTTCACTGAAATGTCTGTTCATGACTTTTGCCCAATTTTTAATTGGATTTTTTAAACGTTGAGTTTTATAGATTCTTTATATATTTTAAAAATGAGCCTTTTGTTGGAAATATAATTTGCAAATACGTTACCTGTTCTCTAATTTGTCTTTACATTAATATTTTCTTGACAGAGTCTTTTCCATAGCAAAATGATTCATTTTGATGAAGTTGACCAAATGCTTATAGTGTGAAGTCTAAAAACTCTGCCTAACCCTAGATCACCAAGATTTTCACCTATGTATATCTCTAAAAATTTCTATAGCTTTATGTTTTATATTTATTTCCATCATCCATTTTGACTTAATTTTTTAATAACATTTTTAACTTAGCTTGCGGTTTGGATTTTCAATTACGGATGTCCAATTATCCCACCACCGTTTTTTGAAAGCACTATCATTCCTTCATTGAGTTGCTTTCGCATGTTTGTCAAAAGTCAATTGAGCTTAATTGCGTTGTTCTGTTCCTGGATTCTCAGTGCTATTGACGTTTGTGTCCGCCCCTGCACCAGTGCCACGCCGTGTTTCCCACTGTAGCTCCAGATCAAGAGTTAACACGGGGAAGAGTGGTTCCCTTCACTCCTTTCCTCTTCTTTCTCAAGATTATTTTGGCTGTTCTAGAGCCTTTCCCTTTCTATATGACGTTTACAATAAGCTTGTCTATCTCTGCAACAACCTGCTTGGATTTCGGTAGAGGTTATTTTAAACCTGCATATCAATGTGGGGAGAAATGACATCGATACTCCCTTGAGTCTTCCAGTCCATGAATATAGGTATCTCTCTAATTATTTAGATCTTTGCTGTCTTCTATCAAATTTTGTAATTTTCGGCACACGGATCATGGAAATGTTTCGTTAGAATTTATACCTAAGTTTTCTTTGAAGCATTTGTACATGGTATCATGTTTTTTATTTAGGTTTCCACTTGTTCATTGTAGTATGTGTGTATGAAAATGAAATTTATTTTTCTTGTTGATTTTGTATCCTGCAACCCTGCTGAACTCATGTACTAGTTCTAGCAGATTTTTTGCTGATTCCTTGGAATTTTCAACATAGCAATAACAGTAGTAAGAGCTCATATCCTTGCCTTTTTCCTAACTATAGGAGGAACACATATTTTTTCACCATTAGATATGTTAGCTATAAAGTCTCATTGATACCTTTTATAAACTAGGAGCCCCTTCTATTCCTACTTTGCCTAGATTGTCCTCAAGAATGGATGTTAGGTATGTCGAGTGTTGCTTCTCCACCTATTGAGATCATGTGGATTTTCATTTTTAGACTTTTAATGTGACTTATACTTAAATATTAAATCTTTGTTGCTTTCTTGGGATAAAACTGACTTAGCCAGGATGTATTACACTTTGCATATAATGTAGCATTTGATTTACTAAAATAATAAGAACTTATACTTCTATGTTTATGGCAGATATTGGTCTACTGCTTTATCTTCTTATAATGTCTTTGTCTGGTTTTGTTATGAGGATAATGAGAATGAGCTCCTCTTATATTTTCTGGATGATTTTACATAGAATTGATAATAAGTGTTTTGTGCTATGCACCAGTGAAGACCTCTGGGCTTAGCGTTTCTTTGTTGGAAGGTTTTAAAATAAAAACTCAATTTCTTTTAAAGATATTGTAGCTATTTAGATTATCTGTTTTCTCCTGAGCAAGATTTTATAGTTTGATTCTTTTTTAAATATTGTCCATTTCACCTAATTTGTCAAATGTATTGATGTAAAGTTGTCCATAGTATTGCTGATTGTTATATATGTAAGGTCTGTACTGATAACCCTGTCTCAATTTTGATATTGGTATTAATACTTTGTGTCTTTGCTCTTTTCTTCTCTTTCAGTCTGGCTATAGCTTTATCATTTTATTGATCTTCTCAAAGAACCAGATTTTGGTTTCATTGATTTTTTTTTTTTTACTGTCTTTCTATTTTTTAAATTTATTTCTGTTCTGATTTTATTTTTTCCTTTTATGTTTACTTTGGGTCTGAGCATACTTTCTTTTTATACTTTCTTAAGGTGGGTGCTGCTGCGGTCATGTTAGTCTTCTGTAATATAAACATTTAGTGCGATAAATTTGTCCCTAAATCCTGCTTCGGCACCGTCCCACCAATTTTGTTAGGTTGTGTTTTAATTTTCATTTAGGTAAAAATACCTTGTCATTACCCTTTTATGGATTTTTAAAACACATATATTATTTAGAAGTACTTTGTTTCATTTCTAAATATGTGAAGATGTTCCAGATATCTTTTTGTAATTGATTTTTAGTTTAATTCTATTGTGGTCAAAGAATATACTTTGTATTAGTTGAGTCTTTTAAAATAGATGCATATATTTTTTATGCCTCAGGCTGTGGTCTAACTTGGTAAATTTTTTGTGTGAATTTAAAAAGAATATGTACTCTGCTATTGTTAGGTAAAATGCTCTGTAAAGGCCAGTTAGGTCATGTTGGTTGTGTTATTTCTGTTTCTTTATCTTTATTGATCTTCTATGCACTTTCTCTTTCAGTTATTGAGCGAGAGGTATTGAAATCTCTGAATATAATTGTGGGCTTGTCTGTTTTTCCTTTATACTACTTTTAGTTTTTCTTTATGTATTCTGAAGATCTATTATTTAAAGGCATAAAGTTTTAGAATGATGACTTTTTAATGAATCAAACCCTTTTTCATTATTAAATGATCTTTGTTCTTGGTAATATTCTTTGCTTGGAAATTTATTTTTTGATATTAATATAGACATTCCAGTTTTCTTTTGATTATGTTAGCATGACATATCTTGTCCATTATTTTCTTTAAACTTAGTTGTGTCTGTAGATTTAAAGTGGGTTTTTTCCTAGGCAACGTACAGTTGGATTTTACTTTTTTAAAAAATAATTTTTTATTTCAAAATATTAGGGGGTACAAGTATTCTCATTACATGGATGAATTATATCATGCTGAAATCAAATATGACATCTCTGCCTTTTACTTGTGTTTGTAGACCATTTGTATTTACTGTGATTATTGATGAGGTAAAGCTTAAATTTACTATCCCCCCTTTTTTTTTCTATTTATCTCATCTTTTATCTCATTATTTTTCTTCCTTTCCTGCCTTCTTTTGGATTGAATATGTTTTGATGATACAATTTACTTCCTTTGAAGGCTTATTACATATAAATCTTTGCTTTGTATTTCTTTTTGCATTTATATTATCCTAATTTAATTTATCAAGTCTACCTTTAAGAAATATAACACTTATGCACAGATAGCATATAATAATAGAGTATTTCCATTTCTCTTCCGTGGGCCTTTGTGTTAATGTCTTACTTTCTTTTTCAGCATAAGTCGTAAACACCATTCTACATTGTGGTTACTTTTGTTTAAGTAGCTAATTAACTTTTTAAAAGATTTAATTAATAAGGAACTATGGTATATTTGCTCACATAGTTATCATTTCTTGTGCTCTTCGTTCCTTTGTATAAATCCATATTTGTATCTATTATTTTCTTTCGGTCTAAAGAACTTCCTTTCACATTTCTTGTATCAAGTCTTCTCATGGTGAATTCTTTCAGCCTTTCAATACATGAAAGTGTCCCTATTTCCCCCTCATTTTTGAAAGTCAGTTTTGTTCAGGTTTGTTTGGCTTGTGTCTGCCCTCGCGGCCTGGCCATCCCACTGTCTTCTCACCTGTCATCCTTTGCTGAGAAAGCTGCGACCATCCTCACCTTTGTTTCTGTGCATGTATTTCTTTGCTATTTTTCATCTCTAGAAGGTCTATTTGGGTCTCTTTACATAGTTCACTTTTCTCATGATCAAGCACATGTTTCACTGTACGTCGTTAGCATATTGATAAGACTTCAAATAGTTTTCTCAATCTCGTGTCAACTAGATTCATTATACTTGTCATTTGTGGATCTCTTTCGATTAATTGATATTTTTATTATTTTGGGTAATATTTTTATGATTCTACACCTCCCTAGCAAATTTTTCATTGTACATCAAACCTTGTAAGTTTTTCCATTATTGGTGGTTGAATTTTGTTTTGGCAGCCAGCAAGTAAATGGTGGGTTAGGTTAACTCTTTTCTGGTTTTCATTGAAGTTTTGTCACGATGGGTCTTTAGCAACCTATATTCTGGAGCTAGTTTAACCCCACCGCTAAGTTGTGACACTTTGAAGACTCTACCCAGCACCCGACATACTAGGAGGTGTCTCTGGCTGGCGTCAGTGTGACGTGCCATTCTGTGTAGCGCCAGAATTTTGCCTCTTCACTGCGTCCTGGTACTTCTCTCTCTGGCCACAGCAGTTTGACCTCACACAGGGGCAGACCAGTAGTCACCCAAACATTGAGGATTAGCTCTACAGGTCCCTGTGGCTCTCTGTGTGGCCCCGTCCCTTCCTGAGTGCTACCATACAATTCCAGCTGGCCCAGCCTCCCTGAACGCTCGCCTTTGTCTCCTCATCTCGAGAGACTGCCAGCTCTGTCTCTGTTCCCTCTCCTCTGCCGCGTCCTCAAACTTGCCTCCAGGCAGTAAACTGGAGCAATCCCAGGGCTCACACCATTTGTTTTCCTTGTTTTAGGGATTTCAGTCTGCGCTGTGTGCTGTTCAATGTCTGAAAACCACTGTTTTGTAAATCCTTCCCGATTTCTAGCTTTTTATGTTGAAAAGGCACTTAACTTTTGCAGTTACATTTTTATTCAGTTTTATTATTTTTTTGAACCTCAAAACAATTGTGTAAGGCTGATTGTGTTTTTTCTATTTTACAGGTGACGAAACTGGGAACCGGAGAGTTTAAGTCACTTTCCCGAGGTACTGCTGGCAGGTGGAAGAAGAAGATTTCCAGCCCCGCTCCTCCAGCTCTGCGATCTGCGCTCGCTCCGGTTCCGTGTCTGAGGCTCTGCGCTGGGCGTTGCAGGTAGGAGGTGTCGCACGCAGGTCCTGTGCTCAAGAACTCCTAGTCTGGTGAGGCACCCAGGTCCCTGCCCACTGCGGGTGGGCACCTCTTTTCTTTCTTCCCCTCTAGCCTTCCAACTCCCCCTTTCAGGCTGGAAGCTTGTGCCCCTCTCGATAAAGTAGCTGATTCCTTTATGAAGGGAGCAGGCTCCTTAGTGGGATTTCCGTAACAAACCTGGTAAAAGCATCGTTGCTTCTGGATTGAAGTGCCTTCCTTTCCACCACAGTAATTATTGCCTGGGGTGTAAATGTGTTAGATTTTTTTTTTTAAATACCCAAGACACTAATTTGCAGAAAGAAAGGAATTAGGCAGTTTTATGGATCTACAGAGTTAGAACTAAAAGTAAGTTTTTGCTGGGCTGGGTAGTGAGGAGGCATGATCCCCACTGTGCCATTTTTCTTCCTTGTGCTGATCACTCGAGGATCAGAGGGTCTGAGGGGCTTACCTGGGATCATGGGCTCAACCCTTGAGTAGGGGCGACTCGGCCCCCTGACTGGAAATCCGATCAGTGCTGCCCACAGCAGTGCTTGGTTCCTAGCGCGAGGTGGGAGTGTGTTCTCCGAAGGAGAAGGAATGGATGATCACCAGGCAAATCACAGAAACCACCGCATTACAAATATTAGGGCCAGTAAGAGGGTATGATGTGAAGACTTCTTCCCTGTGCCTACTAAGTACTGGGCAAAGTGTGGATAAAACACATACCTCAGTTTAACCTTGTGTCAAAGTTGTCGGTTTTCGCAACTTCTCATTTCAGCAAATGTATTTGCAAAAAGCTGTTTCAAAGTAAAAAAGAATGTTGTTATTCTTGGTATTTCTAATTCTTTGTGGCTTTTCCTGGTTAATTTCTTCATACAAACAGGATCAATCTGGAAACCTTGATTAATTTAATAAAACAAGGTAGACGCAAGGCATGCAATATTACCTATGCTTGGAGAGAGAGATAAATATTGAAAGTATATGTAGCAAAGTGCCACAATGCATTATAAAATGTTTGCTAGTGTGTTTGATATTAAATATGAGGCCCCTATTCTATTCTACTACTCTGCTATGAAGTGCCCCAGATTTTGTGAATGTTTTGTACAGTACATAATGTAAGATAATTATTTTGGGGGAATTTACCGTTTAAAATTGTCTTTGTGACATTCTAATATCAATACATACGAAAGTCGCTAAAACAGTTTTCCTAAAAAAAAATACATTTTAATATTAATAAAGAGTCCCAAGAAATATATAGTACCTCATGTTAGTTTTTGGGTTCTTATAACATTTGGCCTCTGTTTTAGTTAGTTTTGGAGTCCAGTTACTCTGACATTACTGAACACGAACCATAAATAATGGTTACGCTCCGCACAGAGCCCCACGTCCGCACGGAGCCCCACGTCCACACAGAGCCCCACGTCCGCACGGAGCCCCATGTCCCACGCCTGGGGCGCTCTCACCAGGGGTCGCCCACGGCCTTCCGTGTCCACCCTCCCTGCTCCTCCACCACAGACAACCGAATACACACAGCTCTGTGTTCCAAAGGCAGAGAACACGTAGAGTATTTTTCTTTTCCAATTGCATTTCTTTTATATAAAGCACATTTTTTTACAATTTAAGCTCTTTGATGGCAAAAGTCCCCTTCTCTTCCCCGTTCTGTTCCAGTACCTAAAACAGTATGTGACATTCAGTAGATGTTTTGATATGTCGTTTAAAAATGCATGCTTACGGCAACCAACGCACAACATCCTACCCCTACTAATTATCCTGCAATCCTAGAACGGGAGCGGGTAAGGGACCTCGGCAATGTCTGTCAGCCGCGCCTCATTAAGGGCAACATAATGAGCAACGTGTACAAGGACTTGGGGTGGTTGGTTATGTTTGAGGTTGCAGGTTGAGTTAATGATGGGGTAGGAATTCGGTCTAGTTTGGATGATTCCAAGTCTACTAAAAAGATATATTTTGGTTTTGCTATTCAGGAAATCTACCCTGGCAAACTCATGACAATCCAAATTATCCCAGACAACTAGAAATGATTATTTGCTTTGCAAAATAATATAAGCTTCCTTTAATAGGGACGTGCCGTCATCTGGTCCCAGTGTTAGCCCCCAGGTGTGTACGAGGAGAGGCTGCAGCCCCAGACACTGTGCAGACACGCGAAGACCCCGAATGAGAACCACCTCGCTTAGCCAGGTCACCCTCGAGAGAGAGCATCATAACATATGACTGCGTCGTTTCACTTTGCCAAACGTGTGCTTGGTTGTTACGTGGCAAGAGGTACCTAAGACAGGACTGGTGACGGAGAGGAGGGGGTGCTGACATAGGAAAACCAACCAGGGCCAGCGCTGGCTTCGGAACTTGGTGGCAGGTGGGCCCTGAGAGGGTTTGGAACTACTAACAGAAGACCAAAGGTCTCGGGAGCCTGGCGCCTTTCTTATTGTAAATCAAACGTGACCACAGTGAGTTTTGAAGCGTGTTGGGGGAGTTTATGTAGCTTGCTTGGCTCGAACTAAGGACGCTCGCCCTGGGCACCAAGCTGCTGTCATGTAACCCCAGGCTCGTGCAGCTTCCCAGGGTAGACGTTCCAGCAAAGAGGCTTTGCCAAGGTTCCTGCTGAGGACAAGTGTCTGTTATTATGTGTAAGTGAGGAAGCTCTGAGATTCCTCCATCCCCAGCCACTGTGAGGCTGCAACAGTGAGGAACACCTCAAGTGAGGAACACCCCGCTGGCTCCAGCCGACCCCCAGGACAGTAAGAAATAATAACAACAATAATAATAATAACAATAATGAATGACTGGTACTGTTTCACACTGCTGAGTTAGGCTTGGTTATCATGCAAACAAGCGGCAACTTTGTGCGGCGAGCCAGGCATGGGAGACATCTGAGGATTGTGGGGGTTGTGGGAGACCACGAGGTGTGTGCTTTTCTGCTCCATGTGGCAAAAGACTCTATCATTCCAAAAGAAACTGGAAATCTAGATATCTCTGCAAAATTTCCTAATTTTGGAAATACTGAGATGGGCCAAACAAAATCCCTGTGTGCTGCCCCCCTCCCGTGCCGTGGGTGGCTCTGCCTGCCTGCAGCTCTTGGGATAAGAATTAGTCATCCTGACTGACACCGAATTACCGGAGTCCTAACGACAAAGGACGTGCTGTCTTGCCAAAACCTGCTCCTCCCTGGGTGCTCTTGCTTCTCTTTCTGTCTGCTGTCTTCAGGAAAGAACGTTTCCCTCCTCTAGCTGCATGCAAATCTTGGAAGCAGAGCCAGGCCGACCTTGTCCTTGTGGTTCAGAGGGGAGTGCGTCTTGCTTTCGGGAATTAGGAATTGCTGAGCAGAAAGCCCAAAGACTATAAATGCTAAATACTGATAATGCTCGGAGGGTTTCAGGGTCCGACTCTGAGCTGCAAAGGCAATGCTTATTTATTCATTCTGTTTAGCACAGTTCAGTAACCTTTAGAAATATTTTGAAATTTGAAATATGCAATACCGCCACTGGTGGCAGTGTCTGGACAACTTTGTTTAGCAGGGTCTGCAGCATTAATCAAGTCTTGAAAATGCAGGGCTTTTATCTCCACTCAGGTTTTCAGGGGGTTGTCAGAAAATTAATCATTTTGGTAAAGCAATTTTTCGAAGAAGCATTTTTGACGGGTGTCATTATATTAGGGCAAGTACTTTGCTAGAAGAGTCCCAGTGTCAGGCACAGGGTTTCTCAACCCCCTGACCGACATGGCTGCCCCTTCGCCTCATCCCCAGGAGACATTAGACAGGCTTCTCCAAGGCTCCAGCCCCCGACCTCCCTTTTCTTACAGAGCATGTACTCTAGAGAACTTGTAATTGTAAATGCTTCCTCTGCCCCATTGAGATGTAAATCTTTTTAAAAGGCTCCGGCTGGTTTTCCAACCTAGCAATGTCTTTCTCAAGGACCTGGGAGCCATCCCTGGGAAATGTTATTATCAGGAAAGATAGCATCTACCTCTCCTCTAGCTCTCAGCATCCATGGGAGAGTAGGAGCCTAACGCCTGACTTGGGTGGGCTCCAGTCAGCGGACACAGATGGTCTAACCATAGAGAGCAGCGTTTGCAAACTCGGAAACAACCGCACACATCCTATTAATCCACACCTCCCTGCAACATCCTCTAGTACTGTCCCATTCACATACCCCAGTGTGGAAGACCCCCCTGCCTTTGGTTTCAGTTGGGTTGAGTCCAGACTGAGTTCTGGCCTCCCTCACCCATTGCGATAGCCTTGAATAACGCCTCCCTTGCCTGTTTAACTTCGTCTGGTACAATTTTTGCTTTGAAACACACTAGTTTATTTATGTTTTTCTTTATTTAAGATTTTCTTGATTTATACTTTGTACTACATGGTAAGAGAACGCATCCACTGCTTGCAGGAATGATGACTTGTGTGGGTCTCCACGGGTGCGAGTTCCATCAGCACGCCGCGTCACGGTGGGATGACAGGCAGGCTGCTCGTCTTCCAGAGCACAGCGAGTGTCCATTGCTTAGCGTGCCTTGCAGGGGTTGGGTGGCCACAGACCGGATCCATGTAGGTCCACAGCTCAGAACCCAGGGGCTCCCAGAAAGCCTTGGCATGTCCCTGACACAGGCTCTGCCCCTACCCCAGATCCCTCATGTTTGAAAAATAACCGAGCTTCTGACAGGACCTTCTTTATTCCAGCCAAAGTAGAGGCGCGGTGGGTGACTGTGGGCAAATGACTTCCTGTGGCCGTGCTGAGCCTTCCGTGGCCAAGTCTGAGCTTGTTCAGTTGTTGCCAGAATCTGTGATCTGAGCCACGGCGCCTTTTCCTCCCCCATCTGTTCACCCCTCTGCATCTTCAGAGCGTGCGACTGCGCAGGCCGCAGCCGGAGCTCCGGCTCCCCTTCGAGTCCCGCCCCGCAGGGCTGGGCACCGCGTGGATATTCAGTGCACGTTTTCGTTGGATTGATTAGAAAGATGTTTGTGTCTGTGACTCACTGCCCGCATTCCCCTTATGCCAGTACTGTGCATTTGTCTGAGAGCCAATAGGTCTTGGGGAATGTTCCTTTGCAGCACATCAGGTCTAAGCCCCCTTCCTCCTCAACCCCGTCTCTCCCTCCCGTCCGTACACACACCCACATGGCCACCTGCGCGGTGCCAATCGCTGTGCTGACACTGGGATGAAAATGTTTGTTTAAAAGGTAACGAATCTACACATTGAACTGGGAGTAGATTTCCTTTGTTAATAGGTTTTGTCCACCGAAGAATGCATTTACTTAGTGAATATAAAATGTGATTTGGTTCCCTCAAAGTCAATTTACACGAGCAACTCAGGCCCACATCCACTGTGGACAGCCAAGTTCCCGGAGTGTACGTGTGGAAACAGAAATTAATCTCCCGTGGATGGGAGGGGAATAAATACTTAACTGTCTTATGTATCCCGATTACGAGTTAGGCAATTTGGCAACCTTTATGTATGTGTCTTCCTATTCAGTTTTCACAGCTCTCAGAGGCGGGAGAATCATTTTGCTTATTTGATTGGCAGGGATACCTTAAGTAGGCGCACACAGTAGGGGGCTGACATTTGACCCCGGGGCTGTCTGAGGCAGAACGTGCGTCCCATGGGAGGAGCAAGACTTCTGTGGATTCCTGGGTCAATATTTTTTCCGTGAGGCTACATGGCCTCTTGTTCACTCTTAGGAAAGCAGATTGAGTGGACTGTTATTCCGCCGTAAAAGGAGTGAAGTCCTGACACCTACTACACTGTCGATGAACCTTGAAAACATTTCGCTGAGTACAAGAAGCCAAGCACAAAGGCTGCTGTGTTATTCCATTGATACGAAACATCAAGAGCAGGCAATCCGCAGAGACAGAACGTGCCGGGCTGCGTGCAGGTGGAACGGGCAGTGACTGCTGGCGGATGCGGGTGTCCTTTCAGGGGATGAAAACGTTTAGGGACCAGAGAGAGGTGATGGCTGCACGAGGTCGTGGTGCGCTAAATGCCACTGCCCTAAGTGCACTGCACATGGTTAATTTCACGTGACGTGAATCTTACCTCAATAGTAAAAACAGAAAGAACACATGCAGATGCTCCAGCACGCTGACAACACATCAGAAGAAAGGGATGTGCTTCCTGTTCTTCCAAGGGCTGTGACGTTACCTCATCCCCGTGACACCCCCCTGGGAGGTTCCAGCGCTCCCGGGGGCGTTGCGGCTGAGTCTGACTCGGGTCTCAGAGTGAGCCACCTGGCAGTGGAAGTGGGTCCTTCAGAAACGAGTACAAGGATCCCTGCCGAGCTCATCACCCCAGGAACAGCACAGCCATTGAGAGCTCCGGCTCTGGCTTGGATCCGGCCCAAGTTCTTCCAAGCCTCAGTTTCCTCACTTGTGATGCAGTGTCATCCTCATGCTGTTGTGGGGTTAAGGAAAAGGTACTAAAAGCACCCAGCACCGTGCCTGACGCGTTCATAGTGAGCGAATGGGCAGTGGGACCGCGCAGGCGTCCGTGCTCTCGGATGGTACGGCAATGCTCTTGGTAAAGGTAGGGTTGGTGCATGCTCCGTGCAGCCCCAGAGCCAGCGGGGTACTCAGCAGGACAGAAGGAAGGAGACAATAGTCTTGAAGGACCTTCCCAAACCACCGCCCCCATGATTTCCCTGGCAAAGGCCCTCTGCTTCCCTGGAACGTGATGGGCCCCCCCACAGCAGGCTGGACTGTGTTTAGTTGATTCGCCACGGGCCGCACACACACGGGCCACAGAAGCACGGGAGCTGGGTTCACACGCATGTCGAGTTCTTGGGGAAGCTCTACCTGCCCACGGGCCGTGAGACCTGCAGGTGCCTTTGAGCTAATCGCACACACAGCGGCTTGTAGGAACCATGGCAGTGACAATCCTTTCCCTGAAGGACAAAAGTGCCCAGTGTGAGTTACCTTGACCTGGAGAACAAAGCAGCCTCCTCCGGGTGCAGTGTGCTTGCTCGCGACCTGGCGTGCCTTTCAGAGTTTCTGAGGCATCCCTCGGACCCACGGCGGCTGCATAATGGAGCCCACGGCTCTTACAGGGCTGCTTGACATTTGGGCAGCAGCAGCGCGGCCGCTCTCCGCCCCAGGGATGCTAAGCTCAAGTCCTTGAGGATGCTTTTTATCTCCTTCTGCTTGGTGGGGGAGGGGGACAGCAAAACTTTGTACTTCCCTCTTGAATGTAAACACGAAGGGGCTAATTCACCAAGAAACAACCAGTCCATAATCATATGCAGGAGGATTGGTAGAGTTTGTTTGCCGGCTTAGGGACAGCGGCAGTGAGCTTTGTCGTGAGGAATTTGAAGCCAGAAGAAAAAGTCGTTCTCAAGCTCCCCGGCTTTGTGCAGCTGAGCGGGACCAAATTCCCAGCTTTCCTGCTCTCCACTTGAGAGGCTCAGCCCCGCGGACCTGCCTTTGGAGCCAGAGCATTGGAATGGAGGGCAGGGTGATGTGCTGCAGCTTGGTCTGGGTGCTGGTCATGGGACTATGACCCATCTGAGAAAATCCATCACGTGCATGTGATTTCGATAAACAGGCATTTGCACGGATCCCTGCACTGACCTGGGGCGGCTGCATTGACTCCTCACCCCGTCCTGTCACACTTGGGGACGGGTTAGACACCCTGGGGTAACTCCCTGAGCTCATGCGGCCACAGGGAAAGGTCATGCCTGGACGTCCCAGAACCCCGGGGTGACGGGGAAGAAGCCAGGTGAGGAAGGTGCTTCTGACCAGACAAGGGATGTGCCGGCGCCCAGACCCGGAGACAGGAGAGAAACGCTGAAAGCCCTGCGAGAGGACCCTGTCTTCATTTTATTTTATTTTATTTGTTTATTTTTTCCATTTAGAAAGCATTTATTGGATGCTTATGGTATACCGGGAAATGTCAGATTCTGGGGAAAAGCATGGTCTCAACCGTCAGGGAGTTTGCACTTGAGGGCGAGGCAGGTGGGCAATCCCTGCGATGGATCGCGACGCCGGGGAGTTCCGGCGGAAATGTAAGGGAAGGGCAGCCCCTCCCTCCGGACGCTGGCGGACAAGAAATTAGCCATAGGGAGCGAAGAGAGAGTGGAACAGAACTGAGAAAGAAGGGGAGCTAGGCGGGAAACCAAGAGGGGATGTCGGGAGGCAGCAGGAAAGACGGAGCTGTAGGGTAAGGGCATGAGCGACCGCGCCGGCGACTTGGGGAGGAGAGCGAGTTGAAAGCGAAGATGCCTGCGCGGTGTTTACAACTCGAAACGTGCGACGCCCGTGCTGAGCGCGGTCTCGGCGAAGTGGCTGCCGTGGGGACACTTGGCAGTGGCTGAGGAGCAGGTGGGCGGGAAGTGGATGTGAGTGCGTCTGCCCGGAAGAGGACAAGTACAGAGGGACGTGCCGAGAAGGTCTGTTAATGTCGTGAGGCCACGCAGGATGTGGGGTAAATCCTACAGGAAGATGTAGAATCACATTTTTTTTAGTTAGTTGTTTTTTAAATGGCAGAAACATTTTTAATGCTGCTGGGAGTAACATATTGGAGAGGGAAACATGGAGGAGACGAAAGAGAAGAAAGGACCGGAACGGAGCAGTGAAGAACGTGACGGCAGATGTGACCCAGCGCCCGGTGGGAGGGACTGTCCTCTGCGCAGATGGGGGACACATTCAGGACAACCGCAAACGGGGAATGCGCGTGCCACCGAAAGGCAGCCAGAGGCCCCTGCCAAGCTGCCGTCATTTTAAAAAATCAAGAATGAAAATATTAAACGAGATGCGAGTGTGGGAGGAGGAAACAATGAGAGGATACGTTCGGGAAGAAAAGAGGGTCCCGGAGTCACTGTGGAAGGGACGGAACCCACCAGGGCCATCCGACTGAAGCTGGGCGAGGACGTCGGCTGACAGAGGGAGGCAGGAAGCGGAGCCAGACGTCGGGACAGAGCGAAGACGTCTGAAATGCTTACTGCCCGGGATGGAATAGGAGACTCCCGAAATCTTAGACACGGACTCCTCCATCCTGTCGTTTTATTGGTGTGAGACGGCAGCTCTGAGAGGATCTCATAAAACACTCTGCGGCATACTTGGGCCCGGGCCACCTGGCTCTGAATCCCGGGCCCTTCCCATGTTCCACCTGGCCGGCCTCAGGCCTCCCACCTGCCCCCTCCTCCGTGGACAGGCTGTCCAGGACCCAGCCCCCTGCCCGAGCGCACACCTTCGTCCAGCGCTCTGCACTCCTGACCCCGTCCTTGCCCCTGACCTGCACGACAGGTGCCCTGGGCCACTCTGGGGCTGCTGCCTTCACGTTTCCTGTGGAACTTCTGGGCCACCTGCTGGCCACCATCCCGTCCCCATCAGCACCTCTGCCACCAGAGCTGCCTGTCCTCTCTGCCCAGCCAGCAGTGGAAAGCCTCACTTTAGAAAACTTGTTTCTTTTTTTTATTTTTTTCTTTGAGACAGAGTCTCACTGTGTTGCCCGGGCTAGAGTGCCGTGGCATCATCCTCGCTCACAGCAACCTCAAACTCCTGGGCTCAAGCGATCCTCCTGCCTCAGCCTCCCGAGTAGCTGGGACTACAGGCATGTGCCACCATGCCCGGCTAATTTTTTCTATATATTTTTAATTGTCCAATTAATTTCTTTCTAATTTTAGTAGAGACGGGGTCTCGCTCTTGCTCAGGCTGGTCTCGAACTCCTGAGCTCAAACAATCCGCCCGCCTCGGCCTCCCAGAGAGCTAGGATTACAGGCGTGAGCCACCGCGCCCGGCCGAAAGCTTGTTTCTTTTTAAGAAGAAATCCAGCTTGTAAAAAATGAAGCCCTTCATTTGCTGCTCCATTTTCCCTGAAACCAAAGGACAGATGGTCATCGTCCTCCACACTGAGAGAAAAAAAACTCACTAACAATTAAAACTGAAATGACCAGTATGTAAAAATATCATCTCACCAGAATTCTAAAATATAAAATAAATAGCGACATTTCTGGTTGCAGGAAAGCTCAATGTTAGAGTTCTCTGTTTTAGAGCAGGCTAAATAATACCATATGGCCACAAAACATTAAGTTAAAAGAAGATAAATGATTTCTTGTATTTTTTAACCAAGGGTTTTAAGGGACTAATTTACATGACCTTCCGTCTTTCTTCGTGGCAGGAGGCTTTTGTGTGGTCGTGTTCAGAAGAGAGTCTTGGGAGGACCTGGCCGCTCCGAGCCTCGTGCTATTTTTGTGCGGTGGACGGTGGTGGGAACAAAGCCGGCCCTCCTTACAGATGTGTAGGGAGCCCCCGCTCCAGGACACACTCCGGGGTGAACAGCGGCTTCCAGAGAACCTGAATAAGACGCGCTCCAATCTCAGAAACAAGTGCACATGAAAGATCATCTTTCTTGGAGAACACACATCAACGTGTCCTCTTTTTAAAAACATAACCAGGAAACGGTGACCTTTCCAACAACTTCACGAGCTGCAGTTTTAGGAGGACATAATAAATGACGCTAGATACCGTGGAAAAGGAAACGCAGGGATTCAGCAAATTAAACTCCGGAACACCCGCCAAAGACCCCCAGAATGGATCTGTGTGTACAGCCTCCGCTATTGTTTTATTTTTCCCCATGAAAAAGTTGACATTCAGAATATTCAAGAAATATGACTGCCCTTTCGGACTTCAAGTTAGGATTCATTTCCTGGTGATGCTGCATTTATTTAGCCTCGTATTAATGTCACACATCAGAAATGGGTTTTCACGAAAATAAAATTTCTTACTTGACTTTTTGCTATCCAAATTCAGCAAGAAATCCCATTAAAAGAATGAAATGTTAGGTTTGATGCCCTAATAGCTCTTTTTTTTTTTTTTGATATGCCCGTCATTTTTTTTTTTTATTTCAGCATATTATAGGGGTACAGATGTTTAGGTTACATATGTTGCCCTTTTCCCCCAAGTCCGAGTTTCAAGAGTGTCCATCCCTTGGATGGTGCGCATTGCACTCTTTGTGTACGCAAATACCCGTCCCCTCCTCCCCCCTGCCCGACATCCAATAGATGTTATTCTTACATGTACACTTATGTGTTGATCAGTTAATACCAATTTGATGGTGAGTACATGTGGTGCTTGTTTTTCCATTCTTGGGATACTTCACTTAGTAGAATGTGTTCCAACTTTATCCAGGAGTATACAAGAGGTGCTGTATCACCATTGTTTCTTAAAGTTGAATAATACTCCGTGGTATACATATACCACATTTAATTAATCCACTCATGTATTGATGGACACTGGGTTGTTTCCACATCTTTGCAATTGTGAATTGTGCTGCTATAAACATTCGGGTGCAGGTGTCTTTCTTATACAGTATCATTTGTTCTTTTGGGTAGATGCCCAGTAATGGGATTGCTGGATCGAATGGTAGTTCTACTTGTATCTCTTTAAGGTATCTCCATATTGCTTTCCACAGAGGTTGCACTAGTTTGCAGTCCCACCAGCAGTGTATGAGTGTTCCTATCTCTCTGCATCCACGCCAACATTTATTGTTTTGGGACTTTTTGATCAAGGCCAGTCTCACTGGAGATAAGTGATATCTCATTGTGATTTTGATTTGCATTTCCCTGATGATGAGAGATGTTGAGCATTTTTTCATGTATTTTTTGGCCTAATAGCTCCATATGTGTAGGATTTTAGCCACTAAAATCTTTTCTGGCGTGATTTTCCTTCCATCATTTTTTTTTTGTGCCTAATGAGTTAATAAGCTATAATGAGCTAGAAATTAAATTAGGTTTAAAATTCAAGGAAATAAAGAGGAGAATAGGCTTATATATACATTGGGGAAATGCACGAATTTTGATGGTTTGAAGAGCCTAAGGCAAAAGGCCAGTTTCCTATGCTAGTGTTTATCCTTCTTGTTGCTCATACGGGGCATGCATAGGTCTGGATGAGTTTTCCTGAGGGTTTATTTATGAGCAAGGATTCATCACCACCACGGGGCTGTTTTCAAACCAAGTATGATTATTGTTACTTTTAAATTCTCTTGTCTTCATGTCCCTACACCCACTTTCTTAGATTTTGAGGCTCTAGAAGGAGTGAACGACATCGCCGCATGAGCCCACCTCAGCCTCAGATGTCTTAGGGGACTTTGATATATTATACTAAGGGAATAGGCAGCTCTGCTTCCAGGTGACATAACAATGCCTGTCTCCTTGACCTTGATATTCAGAGATATTTCAGCTCAAAATATCCAGTAAAGTGAACCTCTTAATCTTCCTGGGGAATGAACGGTTGTGTTGGCCAATAATGAACATGAAAATGATGCCTCTGAAATGATGCTCATCTTGCAGATCTATTTTCTTACCCTTAATGAGCACAAAGAGATTTTTTTTTTTTAGTTTATGATCCTGCAAAACCAAAAGATTCTGGCATAGAATTATCTCACTGTCCAAAATTACACTTTGATGGAAAATGAAGTATACTTCCTTGAATATTTAGCTTTCCTTTTAATTAATCTCTTTTTCGTTTTCATTTAAGCTCATTCCCCATTTTAGACTGTTCAGAAGTTAAAGTATACAGCTAAGTGCTTGCCGAGGAGCCGCAGGGGGAGATGCTGCCAGAGCTGTGCTCCCTGTGGTGAGGGGGGAGTGGGGCAGAGGGGCCCAGAGAAGTGTCTGTCACTCTGGGAAGATCAGGTCAGAGAAGGGTCCCAGGTGAGGCGGAGCGCAGGAAAGGCGTGGTGGGCAGGCAGGCTTCAGAGACTTGGCAGAGGTGGTTGCCCACGGCAGAAACTCTCCTCTGCCTGCTTCGCCCCCTCCCAACCCATCTGCTGACTTTTTAGCTCTCAAGCATCTCCCGACCACACCCACTTGTCAGTAGCCCTGTCCCACGTCACGGCCAGCCACCGCCAGCCCTCCCGCACCACTGGGCAGCCTCCTGTCCAGCTCCCTTCCTGCACACCTGCCGTTCTCCAGCCCCTTCTCCACGAGGCCATCAGAGATGCGATGGCCTCCTGCCCTTCCCCATCTTCAGCCTTCACGGCCTTCCCACGGTCTCTAGGGCTGAGTCCAAACGTTAAACCTGATGCCCTCGGCCCTTCACACACTGGCCTCTGAGTGCTGCTGGCTGCGTCTTGTGCTACCTGCCTCAACTCCCCTAGCACAGAGCCGCTCTCGGTTTGTTTCACTCCTCGAGAACAAACACCGTGCTTTTCTCTCTCTGTTTGTCTCATTCTGTCCCTGTCTCCCTCTCTGTCTCCCTGTCCCTCTCTCTGTTGCTCGATCTCTGTCTCTTGCTTTCTCCTTCATCTCCTGGCCTTCTGCAGACTATGCCCTCTCTGCCTAGAGTCCTGTTCTCTCCCCCCTTGCCTGGCTGCCTCCTACTCATCTGCTGGTTATTAGATTAAACATTACTCCCCCAGAAGCCTTTCCTGGCCCTCACGGAGACCATCAGAGTATTTCTCAAACTTTATTTTAATTATTCAACTTGTTATACTTATTCAAATTTTTATTAGACTATATACTAGAGGTCTTTAAATTATGGACTTTGGGCCGAATCTAGCCCACTGCCTACCTCTGTAAATCAAGTTGCATTGGCCATGCCTAGTCATGTCTGTATTGTCTATGGATGCCTTTGCCCGACAGTGGCAGAGCAGTTGTGACAGGCATATGGCCCACACATCCTAAAATATTTATCATCCGGCCGTGAAGAGAGTAAATTTGCTGACCCCTGCTATAAGCAATTAGGTCAGATATCCTGGCACTGTGCCATCGTCAGGGCGTGGGACAGTGCCCAGTAGTAGCCCTTCCTGGACGTTTGCTGAATGGATGGACGAATGGATGAGTGTTGAGTCCACAGGCAGAGAAGCACAGCACCGAAGGCAGGCAGTGGGGACACGGGGTCACCTCTGCAGAGGTTTGATACAGAGAAAATACCGAGCACTGGAGCTCTCACGGCTGCTGTTGCTGACACTGCGTGCACCGGTTACCGCGCATGGACGGTTCGCCGCCTGCCTCAGACAGTGCCGGCTGATTTCCCGGCTTTCCTTATCTAATCCCCTCAGCAACCCATATGCTAGATCCTATGGTCACATCCACTTCATGGAAAAATAAACCATGTCTGGACAAACTCAAGTGACTTAGCTGTGATTCTGCAGCTAGAAAGTGGTCGTGGGCGGCCCCCACTCTGATCTCTGTGCTTCCATATGCGTCATCTCATCTGCCTGTTTGAGACTCATGTTTTCAGTTGCATTTTGCTTTGATGGAAAACACCTTCTTTTTGAGCAATTGGCCAGGCAGCTAGGTGGACGGTTGTTTTTGTAGGAAGTTAGCCTTCTGTATTGAAATTGGGTTTCTCACAAATTTCATTGCAGCCACAAGTATATGATACATTTTCAAAATGGTTCTATTCGAGCTGAAAAAAAATTTGTTCAGAAAGAATTCTAAAATCAGGAACTGCATGAGAGGGACTGATGAAAACCACAGTAAGCAAACAATTTCAGTGGCGAAACAGCAGCAGCAGCAGCAGCAATGCTGAGGTGCATTTTAGTAGGTCATGCTTGTGACGTGCTCTCCTGTGTGCAAAGGATCTGGTGGGTGGGGTTGGCTCGACACGCCCGGGGCACGGCCCCTGTACTTAGGTTATGAACATCACGGTTGCTTCAGCAAAGTGTGTGTGGTTCTCTGCAGGATAAATGATTATATCCCATACTGACATGCAGAATGGAGTGATGTTTAGAGTGTGATTTTGGCCTTCTTGTATCAACAGTTACTAATTTCTCAAAGTTGGAATACCATTTTTATTCATTTATCTTCAATCCCTGACATTATAACTGATTCATATTTTGTTTGTCTTCTTTTTTTTTTTTTTTTGCTTGGTGAGTTATTTACTAGAATTCAAGAAGAGGCCTTGAATGTATAATGGAAAGTCAGAGAACATTTATATTTCCCAAATTTGATGAACTAGTTGGAAAAAGCAATATTCATGATCTATGAAGCGGCTGGTTGGGTTGAATGAAGAAGTTGTCCATCCAAAGGGAAAAATAATTTGAGCTCAGAGGCATGGACAGAGTTAGAAGGGACTGAATTGAACATTGGAAGTAAAATCTTCAATTTCTGTTTGGATACAGTTCTTTTAAAAGTTTATTTGAATTATTAAATAGAAATCTCCAAACAAAGAAAAGCCCAGAATCAGATGGCTCTGTTAGTGAATTCAAACTTACATTTAAAGAAGAATCAACACCAACCCTTCTAAAATTCTTACAGAAAAACAGAGGAGAAGGGAACATTCCTTAACTTATTTTTTTTAATTTCAAAAGATTTAGGGGATACGTGTGGAGTTTTGCTACGTGGAGATATTGTACAGTGGTAAAGTGTCGGCTTTGAGTGCACCCATCACCCAAATAGTGGACATTGTACCCAAAAGGTAGTTTTTCATCCCTCAGCCCCCCCTTCTCCCCACTTCTGAGTCTTCAACGTCCTCTGTACTACTCTGCGTGACTATGTGTACACGTAGCTTAGCTCCCAGTATTTGGGTTTCCATTTCTGAGACACTTCACTTAGGATAAAGTTCTCTAGTTCCAACCAAGATGCTGCAAAAGACATTATTTCATGGCTGAGTAGTATTCCATTTTCTTATCCACTCACTGGTTGATGGGCACCTAGGTTGATTCCACATCTTTGTGATTGTGAATTGTGCTACGATATACATATGAGTACAAGTATCTTTTCGGTATAATGACTTCTTTTCCTTTGGGTAGATACCTGGCGGTGGGATTGCTGGATGGAATGGTAGGTCTACTTTTAGTTCTTTGAGAAATCTCTGTACCGCTTTCCATAGAAGTTGTACTGCTTTGCAGTCCCACCAACAGTGTACTCCTTTACTTATCCTACGAGGCCAGCACTGCCCTGATACCAAGGTCAGAGGAAGACGTCAAAAGAACAGGAAAGTACAGACCAATGTGCTTCATGAACACAGACGCGATACCAACAAACCAGAGCATATTAGGGGGAGTTTGCACCATGACCAAGTGGGATTCATTCCAGGAATGCGAGGGTAGTTCAACATATCAAAATCAGTTATACACTATGTTAGTAGAAGGAAGGAAGGGGAAAAAGACATGATGGTCTCAATAGATGCAGAAAAAACCATCTGATGAAACCTAACACCCTGTCAAGGTAAACAAACAAACAAATGA
>NW_012153341.1:940353-942641 GCF_000956105.1 Propithecus coquereli | reverse complement strand
TTTTGAGGCTCTAGAAGGAGTGAACGACATCGCCGCATGAGCCCACCTCAGCCTCAGATGTCTTAGGGGACTTTGATATATTATACTAAGGGAATAGGCAGCTCTGCTTCCAGGTGACATAACAATGCCTGTCTCCTTGACCTTGATATTCAGAGATATTTCAGCTCAAAATATCCAGTAAAGTGAACCTCTTAATCTTCCTGGGGAATGAACGGTTGTGTTGGCCAATAATGAACATGAAAATGATGCCTCTGAAATGATGCTCATCTTGCAGATCTATTTTCTTACCCTTAATGAGCACAAAGAGATTTTTTTTTTTTAGTTTATGATCCTGCAAAACCAAAAGATTCTGGCATAGAATTATCTCACTGTCCAAAATTACACTTTGATGGAAAATGAAGTATACTTCCTTGAATATTTAGCTTTCCTTTTAATTAATCTCTTTTTCGTTTTCATTTAAGCTCATTCCCCATTTTAGACTGTTCAGAAGTTAAAGTATACAGCTAAGTGCTTGCCGAGGAGCCGCAGGGGGAGATGCTGCCAGAGCTGTGCTCCCTGTGGTGAGGGGGGAGTGGGGCAGAGGGGCCCAGAGAAGTGTCTGTCACTCTGGGAAGATCAGGTCAGAGAAGGGTCCCAGGTGAGGCGGAGCGCAGGAAAGGCGTGGTGGGCAGGCAGGCTTCAGAGACTTGGCAGAGGTGGTTGCCCACGGCAGAAACTCTCCTCTGCCTGCTTCGCCCCCTCCCAACCCATCTGCTGACTTTTTAGCTCTCAAGCATCTCCCGACCACACCCACTTGTCAGTAGCCCTGTCCCACGTCACGGCCAGCCACCGCCAGCCCTCCCGCACCGCTGGGCAGCCTCCTGTCCAGCTCCCTTCCTGCACACCTGCCGTTCTCCAGCCCCTTCTCCACGAGGCCATCAGAGATGCGATGGCCTCCTGCCCTTCCCCATCTTCAGCCTTCACGGCCTTCCCACGGTCTCTAGGGCTGAGTCCAAACGTTAAACCTGATGCCCTCGGCCCTTCACACACTGGCCTCTGAGTGCTGCTGGCTGCGTCTTGTGCTACCTGCCTCAACTCCCCTAGCACAGAGCCGCTCTCGGTTTGTTTCACTCCTCGAGAACAAACACCGTGCTTTTCTCTCTCTGTTTGTCTCATTCTGTCCCTGTCTCCCTCTCTGTCTCCCTGTCCCTCTCTCTGTTGCTCGATCTCTGTCTCTTGCTTTCTCCTTTATCTCCTGGCCTTCTGCAGACTATGCCCTCTGCCTAGAGTCCTGTTCTCTCCCCCCTTGCCTGGCTGCCTCCTACTCATCTGCTGGTTATTAGATTAAACATTACTCCCCCAGAAGCCTTTCCTGGCCCTCACTTAGACCATCAGAGTATTTCTCAAACTTTATTTTAATTATTCAACTTGTTATACTTATTCAAATTTTTATTAGACTATATACTAGAGGTCTTTAAATTATGGACTTTGGGCCAAATCTAGCCCACTGCCTACCTCTGTAAATCAAGTTGCATTGGCCATGCCTAGTCATGTCTGTATTGTCTATGGATGCCTTTGCCCGACAGTGGCAGAGCAGTTGTGACAGGCATATGGCCCACACATCCTAAAATATTTATCATCCGGCCGTGAAGAGAGTAAATTTGCTGACCCCTGCTATAAGCAATTAGGTCAGATATCCTGGCACTGTGCCATCGTCAGGGCGTGGGACAGTGCCCAGTAGTAGCCCTTCCTGGACGTTTGCTGAATGGATGGACGAATGGATGAGTGTTGAGTCCACAGGCAGAGAAGCACAGCACCGAAGGCAGGCAGTGGGGACACGGGGTCACCTCTGCAGAGGTTTGATACAGAGAAAATACCGAGCACTGGAGCTCTCACGGCTGCTGTTGCTGACACTGCGTGCACCGGTTACCGCGCATGGACGGTTCGCCGCCTGCCTCAGACAGTGCCGGCTGATTTCCCGGCTTTCCTTATCTAATCCCCTCAGCAACCCATATGCTAGATCCTATGGTCACATCCACTTCATGGAAAAATAAACCGTGTCTGGACAAACTCAAGTGACTTAGCTGTGATTCTGCAGCTAGAAAGTGGTCGTGGGCGGCCCCCACTCTGATCTCTGTGCTTCCATATGCGTCATCTCATCTGCCTGTTTGAGACTCATGTTTTCAGTTGCATTTTGCTTTGATGGAAAACACCTTCTTTTTGAGCAATTGGCCAGGCAGCTAGGTGGACGGTTGTTTTTGTAGGAAGTTAGCCTTCTGTATTGAAATTGGGTTTCTCACAAATTTCAT
>NW_012153341.1:902336-937113 GCF_000956105.1 Propithecus coquereli | reverse complement strand
GCAGGAGGATCACTTGAGCCCAGGAGTTTGAGGTTACAGTGAGCTATGATTGGGCCACTGTGCCAGCCTGGGTGACAGAATGAGACCCTGCCTCCATAAAACAAACAAACAAACAAACAAAAGACCTCTTAGAAGAAAACAGAGGGGTATGCCATGGTGCGATATATTCATAAAATGGAATATTATTGAACCTTGAAAGCTTTATGGTGAGTAAAAGATGCCAGACACTGAGGCCACTCATTGAGCCCATTTGTATGAAATATACAGAACAGGCAAAGCAAGAGAGACAGAAAGTAGATTAGTGGTTACTGGCAACCAGGGTAAGAGGGTGGTGGTTTGACTACTTCACAGGTATGGGATTTCCTTTTAGGCTGATGAAAACGTTCCAGAATAGAGAGTGGTAATTGTTGCACATGTGGATATACTTAATACTGCCGAATTGTACACTTGCTTCCATTGAATTGTATTTTTCTGATCACAAAACAATATTTGTTTACTTTTGAAGGTTTCAGACACACAAAAACACTAAGAAAACAATAAAATTTACCTGTATTTCTACCACTAAAAAGTAACTACAGTGATTTTTTTAGTGTTGATCCTTCCAGGCTGTTTTATCATGTGTATACAGGTGCACACACAAAAACATACTTGTTATTTACATTTTTAACAAAACTGTTATTATACAGTACATAATGCTGTAGAATGCTTTCCCGTTACTGTATCTTAAGCATTTTCCCATTGTTATTCTACATTCTCCGACATCACACAAAATTCCTAGATAGTATTCCGTCTTATGGATGTAACATGGTCTATTTAGCTAATTTCTATTGTTGGATGGATCTTAACATTTCAGAGTTGGAATACACTACAGACATTATTGCATCCAACGACTTTCTTCCCCGAGCTTTATAGCTGCAAGCCTTAAACACATGGCACACAAAAACCATTCAACATTTTGAAAACAGAGTTAATTCTTCACTTTCCAGCTGGATTTGGGTGTTGTATGGGCTTCGGATTCACCATTCAGGAGCCTAAAAGATGGAAATAGTGGTGGTGGGTGTGGGAGGAGGGGGAAGGAGCCAGGTGTGAAATAGTGTCCGCACATCAAAATCCTATCCTGAATAGCTTTGTTTCCATGTCCTGAGTAGGTACGGATGAGCACAAAATAGGTCACATTGAATCTGTGGATGACAATTCCATCATGCAAAGGAGACACGGGCTCGTGAGATGAGGGACCAAGCGGGGAGCGACTGCAGGGAGTGTGTCTCCTGTGTTTGGGCCTCACTTGGCCTCACCGCAGATGGCAGAATGCACACACTGGGCCGCTCGGTCCCGTGGCTGAACTTGCCTTTGTGTTCCTGGAGGCGTGCGAGGCAGCAGGAACAGGCACTCTTCACGCCTTCACTTCAGTCCTGGCCAGAATCAGGACTTTATCTCATGATATCTTTAGACCTAGGTGACTTGTATCGG
Organism: Propithecus coquereli; assembly: GCF_000956105.1. NCBI lineage: Eukaryota > Metazoa > Chordata > Mammalia > Primates > Indriidae > Propithecus > Propithecus coquereli. The sequence goes on along the minus strand of NW_012153341.1, from coordinate 935,643 downwards.
GGTAAAAGATGAATGTGCTTGTTCCTCAAGGTCTATAAAAACATAGCACGCATTCTGGATTTCAACAATTAGTGAAGCCTCCGTGTGTGTGTCCTAAGACAGTCCTCAGGGTGGGCAAGCCTTTCTAGCTAGAGCTATTAACCCGTGCTGGTCAACAGGTCATTTCTCTTGGCAGGGGGTGACTTCTCATTGCCCCTCTCTGTTGGTTGGGTTGGGTGTAGGAGAGTGCAGATGAGGCCACATTCGATGGGTTAGGTTTACGTTTAGGTGTTAAGTCCAAGTTAGATTGGTTGTAAGAGGCTCCGTCCTTGACCATTTCTCCTCCGTTATGTTGAGTAGATTTTTCTTACTGAGTTATAGGAGCATCGTGTATATCTCAGGCACCAGTCTTTTCCTGCCGTACGTGTTGCAAATTATCCCTGTATCTTTTGATTGCCATTAGCCTGTGTTGATGGTACACAGAATTTTTTTTTATTTCAACATATTACGGGGGTACAAATGTTTAGGTTACATGTATCGCCTTTGCCCCACCCGAGTCAGAACATGTCCATCCCCCAGACGGTGCACGCTGCGCCCATTATGTATGTATATACGCATCCTCTCCTCCCCTCTCCCACCTGCCCGACACCCGATGACTGTTACTACCATATGTGCACATAAATGTTTATCAATTAATACCAATAGGATGGTGAACACATGCGGTGCTTGTTTTTCCATTCTTGTGATACTTCACTTAGTAGAATGGGCTCCAGCTCTATCCAGGATAATATAAGAGGTGCTAGATCACTATTGTTTTTTGTGGCTGAGTAGAACTCCATGGTATACATATACCACATTTTATTAATCCACTCATGTATTGATGGGCACTTGGATTGTTTCCACATCTTTGCAATTGTGAATTGTGCTGCTATAAACATTCGAGTGCAGATGTCTTTTTTATAGAATATCTTTGTTCCTTTGGGTAGATGCCCAATAATGGGATTGCTGGATCAAATAGTAGTTCTACTTTTTAAATTTTATGTGACTGAATGAAAGATTGAATATGTCTTTCTTTCCTTAATAGTTTGGGACTTTATGTTTTAATTAGTAATGGCTTTCCCCTCCAAGATCAGTATTAGTTTTTAATATTTCTTTCTAGTTTATTCCTAAGCTTATGTAGATAATGCCCTCCCTTCTATTTAGTTCTCTTAGCCACGTGGATATAGTTTTTGTTGTATGGTGTGAGGCAGGCGGGTGAGAAATACTATTTGAAGACCACTGCTTATAAAAACTTGTGTTCACCAATAACAGATAAGTCCTCTGAATGGATTCTCTTCTTGGAAATGAAACATAAAAGAAATCCTGCTTGTTGATGGTGGTAGAAGCTTAATTTTCTATGAACACCTAATCTTCAAACTCGTACAGGTCTTACTCCAAATCAAAGCCAACACAAAGCTTGGATGCTTGTTTCAGTGTCCCTTGGGCTCCTTTCTAAGGGAAGACACTGTAAGGTCATGCAAAGTTTATGAAATGCTTTCTCCTGACTTGTGCTGGTTACAGAAGAATTTCTATATGGCCCAGTATGTCCTGACAAACTTGGTGAGCTCTACAGAATAAATAGACAAGTATGCAAGGTCAAAACCCCTAAGTTGAGACAGTTTTCCTAAGAAATACTTCCATGTGCCAGGCCCAGGGAATTTGCTTTCTGTGCACGTGGCAATGAGAAAAACAAGAGAACCACCGGTGGGGTGAAGTCTCCCAAGGGGTAGGGCTTAGAAACCGGTCACCGTGCTCGTCCTGTGCGGGAGTCTGCGACCTAGAACCTCAGGGACCGAGCTTCACTCTTACGCTTTTTGATACTTTCCTTGATGAGAGGAGGTTTCCTTTGCCAGCAAAAGGGACACAGTTCAAACTTGTGTCTGTTGCCTGGGACACCATGTTCCCGCTTCTTTACTGGACTGCAGATAACGGCAGAGCACATCTTACAAAGGGGCCAGAGCCAGGCTAAGTGAACCAGAAGGAAGGAAAAAGCCACCGAGTGATCTGGGACACTGTGGCAATAGAGCTTTTCCAAAAGGACAAAACAGCATCACAGCTCGAGTCACGTAGTCTTTTCCCTCCTGGGAATGTCTCTGTGGCACGTGTTGACCTTCGGGTGGAGGCGCCACCACCCGCAGAAACTCCCTGCCCGTGTTGCCAGAGCCTTTCTTCCCAGCGCAGGAGCACTGGCCATGTTAGCAAAAGACTAGCAGTGACTCAGCCAGGAGAAGCGGCCCCGTCCAGCCCCGTGTCAAGGGCCGAATTGAGCAAACATCAAAGTCCAGAGGGTGCTGTTGGGTGTGGCTGGAAGCCGTGTTTGCATTTATCTCTGATGCAATTAACAAATTCATAGAGAACATATTCCACGTTGCTTTGTCTCTTGAAAGCACCACCAACCTCTCTGGAAGCGTTTGGGAGCTACGTTTGAGTTTTCTAGGGACCTAGTGAAATTCAGGGAAGACCAAGTGTTTGCAGAACCCCAGTCCCTCCTGGAGCACAGCCTGGGTCTTTCTTACCGCCCTGAGACACGCTCTAGTCAGCATCCTGAGCTTGAGGCGCAGGTGGGAGCCGAGAGAGAGAGAGAGAGAGAGAGAGAGAGAGAGAGAGAGAATCTGTTTCACTCAGAATTCCTCCTTCATCCTTTTCTTTTTGGGTCAGTGTCTGGCCAGATGGAAAATGTCAAATTCTGTTGCACCAGAAGCTCTGTCACTATCCAGGGTCCTGAATTATGGGTCTTGCCAAGCTAGAGATGGGGCCATACTCAGGTTTAGAGGCTCCTGATAGGGATGAAATTCCAGGATTCCAGAGGGTTCTTCGTGTTTCACAAAAAGAAGAGATTGTTCAGGCACCAGTCCATTCATGTCTTTGAGTGTTTTGGAGAAAGTGCAAACAACTTCTCAGGATTAGGGTCAGTATCTTCCACCTCCCAGCACCTGGATGCCCACTTAGCGTCATTAAACCTAGCCGTAGCTCTTTCTCTCTGCCAGGTTTGCGATCTCTCTGGAGTCCAAACGCATAATTAGGTACAAAGAAACCTGCATCTGCTAACGGCATTGTCATCACAATGAAAGTCAGGAGAAGAGGCAGGGCTGGCTGGGGACACACGCTGGCTTCGGGCTGACACCTCCACCCTGGAGCTGCTGATGTCTCACCTGCAGGTGGGACCCTCACCACAGAGCAGCAGATGGCCAGGGCAGGGGTCGCCAAGACCCTGCTTCTGCCTGCAGAGCGTCTGTGGATGCGCGAGTCTCTAATTTGCAACCTCAGACGAGTTTGCCTTGCCCAGCCTCCAGCCCCGCGGTGAAGGATGGGGGCTCCGGGCCAGAGAGGTTTCAGAACGGGCCGGATGGATCCTCTGGCTGAGAAACCCCACTCAGGAGCCCCTTCCCGAAAGCTGAGTGGATGTTCCACAAGGTGTGTGCATAGGAGGCCACGCTGCCGGGATTCTGGGGACATCCCTTTGGCTGAAGTGGCAGGAGGTGGCTCTGGGAGACAGTGGCGTTTCCTCTGACAGGCCTACGTAACAGCGGGTGCCCACTGCCTGGGCTCTGCACCAAATGCTTCCCCAGGGCCAGGCCGTGCTGTTCAGACTCGGAGCAAGAGCCAAGCCCGGGGGGAGGGAGATCGTGGGAAGGGCCCTAGTGACAACTTGAGCATCCACTCAGCACTTCCATCTGCCAGGCCACGCGCTGCCGTGGCTGCACCAGACTGGGGCTGTAATAATTTGCTGCCCTTTTGATAGACGAGACTGAGGGTCACAGAGGCCACGTCACTTCCTCCGAGCCACACAGCAAAGCAGAGGCAAGAGCCCAGCCAAGGCTGGCTCGGCTGTAGCACATAAATCCCTTAGACCTGTGCTGCGGGTAAAGATGACATCTAACACATTCTTTCAAATATCAACTAAAGATAGTGAGAAAACAGAAAGAGACACCCCCCACCCCGGACTCTTACAGCCTGGACTCCCCACCCGTCTCCTGCCCCTTCCCACCAGCAGCCTCGGCCAGGTGACAGCAAAACCAAACCTGCCTTAGCAGACATCTCCCCACCTGCCGCAAAGACCTGGGGAGCAGTTTGCTTTTATTCCCTGTAACTGTTTCTGGTATGATGCCTTAGAAGACGAGGCTTATCCTGATTGACTTATCCTCCAAATATCTGGTTTTCTTCTCCCCTGGGGTCTGACCCACACCTTCTCTTCTTTTCCCGCACGGCGCTGGCTGTCACTGACTGGAAATCTAAACGTGTCCTGTAATTTCCCCGACAATGTCCAATTGGTGAGTGGGGTGGCTGAATAGGCACCGTGTCCGTATTGAAAAACCACAGGCAGGAGAAAATGACAGCCTCTTCTTTACAAACGTGACAGGAACTTCCCCTCTCCGCCGGCCCGCAAACCTCATCAGGGTGGCATATTGTTTTCACAATAGCTAGTTAGATAGAAAGCAGGTGTGTGTGTGTGTGTGTGTGTGTGTGTGTGTGTGTGTGTACATGTGTGTGCAGCTTCCTGGTTGCTCAGATACAAAAGATGAAAATGTTCTGTTTGTTGTTTTAAAATCTTTTCTAAAAAAGTGATCTAGCTTTGTTTCCTTTACTTCCCAGCCTACAGTGTACAGGTGCAGAAAACCCCAGCCGCGGGCTCTGCTCGGCCCTGTGGAAAGGGTGCCGGCATTTCTTACAGAAGGTTAGGTGCGGATTTGCATGTCGTTCGCATGTACTTAGCATATTGATTGCTCATTTCCAGCCCAAATGCTGAACACTCAGCCTCCTGCGCTGCCCCTCTGCTTCTGTCACCCACCTTGAGTCTCTGACAGGTGAATTTTTAACTGCAAAACCAATATATATATTGGTATATATTTGGAGGTATATATATTGTATATATTTGGAGGTTGAACCTTGAGGTGGGCTGCTCCTTCAGAGTGACAGTGGGGATCAAGGACAGGAGAAAACTTCTCCTGTGTTTTGGAAGACATAGGAATTAAGTTTCAGAAAAGCTGATGTTGCTATAATGTTTCTATTTTAATATAACTTAAAAGCAAAGGTGATAATCTTGAACGTGTTGATTTCAATGAATTTCTTTTTTGTTTGTTTGTTTGTTTCTCTTACTCTGGTGGGAAGAATGGGTTGTACACGGACCCAGACTCAGATCACAAGGGGTAAAGATGGGACGTGCCCTGCAGTCCCCTCCTGAGCTCTCACGCTCCCTTCCAGTTGCTCTGAAGGACGCTGGCCAATGATGTCTGTGAAGGTGACCGCCACTGCCTCCACCTTCCTCCTGGCCGATGCGTCTGGATCGGGGCCACAGATCTGTTCACGCTTCCCCCAGGTGCACGGAGACCACGAGGCTGCCTCCTTGGCTTGCTGGTCTTGGCGCAGAACTGCTCTGACCTTCCTCAGGATTCCCTGCTTGCTGTATAAGAAATGGGAGAAAAAGTTTGGTGCGTTGCAGTAAACTTGCAGTTAGTCTCATGAAATCATTTAAGTATTTAGTTTAGGATGGTAAAGTTCAGTTTCTTTATGTACAAGGATTCAGACTTTCAGATTTCTGTCACCTTCCTCTGTCCCTTTCCAAGTTAAAAGAGGGGGTGGAGAGGTACAGCTAGTGTGTTTGTGGCAGAAGGTCCTCTGCTCCTGTGTCTGTAGTGATACCGTTGTCACCCTGGTTGCTGTGTGTCAGATAGTGCCACCGAGATCGTGTTTTCGTATCAATTGCTGAGTAACAAATTCTCCCCGTACTGAGAGGCTTAGAATTATTTTTCTCACAATGTTGTGGGTCAGGAATTTGGGAAGGGGTCAATTGGGTAGTTCCTACTTGGAATCTTCCATGCTGTTCATACAAGGTGTCAGCTGGAGCTGCCATCGTTTGAAAGCTCAGCTGGCCAGATGTGCAGAATGGCTCATTCGCATGGCCGGCAGTGGGTGCTGGCCATTGGCTTGGAGCCGATGAACCTATGTGAGTGAGGCCACACCGTCGTGGTGGTTTCAGGATAGTCCAGTTCTGTGCATGGCCACTAAAGGGCCCGAAAACAAGGGTCTCAGCCAGCAAGGCAGGGCCGTGTCGCCTTCTCTGGCCTGGTCTGGAGGGTGATGCAGCATCTCCCACCACATTCTGTGGTCACAGATGACCTCGAACCTGCCCATCTTCAAGGGGAGGAAGTAAGGATGTTCTTGAAGAGCACGTGGTGTGGCACATGTCATCGTGGTCACATTTGGAAAATACGATCTGCCTCGACTGACTGGGTCTTATTTTAGATCTTTTGGTGCTAAAGCTCCCTTCGATTAATCATTATGTCCTCCGTCTAACCGCCAGCTTGGAGTGTGGGGTCACCTTGTTCCTTGCCAGGGCTCGCCCTGATATAGAAGGTCCTATGGATTTTAAGTAGCTCCCTCCTTCATTCCCCATTTAGGGCCCGTCACTGCAGATGTCTGAGGGGCTACATTCCTTCCACTTGAGTTCTGAAGGACTTATGAATGCGAGAAAGCCACACTCAGTGACTTCTGAGACAGGTCACAAAAGGTGATAGAGCTTGGGTATTCCCTCTTAGAACCCAGCTTCCCTCCCGGGATGAGGCCGGAGAGGCCACGTGGAAAGGCCACGTCGAAAGGCCACCTGGGCGTTCTTGCTGGCAGCTTTGTCGCTATCCCCTCGACAGCCAGCATCGGCTGCTGGGCTCATGAGTGAGGACGTCCCCACAGTCTCCGGCCCCTGCTCTCGAGTTACCCTCAGCTTAACGTCTTCCCCGTCCAGGCTGTACAGGTCACTGAGCAGGGACAAGCTGTTCCTGCTGTGCCCATCCTATTTCCTACCCAAAGAAACTGCAGGGGATGAGCAAATGGTCGCTAGTGCTTCAGCCACATAATTCTGGGATGGTTCATCACGTAACAGTAGTAACTGGGGAGCATCTGCTCGCCCGAAGTAGGGTCAATGTGGAGAAAACAACTCACAGGAGTACATCGTAATTAAACTGCTGAAAACCAAAGTCAACGAGAAAACCCTGAAAGGAGCCAGAGGAATTAGCGAGCGACATACAGGAAACAACGACTCAGACAGCTGACGATTTCATCTCAGAAAAACGTGGAGGCTAAAAAACAGAGGGTGGAAAAAAAATATGCTTATTCTACTGAAAAACAAAACAAAAACTAACAAAAACTTTCACTTGAAAGTCGACATCCATCGTGGGGTCAAATGCTCTGGCTTTGGAGAGAGAAAGATCTCATTAGAAACCCAGTTTCGTTGCCCTATTTCCAGTCCTAAAGCACGATGTTGATGTCACGCCAGCGTCAATGAAGGTGGCGCGCAGTGGTGAAAACTGACAGTCTAGGTCGGGGGCACGAGGACCAGACCTCGTTTTGTGCCAGCTGCTCACTGTGAGGACTCACGCTGCACGGTCATCGATCCTCTCCTAACCCCATTTCCTCACCTGCCCGACGGTAAAATAATCCCATTACTTCCGAAAGCCGTTGCAAGGATTAAATGAGAAACTTATGCCAAGATACTTCACTGTGCTTGGTATACAGTAGGCACTCACCAAGGAGGAGGTAGTTTCTCTACTTTAAGAAAGTCACGATGAAATGTGAAAGCCTGACAGTGGGATGATAGAGTCATTCCAGTGTCAAACACAGGGTAGGTTGTTCCACCTTCCTGAGCCTCAGTTTCTCCTGTTGAGGAAATGAGCGTGAAGAACCTACACGGGGTGAATTGAGGACCTGTGACGCGTCCAGCGCTAACATGTGCCCAGACAAAAGAAAGCAGGAGTAAGTTCTGTTTCAAATGATCCCTACTCCGCGTGTTTGTTCAGTGCGCAAAGCATTTCATGATTACTGTCCATACGATGTCATAACGGTGCTATTGTTGGCTGGGATGGGACTTTCTTCTTTGTAAGGAGGATGTATAAAAACCGGGGCTCGGAGGTGTAGATTCTCGCCCTGGTCCTATTTTACGGAAGCAGCCAGACTGTGCCGGCACCGCGTGCTCTTCCTCCGCCCTGCGTCTCCCTCCCTCCCCTTCCCTCACGTGATTTGCAGTTGCTGGGAGCGGGTCCACTGATGTTTACATGCAAGGAGCTTTTAGGGCTATATACACGGGATCCAAATTTGCAAATCTGGTGAACTGTGACGTCAGGAGATGTTGCGGTGTAACGCACTCTGAGAGCAGGCGGCTGGGGTTCAACTCCCAGGTCTACAGCTCGGGGGGGCCTTGGGCAAGCTACCTAACCTCACTTTCCGCTGTTCCTCTTTGCAAACAGGGATGCTAGTGCAGTCTAGCGCCCAGTCTTGTGTGGAGGAGTAATGAGTTAATATATTAAAAAGTGCTCAGTATAGTAGCTGGCAGGATTTCAGCGCATGTGGCTGCTGTGATTTATCTCCATGAGATTGTAAGCTCTATAAAGGCAGGGGCTTGTGTTCATTGCTTTGTATAATGGGGTGTTAAAAGTGGCTGAATAAATTTTGTCTTCAGTGCCCTTCAGTATGGCTGATAATGACAACAACAATGATTTTCAAAGTGCTGTGATCAATAACGTGTGACACTGTCCTCCTGTCCTCTGCCCCGAGCTCAGTGCCCCGCCGGTGCCAGCACCGCAGATGCCCACACTGCACGACGCCAAGAATATTCACTGTTTTCTGTTTTCCCCTGCCGGCCGGGCCTCACTGGGGAGATTCCTATCTCAGCGCGTGTCCGCCACCAAGGCTGCCTGTGCTCCTAGGAGCTTCCCCTTCAAGATGCCGATTTCCTTCTCCAAGTCTCTCAGCAAAGCCCCAAGAGCATGCTGGTTATGATCTTTCCAGAGCGGGGCGATGCTTTAGGGACTCGAGACCTTCCCCCATCCTTCACACCATACTGTTCCTCCTGGAGTGAGGAAGCCTCGACCGGTGGCCTCTGGGAAAGGGGGCTAATGCGTCAGTCACGCTGCAGAAGGGAAAATGCTCGACTCAAAGTCTAAAATATTTCAGAGCCTCCCTGGACGCCCGGGCCTCCCTTCCACTCCCAGCCTTTTGAAGTAGCTCTGCTGACTTGAACCAGAGAGACTTAAAGCTGAATTCCAACTGGTGTTCATTGCTTCTTTGAGATTAGGAAGGACAGAACAGAGTACGAGCGAGAACACTCGGAGGAGCTTCCTCCCCTGCTCAGGGGGGATGGCTCGGGAGACACGCGGCTCCATCTCGCCCCCTGGGCTGTGAGAGACCAACGAGGAGAGCCGCGGTCTCCTGCCCTCTTCCCACCATTCATGCAGGCGCAGGCCACAGTCCGCAGCAGCTAGCTGCAAATTTAGCACGGAGGCGGTGATCTCACAATGATGGGAAGAAAAGATTAAAAAGAGAGAGGGAGAGAAATCAGCTGCTGGAACAAAAGCCAAACAGGAATTTGTTCCTGGAATGATTAGTGGTACATTAGAGATGATTTAGCACTCACATACTCACCCCACCACTGCAGAGACCCCGCACCGTGTCTTATTCCCTCTGTAATGCATACAGCGCGGGGTTTGCTCTCCTCTTCTGGGCTTAGAGCAAATATATTTAATTTGGATGTAATACAGCCAGGAGGGCGATTTCTCCAGCTGACAATTTAAGCAACCAGATCAAGAGATGAGTTAAGCACTTCACTCCTTCAGATTCTAGGAAATCTGCTGTCGTAGGGATCCTGCCTGCAACTTGGGTCCAGGGGAAATTCGCCCAAGACAGAGCCTCTTATTGGCTGCATGGACTCCAGCCTCCTTCATTTACATGGTAATTATCCAATTAGTCACTGCTCCCTTCCTGAGTTGTGTTAGCTCCTGGTGAAAAAAATAGTAGGTAGAATCTTAAGGCTATAATAATGGTATTCTATTCCTTGAGTAGAAGCATTTGATGGGTGTTTTTCTGCAGAACTTAATTCAGTTTTGAATATGAATCAGGATGAAAACAAAACAAATCTAATAGCAATCAATAGAATTTCTCCATGGTGGATCTGAGGGTAATTTAGGATTAATTAGCACACAGCAAACTAAATCAAACCAACCGATGTTTAGTGTCTTTATGAGCAAGATCTCACAAGGGGGTCCTTCAGGGTGGTCCTTAGCTTAAGGCTCAAAGATGAGCTTTAGGGGGTCTGTGTAGTCCTGGAAATGGGATTTCAAGGCCAGCTGGAGTGAACATTTTTTGGGGAAAAGAATCCTTATTTTTTCATCACATTCTTTACAGAAGCGTCCAGTGGTCCCTACCACCTTAGGGACACAAAAAGCTTAAAAGATAATCTAGGGATGGATTAAAGACCACAGGAGGAGAGATGACACCGGACCTGGTTCGTGGAGATGCAAGCTGCTGAGGAGGGGGTGCTCGTCCACCTGTGGCAGACGTGCTGGGCATCCCAGAGGAAAGAGGAGAGCACTGGCCCCAGAGCCGGTACTTGCATCTGAACCCTTAGTTTGCCACTAGCTGTATGACCTTAGGCAAGTTTCTCAACCTCTCTGTGCCTCAGCTTCCTTCTCTGCAAAACAGGGACAGTGCCTAGCACAAAACAAAGACTGAAGCAGTGGCCACTGCTGCTTTCGGCCATGGCTAGTTGTTTCTGTTTGTATTCTAGATTCTGCATGCTGAACATTCCTAATCATTTCTGCATCACTTCACAGGGGATACTTGTGTGGCACAGTTCTTGGCCAAAGTAAGCATGGTAGATATTCAAGAAACGTTAATTCAGGTCCATTTTTCTTTCCACAAAATTTGCACAGCCTCCTGGTGCAAGAGCCATTCAGGGTGCCTGGAGGAGCCCGGCTTTCAAATCTGATGAAGGCTGCAGTTCTATAAATTCCCTCCCTCTTTTGTGCTGATGGCAACGACTTTTATATGTGTTTTCATGTCTTTCTCTTGAGAGATAAATTTTGTGGCCTGCCACTGAATCTGCTTCCTAAAATGTAGCTTGGAGACTTTATCTGAGATAAACTATCATGTGAATAAAGATAGATACTATATTTTAATCTGGGAACATTCCATTCAGACCCTTTTTTTTAAGTCGACATTAGTGGCGCCATCATTCAAAGGATATGGACGTTTGGGGGAAATTTACATCCAACTGTGGCCGTGAACTTGGCCAGCCCCGGCTGATGTTATCTGTTCCTCTGAACATGACAGTGGCTCTGGATGTGAAACGTGATCTCAGAGCGCAGTCCCCAGAGCAGGGAGCACTGTTTCCACGCGGCTCCAGGCCCTCTGTGGCAGGCCACGGCACTGACACCTTTCCACGGCAGCGCATCTGCCCGACGGATAACGCACGTCTCCCTGCGAATAATAAAGCAGGTTCGTCTGTGCGTGCGTTGGCAGCGTTGGGCTTCACAGAGGTAGGGAAAGGAGCTGGTGACTGAGTCGCCTACCAGCCCTCTGTGCCACCTTGCCTTGGTCCAAAAACAATGGGGGAGGAGAGTGAGTCTGGGGAACAGAGCGTGCGAGCGGGTGGCTGAGGAAACACGAAACTGTTCGCTTTGGGACGTTTCCCAAATGTAAAAAAATACGCCCTTTTCCTAACAATAAAGATGCAAAATGTTGAGCCATGTTATTTCTGGTCCAGATAGATCTTGGTGCTTCTATGTGATATACATTATGTCATAGAATCAGCTCATCAGCTTTGGGTTAGGGCCAACCACCCGCCCTGAGAATCTAAGCACACTCCCATCTGTGAGTCCCGTGGCAGGCACCCTGGACCCCCTGCAGAGTTGTGGGGGCTGATAGATGTCAACACTTTCAGGCAGAAAATGCTCCTGAACAACACTCTTCTCACACATTCGTGTGGTGTATAATAAGTTTACTACCCACAAATTGAAATGTGAATGACAGCGTTAGAATTGCAGAACAGCCCACAACACACCTGAAAAGATGCTTTTCCAGGAAAGTAACAAAAATGCGTGACATCGATGCATCACCCCTTTCACTGGACTTTCAGTTCTCCATGGTGATGGGGGGTGCACGAGGCGTGGGCAAGACCCGGCCAGAGACTGTGACTTATCCCAGGACCCTCACTATGGACGTCCATTTGGTGAATTGCTCAAACCCACATTGTTTTTTGAGTGTGTCGACCCCCAGAATGGGTGAGACTGACCCAGGATTCAAATTTGCTGGAATTCAAACTATAAAATGGATTCAGTTGCACTTTGTTAGAACATAAAAGCATGTTCAAGTTCCCACAGGGAGGGGGAGGAGAGCAGGGGATTACTAACACACACACAAAAAAGGATTGGGGCTGAAAAAATACTTTGAAAACGAGGTGTCAGGTTCATAGATGTGGCGTACAGCACAGGTGGGTTCCATAGCATGTGTCGTTAGCTCTGTTCCAATGCGCTGGCCGGTGTTGGGCCTGGTGAGAAGCAAATACAACCTGCACCTTCAAGGTACTTGTGCTTAGTGGGGAGCAATGTGCAAGTGACACAAGGTAGGGGCTGGAGTTCCCTGAGGAGGAGGAGGAGGCTGCGGGTGCACGTCTCTGGAGGCTGAGCACAGACGGGAGCGACCCTCGCTGGTGGGGGAGGCAGGGATGGAATCCCGGAATACTGGCTTTGAGTAGAGCCCCGGGGCATGGATGAAATGGGTAACCCCAAGAGAAGGCACCAGGCGTAGAAGCCAAGGGCAGAGGGAATTTGAAGAGGGCGTGGCGGTCAACAACAGGGAACGCAGCTGTGGCACTGAGAGGGTCTGGGGCTTGTCCAGAGACAGGCTCTGAGGGCGGTGGGTCCACACCACGTTCTGCAGGCCACCTTCAACAGCAAGTGGTACCTGCTTTCTGCAAAAACGTGGCCAGGTCCCTGATGGCATTTCTTCAAAGTGCGTGCAATGGTGGGATGATTCAGGACTCAACTTCGCTGGGTGCAGGATAAGGCTGCAACGTCTGGTCACTTAATGCCACCCGGTGACATAGAAAGAGGCTCCCTTGTACGGTACACTCAGCATTTCTCATTTCTCCTCTGAAATGGTTCTCTGCACTTGCTCTGAAACGTCAATACTTCTCTAAAGTATAGTAGGGAAGCTCTGTGACAAGGGTTCTAGAAAACACACTCTTGTCCGAGCCCATCCTGTGTGCACCTCTCCCCACCATGGCTCTCTAGAACGCAGATGTGCGTCTGGGAGGCGCAGGGGAGAGGCTGGGAATTAACAGTGAAATAAGAAATGCGTTTGTTTGTTGGGTGACCAATTTGGAGTGTCTCTGCAGCGCGGTGTAGCACTTAATTGTTACTGTTCGCAATATTGTGACTAACAGCCGCGGCCACGAGAACGGCTGTCTCCCCGTGATGGGCTGCGAGGATGCTGCGGCTGATTTTGCCAGGGCTGCGAATCCTGTCTCAAGATGTTCTGTTTCTCTTGGAAGAAGGCTCTTACGGGGCTAGCACAAAGAGAATTTTTTATGCTTCTGTGAGGGGATGCCAAAAAATATATAAGAACACAACAACAACAAAAAACCCACCATCAAATTCACTCCTTAAGTTTACTGACAGCCTGTCACAATGGAGTAAAACATTGATATTCACTATGTGGACTTAATTTAAAATGACTCAGTGGAAGAAAGCAGGCACTTGCTCTGAGCCACCTGCAGTCCGACGTGAGACCTGGCGCCGCGGGGTGCGAAGAGCATGCTGCCCGCTGCTGGCTGCCTACCTGCGCCCCTCTCCCGCCCCTTTCTTCGCGGAGCTCTGTGTTGCGTTCACCCCTCGGCCCGGAGGTCCTCGAGTCTCCGGGGAAGTTGAGGACGTGGTGTTCCTGAGGTGGCTTGGTGTGGGGAAGCACAGCAACGGCAGACAAGGCGAGGTTGGCCGGGGCATTCTGGAGACCAAATTCCTCCTGAGTTTTGGCGCACGGAGAGCACATTTACTTTCCTTGTGTGCGTCGTGCTGGAGTTGGGATTGGAGGCACCGTGGCCCGCCATCTTGCAGGTGGAGGCCACGCGTGCAGCATGGCAGGAACGAGGCTCAGCCTGCACACACGCAGTCAGGCGAGTCCCCTAGTGTTCCAGCCACTTAGAGTTGGGGGTTCTGTTGTTTACATCCCAGAGAACCCCAGGGATGCCGAGAGCTTTACAGCATATTCTTATTCCTCACGCTGGAGTTGGGATCCACACGATTCAAAGGAGGCCAGGGTCAGCTGTTCTTGCCATCTGAGGCCCGTGATTGTATCTTTTCCAGAAGGCAGAACCGGCCCCGGGCTCGCATGGGCATTCTCCCAAGCCTGCCCAGGGGAAGGGCTGCTCCTCGGTGGGTCCAGGTCCAATCCTGGGAGATTGTGTGGTGCGCACGTCTCCTGTGCTCGGTGGCTTCCTCAATCGATGCTAGGAGCAATCCTAAATAATATTTATGTATGTTTATGGCCAGCAGGCACAGGGCACCCAGAAAGCCCCTGCTGCTTTGGGAGAAATCTGGTCTGATGACTATTAGCAGCGCAGCACTAGCTGCCTTTCAGTCAGTTGTTCCCTGGGCCGTCAACGTACCAAGCACCTTCCTCCATCATCGCACCTGTGCCTCTCGTCACCCCGTAAAGCAGGTGTCAGCGTCTCCACGTCACCGTGGAAAGCACAGACGGTCAGAGAGGACAGGTAACCGTCCAGGTCTCACAGCTGGAGTACTTAGGCTCAAGATTTGAACCCAGATCTGTCACGATGTCAGACCAGCCTGGACCCTTCCCCGTTACTCTTGTATTTAAATTGGCAAATAAAAATCGCGGATATGGATGGCGTACAAAACCGCGTTTTGATCCACGTAAACGCTTTGGAACGACTAAGTCAAGCTCATTAACATATCCATGACTTCACGCACTTACCTTTTGTTGTTGTCGTTGTAAGAACATTTAAAATCTACTTTCTCAGCAATTTTCAAGTATCCAATACATTGTTGTTAACTATAATCACTCTGCTGTACAATAGATCTCCTAAACTCGCTCCTCCTCCTGTCTAAATGAAACTTTGTATCTTTTGACCAACGTCTCCCCAAACCACGACCCTCATCACTCTTCCCTGCTCCTACACCCAGGGTGCTTGTCACGATTTTCTCACGTACGTGCAGTGTAAGAGTCTAAAGGATGGAGTTTCCCTGGCAGATTAGACCACGCGTGTTCAAGGAAGGGCCCTGGCCCGCCCAGGCCCCCACTGTGCCCGCTACCTAGACAGATGCCCGCCTCACTGAAGCTGGCCAAGCTCTGTGACTCTTCTCTGGAAAACGGCAGCCTTGGACATGGGACAGTCCCACACTTGCAAGACGGTGTCACAGCTTAAGACAACCAGAGCAAAGGAAGCTTCTTCAGCTCAGAAGACTGTAGCGAGGGCAGTACCTTCCGCGTCAGGGGATGAAAACACGGAGCTTCTGGTCACTGCTTTGTCATCGTGCACTCCTGTTTATTGGTCACAACGTGTTAGTAAAGTGCATTTGAATTCCAGTCATCTGAAGTTACGCACCTTACAAAGTAAACAAAGTGTTACTCCTGCTCCATGGAAGCGACAGAGTAATTTCTCCTGAAATCTCCTCAAGCTTAGCCCTGACCTCACCCGCTTTAATTATGCATGACAGCCAGTCAAACGCCTTTGCAACAAGCAGGCATTCATTACCTATAATTCCTATTTTATAACTTTTTTGTTTGATCTGTCCCAGAATTCATCCCGAAGAAATTCAACAGAATAAATGATCATCCTCCCCGACCACTTGACTGCAGCTTTGAATATGTAATGTGGCTACACATGTATATTATTTATGAAAAATTGATTGCTGTAACGTCTCAATATTCCTTTCATGCTCTGTGCATGTGGACTTAATACATTTCCTCTGAAGCCCGCGGACGGCCCAGAGTACGTGACACTGCCTTCGAGGCTAATGGATTTACGGGCCTGGGCGGCGTGTCCCAGCGAGGGGATCAGGGAGCGCCTGTGCGCGGTCTGCTCTGGCCGGCCTCTCGGGTGTGGGGCATGAGGACTGCGCTGGCCTCTAGGGAAGACCTGGGAAATTTGGAGGACAACGTAAACCAGAGCCCCCGCCCGCCTTTCTCCAGAGCCCAGGACCACGGAGGAGACCGCCTCTGACGAGAGCCCCGGAAGGAATGTCACTGGATCCCCGCAGATGCAGACCTTGACACCACTGCCACCCCTGCACGTGACTGACAGGAAGTGATTCCAGCAGGGGGTGGGCTGTGGGGAAATGAGACGGGAAGGGTGTTATCAAGGCAGGCACTGGGACAGCCGCGGGTAAATCCCACGGGTGCTCTGGGACCAGAGCCCCCCCAGGGGTGAAGGACCAGGGTGTACATCTTACGCCTCCCGCGTGTCACGGGCTGGGGCTCCCAGGGCCCTCCCTTGCCCAGCGCTTCCTGCCCTGCTGGTGGGGTGGGAGGAAG
Organism: Propithecus coquereli; assembly: GCF_000956105.1. NCBI lineage: Eukaryota > Metazoa > Chordata > Mammalia > Primates > Indriidae > Propithecus > Propithecus coquereli. Next base: position 919,305 of record NW_012153341.1, on the reverse strand, counting down.
CCCTCAGGCCTGAGGGTCTCGGGGACCTGCGGGAGCGGGGATGGGCGTGACCTGCCGCAGGCGGTGCCGAGGGGCACGTCGGAGGCAGGAGGCCTTCCTGGGAGCGACCCAGGCCCGGTTGGCCCACGCCCCTCGCTGCGCACCCGGAGCGCTAGGAGTGGCGCCAGAGCGGCCCCGCAGAGCCACGTCTTTGGATTCCAGATGGAAATGCCCGACACGCAGGGTGAGCGGGAGCCGGAGAGCGACCTGAGGACGTGGGGGGCACTGAGCCCTGAGCCAGCTGTTTGGCCAAGAAGCTCTGAAGAGCAGCGCTGGCGTTGGGAGTGAGAGGCTGGCGCATGACAGGCGGGAGGAAGAGAGACAGCAGGGAGGCGCCGTCCCCGGAGCGGCAGGTGCTGCCGCAGCAGACGAAGTGGGCGCCCGGGACCGCAGGGGAGCAGTGAGGCTCGGTGGGTCAGGGTGGTCTCTGTCTGAAGGCCTGGCTCCTGGGGGAGTCCGGGGGATCCTGGGCCCAGGCACTCTGCGCCTTGTGCCTTTCTAGCCTGGAAAGAGAGTGACTCGGGGCTGTTCACACCCCCGCTGCCCCCAGCACCTGCATCCCCTGGGAGCTGTTAGAGCCGAGACCCTCTGCTCCAGCCTCAGACCTGTTGACTCGAAACCTGCATTGTATTAAGGTCCCCAGGTCCTTCAGTCTGACAGCCACTGCCCCGGCTCCAGCTCCCTGCCAGCAAGTCACCTGGTCCTTCTCTGGGTCTTTGGGGACTGGGTTAAGAGGAGCCACCATGTACTCAGCATTTCCCGTGGGCTGGACACTGCGGCATCTCACTCCATTCTCCACGCGACCACCCGCGGCACGAGCATCATCGTCGTTCTGCAGAGCAAGGGCCGCAGTTGCCCTGGGACACACCAGCATGCCTCTGCAGCCATCGGTGGACGCAGGTCAGCTCCCTCAGGACCTCGTAGGATGTCCAGATGGCGCCGTCCAAAGAGCCCCCCATTCAGTCTGATCTGGGTGATTCTAGGGAGATATCCAGGCAAGAGAAAATGTTTTGTTTTGAGTCCAAATTGCAGGAAATGGCAAAAGATACACAAAGTAATGAAGTTGGAGCCAAAATGTTTTTTTGCCCCACTGAATATTTTTCATGAAGCATCAAATGCTCTTTAAAGGTCAAATGTTGCTATTGTTCATTTCCTCATCAGTTCGCTAATCAAGTATTGTGCATTTGCTTAAGGTCACGAGTCTCAGTTACTGATGAAAATAAAAGCCTGTTGTTGGTTTTGCAAGGGAGAGACATGATCGGACACACTCCCGCGGAAACAGCTTTACACTGGGGCAAGCGTGTTCTGCATGCATTTGAATTTGGGGACGTGATGTATTCTCCAGTCTTGAATCCTGAGGACAATCTCTGGCCACCGTGTGTAAGGGCCACTGTCGCCAGGCCCAGCAGAAGGGGCTGTTATTGCATCCTGACCCAGACAGACTCTGAGTTCCGCAAAGGGACCAACGAGCCTCAGTTTCTCCTCCTGTACAACTATGAACTACCTGCAGCGCTGGGGGAAGGTCAGGTGAGATACGAGGTGTGAAGTGGCCATGTGAGCCCAGACTGAGCTCAGTAAAATAGTAGATTAGAAAAAATAAGGAAGACTGGAATCACTCCTGGTAACTACAGGCCTACTCTACGCTCGGGCGTCGCTGAACTGCTCCTGTGAAATCCTCACGGCACCAATGAGGAGGCTGCATCCCCATGTAATGGGGAGAAACCCAGTGATCAGAGAGGTTAAGTGACTTGCACAGGATCACAGCCCTTCCGGGCCTGACGGAGCCCTGGAGAGGAAGGGAGTCTCCCCAAAGTCCGACGTGCTGACGGCCTCACCCCGGCCCTCCCGTGGCGCCTGCAGGAGGAGGAGAACTAGCCTCTGCATTTCCCCCCCTGTCCCAGAGGGCAGGGTCCTGTGTGGGGCTGAGGCAGGGAGGCCTGGAGACTCCGTGGATGACAGCAGGGTCTGCTGGGCACAGGGGCGGGGACAGGGAAGGGGCGCTCCCGGCACAGGGTCTCCTGCCCGCGCTTCACCAGCTCCCACTTCCATTCACCATCCTGGGATCCGTCTGGGGGTTGAGAGAGAACCCACCCCCAGGTGGTTTAAACAAAAGGGGAGGAGAAGGTCAGGGAGCAGAGCTGCGCCTCCCTCCGGAGCTGGGAACAGGCCGGGCGGCTCTTCTGTTGCTGCCCCTCCCGACGTGGCTTCTCCTCTCTCCCCCACGCCCGCCCTACCTTTCTGTCTCTCCCTTCCTACCAAAGGTTAGCAAATGTGGGAACTGTGTGTGTTGGGGGGGGGGGGGCGTTTCACCTGAGGGAGGGGTGGAGAAAGGAGGAAAGGGGGAGGGATTCTGAGAGGATACAGAGGCTTAATGATTCAATTCTAAAATGGGAGATTCCAGGATTAAACGATGTGGGAATATATGGTCTGGTCAGGTAGATCCTTGGAGGGAGCCCAGAGCACCTTGACCGTAGGGCCGCGTGTCACCGAATCGGCAAAGCCGAGACCCACCCAGTCTGTCCCTCACCTTGGGGTGATGCTTCCACTTGCTGCCCTTCATTCACTTTGACGAATTCCTCGTTCAAGGGGACACGTGAGCCATGGTGGTGCCCATCCCCTCGGTTTCTGGATGTATTTTATTGCTGTTGATTTTGGCCTTTGTTATGCTAATGGATTCTGCTGTTATAATCATTTGAAGTAAGACTGATTTTTTGAGTTTTTCCATTTGTTTGTTTAGGTGGCTTTGCATTTAAAAATGTGTCCATGTTCCCAAGGCTGTCCAATGTCAAATGTGTTTTATGGCCCCCGCAGGGGGGCCCGGCCTTTCCTCTGCATGCATCATAAATGTATGCACCACACATTAATTTGTGCACAGATGGAATCCCAGCCCCCACCCCAGAGCCCCCAGCGTTTATTAAGACGATATTATTCTCCGTATGCCTACACTTCCCCTATCTGCTTTAAACCAGTCTAAGCCACTCTGCAAATCAGCGTCAGACTGCCCTGCTCACAGAGTAGCGGCGCGCCTCACCCTTCTCTGGGTCTGCAGGGTCGGGGAGATGTTGCAATTTATTAGCTATCAATACTGCGTTCAGTCGACTTCTCAGGAAATGTGACAGGCACCCTTCTACCCCTCAAGCTGCAGCCAGCGCCCACGCGGGGCTTGTGCCAGGTCCAGAGCTGTCTGCTCCCCTTGGAAATCACAGGTCGTGATGACTGGTTAACATATCGACTGCCCCAAGAAGCCCTCGAGTCATCTCTTGCAAAGGGCCAGCCTGAAGCCAGTGTATAATGACTGCTACTCCCAGATAATTAGTTACTTTCCTTCAATTAAAATTGGGAAATGCACAGAGCGGAACATTTGTCTCAGTTAACATCCGGTGAGATGCATCTTCAGAGCAATAATTACTCCCCAGTGTGGGCGGGCTGACGCGGGGCCCTTTGACAAGTCCGGTCTGACGTGGCCGTTTCTCTGGAAATCAAGAAGGTGGAGTCGTTCTCACCCTGAGTGAGCTACTTTTGGCACCGAGAGGGCGTGGGAACTGGGAGGGCCTGGGGGCGATGTGTGCAGCCTCCCAGATGCTAATCAACACCTCGCACTGTCTGCCGTGCCCGAGCTGGGGTCTTCCCGTGTCCCCATTTGATCAGCAGCTGACTCTTGCCTTCTGAACATGCCCGACAAACAGCTCATTATTCAAACAGATGTTTCTGCTGGTTTCAGATTGCTATTCCAGAGGGGCAGCAATCTCGCTCTCTCGTTTGCAAGATGAAAACTGCACTTCAGCTTTTGCAAGATGTGAGATCCTGCAAATGCCCAGATCACTGTTGGAGTGGCCGATGGCTCGGGGGAAGTGGTTAGGAAGGAGATGATCATTCTCCAGGCCCTGAACCCCTCTTGCCGGGGCCGGTTGGGTTTCGCTTTTTTTTGGATTCCTGGAATTTTTTTTGGTTTCTTGTTGGGGTTTTTCCCCCCCCGGGAACCGGTTTGTTACCTTGGGTTCCCGGCCGGGGGTTGCCGGGGGCCTTCGTTCCCCACCTAATTTCTATCCTATTGTTTCCATACACACTTTGCTCACTCCTACACCCTTGGTTCTTTTTTCTTTTGTTTTTTTAATTATTTGTTTTTCTTTCCTTAAAAAATCAAACAACATATACAAATAAAATGAAGGAATAAAAAATCTCCCGAGTCTCTGCCACCCTAATATAACCCTCTGCCAACCTTCTTGGTGACTGTATTTTTTCACGTGAATCTTCCCACACACCAAACGCCCTTCCCTCCGTTTTTCAGAGGGTGGGAGGATGTTGTATTTAACGATACATTTATTGGGCAACCCCTCTGTGTCAATCAAGCATAGATAAGAATTTTAAAAATAGTGGCATACTACTTTTTGTGTGGATATACTCTAGTAACTTTTGGCCCTTTGATGGACACTCTATTTCTGGTCTTTTCTTCTTTCTGGCCATGCAACAATATACTTTTGTGTGTATGTATCCTACGTGGCAGTTCGTTCTTTCAATACCCAAGGACTACTGGCTCCTGTGCACTGACGAGAGAGGCAAATGTTTCTTTGCAGAGCTCAGTTTTTGATGGATACAGCATCAAGGGAAAACATGCTATTTGCAATTCCATTGTCATCTTGTCCTGCAAAGGATTATTCCCCCACTGCTCCAAGGAGCCTTTTCTGGTTTCCAGAGCTCAGCATGTTCTTGCAGATACTAGAGATCGCAGATCGTTCTTGTGCCGTGTGAGGCTCTCAGCATATCCCGTATTGCTTTCCCGTCAGTATCAACCACGCCTTCAGCCATTTGTGGGAACCCCAGGAATGAGTAGCCGATGGCTCTGCTGGAGAACAGGCAGAAGTCTCTCCAGACTCCTCCAGGATTCTGGGTAGGAGACCACGAGTAGGGTCATGTCTGGAAAGCAGTTAGACATCTATGGGAAACACATTCTAGCCTAAGGAGAGGCCGGGTTCCTGTTTCCAGACATTTGTAGAGCCAGCAGATGGCACTGGGTAGAAATTGTGTGCTCTTGTCTCAGATGGCAGAACTAAGAGTCTGGTGGAGATTAGAAGAAGTAGATTTCAGTTGGTTAGAATGGGTGCATGCCGGTCTCTACTGTATTAGGAAGAATTTTAAGTAGAGGATTCTGATTTCAGAGCAAAGGCAGAGGGCTAAGTTCTTTGGTGTTTAGGGCAGGTGAAATTTAATTTGAACACAGCCAGATAAGTCTTAGGTGCAGCAGAATGGAATCCTTAGATACGACCTGCATAACAAAAGTCAGGAATGAAAGAACTAGATTTTGCATGGGGATACAGGTAGAATCCAGGTGCCTGGTAGGCAGGAGGTTAGGTTCTGAGCCAGGGCTGTGGGAGGCTCTGAGGTCATATTGTGTTCAAACAAATCTAGACACCCCATGATTTCTGTTGCCTCTGGCGCAAGGGACTCTTGTTTTTGTATCCCTTCCAGTCGATTATTTCTCCCCTGTGGTCTTAATGCATTTCAAATTGGAGAGGAATGCTGTAGAGACGTCAGGGGGAGAGGACAGCCCAGGCATTGACAAGCCTGTCCATTCACATAGGACAATGGACGACTTCAAGTTTGGGTAGAAAATGCTGAAAATGACAAAGTTTTGTCAGGAATGTTGTTTTCCACTTTAAGATGCCTGAGAGGGATTTTAACACTAAACTCCCATGTAGCTTTCCTGTGGATGATATATAACTCCATTTAGAGCTGTAATCTGGGTAACAAAATGAATACTCCATCACTGTACTATGAATAGTAAATTAACCCAGATAAAAGTGTTCTGCGTCCAATCAAAACCATTAAGTAACTAGGAGACTAAGATTGGTGAGGACATTTTGGAGGCAATTATGACTAATGAATACATTAACTTCAAGAGGGCGGATGGTTTCTGTGGCTTTCTGGTCTCTCCAAATAAAATTAGGGTAGGTGGGAACAAAGCTGAAATAATTTTGTAAAAAGGACAGATTTACTGATCTACACAGAGCCATTTAGAAAGGGAAATGGTTTCTTAGGAGAGAGACTTGGGCGTATTAGACTTCGGAATAATAATTAAAAAGAATGAAAAGAATTTTCCTCTCTTACCACCTTTACAATCAGCCTAGAACAGACCAGCAGGGCTCATGCTGTTCACAGAGTTCAGTGTGCAGATTGTTCAATTTCTTTTAAGATACATTGTTGATTGTGTTTTATGTTTTAAATGTGAAGTTAACGCATACCAGTTGTGGACAGTATGGAAAATAGAACAAAATGCAAAACAAAAACAAACCAATCTATAATCTTATCACCCAGAGATGACCATTATTAACATTTTGGGGTAACCAGTCTTTTTTATTTTCCTGTGTACATATATTATATGTTTGGGGGGTAGTCATGGCTTATGTTGTTTACCTAAGAATAATGGCTTTAGTATTTTTGAAAAAGTGATATAACTTATTATATAAAATTCAAGTCATACAGAAAAATTCAAAGAAAGATACTAAAAATCTTCACCTGAACTCCCACCACAGTAGTTCATCATGTGCGGTCCCAGCATCTCTCTCTAGCATGTGTGCAGATAAGAGAGAAATAGATCAATTACCTTCTACCAAAAGGGATGATTCTGTGCATGCTATTTCAATGTAAAAAGAAAGCATTTTGCTTTTTAATTTAATACCAGAAAATAAGCAAAACTGGAACCGTAGGGGCTGCCGTGCTACCGGAGACTGTCCACAGGCAGCAGCCATGGTGGTTTCCAGAGCTTCTGGCTGTTCTTGGACTTTGCTTTCTCCTTTGTCTTGAGACATCTCAAAGTTTTGGCATTCAAGACAGCAGTACAACTTCCGGTGATGCTCTTAAGTCACAGCTGGCTGCTCTCGCAGCTCCGACTTACTTTTCCTCACTAGGAGCAGGTTCCTCAGCCTGGAGGCTCAACCTCGATGGCCAACACTGCAAGTCTTCACCTGCGGCCGGAACCATCCTCCCCCAAGTCCCAGGTGGTTCACAGGGACATTCTTAGCTTCCCTGACACCAACTCACACGGGCAGAGCCATAGGAGAGGTGTGCAAACGCAAACAAATGCAGAACTAAACTTCCAAGAGCAGCGAAGGTCATGCAAATGGATTGAAAGTGTCGCTTACACTAAAAACAAGCAATTAAACTTGAGCATGAACAGTCCATTCAAAGAAGACAGTCAAAGCTCCCAGCCTGTTCTTGCCATGTGGGCTTGGGGTCCAGTGTGAGCATGTCGTCACATTTTCCAAGAGCAGCCAGAGACCTACATTTTTACGTGAAATCTTCTTACTTACGTATGTTGGCAGTCAAAGAATCAACTAAAAACACTGTAAAACACAGCCCATCTGTGGATCAGATTCTTCCTTTGCTATAAACACAATTTAATAAAATGCAGGGGCCTGTTAAATCTGAATGTCAAATGAGCAATAAATAATTTTTAATGTAAGTATATCCCATGCAATATTTGGGATTTATTAATATTCAAAAATATTTATTTATCTGAAATTCAAATTTAACGGGGCGTCTTGCATTTTCTCTGGCCAGCCTACTTGACAATTTGCACTCCCCATTCTCAGGAAAACTAGGGGCTTGGAGAGGCGTGTGTGGGTTTCCTGATCTCCCTGTTTCTGTCGGATTTTAAAGTATTTAGTATATGTCAGATTTGTGTTTTGGTTCAATGTTTATTTTCCATTGATGATGTAACTTTTTGCCTCCTTGCTATTCTTTCTTCTTTTCTTTTCTTTTTTTTTTTTCCTTCAGTAGGTTTTTAAGACATACTGGGATAAAAAGGCAGTTTTTTTACTATCCTTGCCAGGTAGTTCAAGTCTGCTTCTACATTTAACATTATATCATGCAAATTTATTCACCATTACATATTTTAAAAATACGTTTTTCTTGGCTGCCTATATATGCCCTTTTGAGAATTGACCAAAACTGTCTTAGCTGAAACTCAGTTACATTTACTGCTCAGAAATCCTGTGTACAGATACTTGAACTAGGAACAAAATTCAACTGATGAAGTAATCCACTCTCCTCTGGGCAGAGCCGGGCTGGGAGATATGAGGAAGGGCCACCCACACAAGGCTCGTCCTCGACGGCTCTTAGGAAACCACCCGGCAGTCACCCCAGAGCCCTGGCCCTTGTTTTTCAGGATGTCAGTGGGCTTCAACGTGTTGGTGAAGGATTTGTCTCGCCCCACATCACCTGGGAATCCCTTCCTATTAGCCGGTTCTCTGTTGGCTTCTAATAAGCTTGGTAATTATTCATTTTATCTCAAGGCAAACACTACTGGCCAGGTTTGGTGTGATTAAGGAAAGTGCTTCTTCAAGCTATTATATTTTCTGGTGGGGATGATTCTTACGCAATTAAGCCACATTGTGAGGAAACAACTTGATACATTGGCTTATTTTCGTTTTGACAATATGATTAAAAGTTCTAAGCTTTCCTTCACAATCTGCTGCGAAGTATGTTGACATTCCATTTGGTATCCTTTGGAATCTAAAGTTCTGCAAGACAGACCAAAGTAAACCTACGACAAGCGAAGGAAGGTGCTTGGCATCCTATCTGAACGACATTTGGGGGTGGCCTGTGACAGCCCCGCTGGTGCAGATTCCGAGGTCGCCGCGGAGACCACAGGCCACTTCCCAAGACAGCTAAGTCCCATAAAGAAGGTGGACGGCGTGCGTGCGTTTTAATAGAATGAAGCACTGTGGTGACTTTATCGTATTTTCTACATGATTTTTTCCAAATTTAGTAAAACAAGTGTGGCATAGCTTGCCAGGTTTGTTTTGTTTTTATCGCTGTTCTTTTTAATTTCGTAGGTTGCTTTAACTGCCATTTTTCTGAACTTAGAAGAATCTAGTTATGTAACAAATGCGAGGCAATTTGTTTAGCATTTTGGACACACGTAAGCCGGCTTTTCTGTTCTCTAGGAAGAGGTTCAAAGTTGCCTTTTGGCCTTTACCGAGTGTGAGAGGCATCCTCTGGGCAGCGCTGTTCCCCCAGGCGCCTGGGTGCTTGCTGGCTGGTCTATAGGAATGCTCTCTGTTTTAGCAGTCAGTCCCATGTCCATCAGTCCTGGCTAGGGTACTAAAAAAGGATATAGGAGAGAGAGAGAGAGAGAGAGAGAGAGAAGGAAGGGAGGAAGGAGGGAAAGAGGGAAAGAGAAGAAAGAAGGGAAGGAAAGGTGGAGAGGACAGGAAAAAATCACTCCAGTGGTTATACTCGCAGAATCGCTACTTTACAATAGTTACGTGCACAGGGCAACCTTATTCGAGAGAAGGTTGAGGACGTGGCAGGCACTCAGAACATCATTTAAGCTTTAAAGTTTCATTCCCAGGAGAAATCAAATATGCAGTGGTTCTAAAACGCTAATCTATCCAATTACGATCTGCACCTAAGATACTTCTCAATATCTCAAGGCATCAAGACAAAAAGACAGCTACATTCCTAGTGTCTCTCAGGGAGAAATTCGAGATAAAAAGAAGAAGGAAAAAAAGATAGAGCAAGTATAGTCTCTTCTTTCCTGTGCATTACAAGCCCAAATGCCAAAAAGAATGTGACCCTGGAGTCTGTATCGCCAGCTCGAGCAGGGCTTGATTTTCGGATGTGATTGAGTTAGCGTGGCGGTTGTTGAAAGCCTGTTTTGACTTGTAAGCAGGACGAGTTTGGGATGGAACGCAGTGGTAGACGAGAAGGACGGAAGGCTCAATACCATTTTTCCATCACACTTCAAAACCTGCAGCTGCTGCTGCTGCTTGTGTTTTGTTTTGTTTCTTTAAATTCTTTTGCCCACGTGTCTCCTGTTATTTTTGCCAACCTCTTGTTTCCAAGCCACTTTCCCAGCGTGCTGGCTCTATTCGGGTAATTGCAGGATTCACTGTTGGAAAGTGGAAGATTGTTTCAGCCCTTACAGATACCTGTCCCACAAGATTTAAGATCATCTTTCCTTTTCTTATTCTTTCATTCCTGGAGTCAGATGCGGCAACATTCTCAGTGATAGCAAACTGCAGGGTGCACTCGTAAAAAATATATATAACTAAAAACGTGTAAGAAAGATATTTATTTTATGTAAATTAATATTTATATCTCATTCCACTTACAAAGGAATCTTGTTTAGTGTCGTAACATTTTCTCTTTTGAGCGAGAGCACTTTCTTCTACTTCAGCTACTAAGTCATCGAGGTCCAAATCCCCATCGATTATACCTGTTTGAAACGTCTGGCGGGATTAAATTGCCAGGCCATTAGCAGACTTCGGAGTAGGGTCCGAATGTAACCTGGGCGACTTTGGGAGAACATACTAAATCTTTATTAAGTTGAAAAGGGGGAACAGAGCCATTCATCTTCCTGAATGATATCGTTTTTTATTATCAAGCGTGCTGTTTAGATTGTTTTCTACACAGTTACCATCGAACACTTTGCGGTGCCATTTATGCCGGCAACTCTCAGATTTGTCTTTAGCATTTCTAAGATTGATTCCCCCTCTATTAAAAACAAACGATTGAAAAATGTCCCATAGAAAAGGAGGAAATTGATCCCATCTCTTGAGTCAAACCGAGCATACATTGATCCCTGTGATAGGAATGCTCCAGGGACATTTATAAACTGTCGAATTTCACACATAGAAGAATTGCGTAAAGCATGTTCTTGGTGGTTCTCGTGGCAACAGCTTTCTGAGGACTCGATTCCATCTCTTTCTCCTTGACCCTCCTTGTTTTATCTTCCTGCCTCCTGCATCAAATTACCTCGGAGTCTGGGAAGTCACAGAAAATCTGAAGTTAGGGACAGACGCCTTCACACCCCCAGGATTTTGCCAGGTGATTCAGGCGTAAGCTTCCTAATGCCCACTTTATGCGTGGCTTAAGCCACGTTCAAATATAGGTCAGAAAATTATTGAGGCTTTGTTTACTCTCTCTTCTCGGGGCAGCTGACTGACGCGCACCCCCTTCTGCAGAAAGGTGCTAAAGAAACTCACCGGGACCGCCGTCACCCTCGGGACACACTCGCTGGCTGGATGGTGGTGAGAAACTTGGCCAGCGAAAATCTGAGGCCTGAAAATGTGTCTAGAGAGCGAGTTGTTATTCTACAGAGCAACTGCAAGAGGAGGGCAGGATGCTGTCAGCATTAACCACACGCGATCAATTCATCAATCATGATTGCGAGCAACATTTTTATGGCTTTCTCGGGCCTCTGCATACAGGCGTCATGCAATATGCATGGAACTCTGTGAGTTGGCCTCTGTCCCTGCATTCAGTCATCCATCCGACAGACGCCGGTGAGCATCTGCTAGGCGCCTGTCCTGCGAACAGAGCACTGACAGAGTCAACCTGACCGCGGCCACGTGGAGCATGCACTTCAGCTCACGGGTCAGCAGACTGACCCAAGGCCAGCGCCAGCTCCCTGGCAGTTTTTGTATGGTCTGCAAGCTAAGAATGGTTTTTTACAGTTTTTTAATGGTCGAAGAAAGATAAAAAAAAAAAAAATCCTATTGGGTGATATGTGGAAATTATATGAAATTTAAGTTTCAGTGTCGATAAATAAAGTTTTATTGGTACGGAGCCATGCACATTTGTTTACAGCTGCTTTTGCGCTACAAGGACAGCTGAAGTGTGTGACAGGGCCCTAAGGTCCTGACTCCTTACGGGAAAAAGATACTGACTTCAGTGTTAGTGGATGAGGAAAAAAGGTGCATAACTGTCTTTAGAAGCTGTGTGATCTGAACCCATTCTCTGTATACCAACACAGTATCTCCTTTGCTCTCCGCTGTGAGAACCCGAGTGTTCATACGCCTTTCACCTAACCACATTAATCAGAAAACTAGGCTGCTTTTTGGGGAGGTTTCCACGTAATGGGGGAAAGCACCTTCGCAGATTGCATGGCCCTTTGGTACTGAAACTAAGCAAATTCTGTGAAATTCCCACTAGGGCGTGGCAGAGGACGGATGGGGATGTGCTGAGGTCACGGGTTGGGGTGTGCTGAGGTCAGAGGATGGGGTGTGCTGAGGTCATGGGGATGGGGTGTGCTGAGGTCAGGGGATGGGGCGTGCTGAGGTCAGGGGATGGGGCGTGCTGAGGTCAGGGGATGGGATGTGCTGAGGTCAGGGGATGGGGTGTGCTGAGGTCAGGGGACGGGGTGTGCTGAGGTCAGGGGATGGGGTGTGCTGAGGTCACGGGGATCTCGTGCGCAGGTAGAGGGATGGGGTGTGCTGAGGGTGCGTGGAGAGCACTGAAACCAAGGTCCGTGCTTTTCACACCCGCAAGCTGAGTGTTCTGTGCGTGGCCGGGTGACGCTGCAGCCCCCCACGTTCCGCCCTCCTCGTTTTCTCTCTAAACAATGCCTCTTACCTGACGTGAAAGCTCGTCATGATGATCACATTCTTCTGCTCTGTTTATTGCTTACCTGTTTCCTTAAGGAATTTAAGAGATTTTCAACCAAAAGATACGTATTTTCTTAAGTCGTTAAAATACAGAATTGTTTAAATTCCCGAATCCCCATATGCCAAGTATTTAGTTTATTTTTAACCACAATTGAACAATTGCTGATAATGTTTTCCCTAGTTCGAAGTAATCTTTCTGCAACAACGCGCATCATAAAGATTTTTAGCTGATGTTCTATCCTTAGAGGAACACAGAGATACCATTCTCAGGATGAAGTCAGTGTTCATACTCTTCTCCCGTCCTTGCTAACCCACGCTGACCTAGGAGACCCAGTGGTTGGTGTGATGCGTCTGCCCTGGGTAATGCTGACTAGCATCCCTTTAGAAGGACTTTCCCTAAAATGTGGAAATAGTTTCTTATTTTGCTCATCTGAAGAATCAAACCTCCCTTTATTTAGGCTCAAATTGACCTCTGTCCTGCTAAAACCTAACGTTACCCCATGGTGTCATTTCTGTTTATCAGAACCACTAAATTATGACATGGAGAATTGCCTGCTTCGGTGCACGCTGTGGATTCATCCCAGCACGTGCTCTCCTCACGGCCTGACGTTCGTCTGCATCTCTGTCCGTGAAGTTCTGTGCGCCGAAGTCATTACTCCTGTTAGAGTCGGGTGTCCTTGGCCACCTGCGCCCAGCACCGTGGGCCATGGAAGCCTCTTCACAGGCTGTTGATTTTATTTCCTCTGGGGACCTGCCGGTGGAGGGGTCTCTTCTGGATATCAGATCGTAATTGTTACCACGTGACCCTCGAGTGAGCGGGCCTGAGTTAAAGCCCAGGCTTTGATCCTTTAGTAACCCGGAGCAAGTACATAAGCCATTTTTTTTTTTTTATTTCAGGGTATTATGACGGTACAAACATTATGGTTACACTTTATGTCTTTGCCTCACCCAAGCCAGAGTTAGAGGCATGCCCTTCCCCCCTACAATGCTCCCCGTGTCCTTTAGTTGTGGGTTTACCCCTGCCATCCCCCTAATCCCTGGAGAGTATTTCTGCCATGTGAGCAGCCTAGTGTTCATCAGTTAGTACCAATTTGATGGCGAGTACAAGTGGAGCCCATTCCTCCGATCTTGTGGTGCCTCACTTTGGATACTGGGCTTAAGTTTATTCCAGGCAAGTATAAGAGGTGCTAGCTAGATCACTGTCGTTTCTTATGATTGAGTAATATTCCATTAAAGAATTTGGAGATACCTCAAAGAGCTAAAAACAAGTACATCAGCTTTTGAAGCTTCGGCTGCCTTGTCCGTTAACCGAGAGGATCGCGCCCCCGCTTCCAGGGCCGCCCTGCCCGTACCAGCTTACGAATGTGACAGGGATGGTCCCCGGCAACAGGGAGCCCTCAGATGTCGTTATGGTGTCAATATTACATTTTATGGTCATTCTCGTTTTCAAATGAATGTGAAGTGACAAGCTCACCCTAATATTCCGCGTCCCCATGTTTTGTCCTCCTCCATCTTAGCCGTACCTTCCCGTTTCCTTCACCAATTATGTCTCACCTGTTGAGAAACAGGTGTTTTTATGCTTAGGCTGTCGTTCCCTGTCCCCTCACCCGAATAACTCTGAGCCCAAACCACCTGGGATGCAGGCGCCCACAACCCCCAGAGACTGTTCTCTCTCCCTTTTTTCCAGGCACAGACAGACAGCCGAGGGCTGTTACCTCTTAGTTCTCTGGCTTCTGCGGCTGCTGTTGAGAATTCTGTTCCTTTTACAGGAAAAATGTGTCTTCTTCTCAGGTTGCTTTTCACATATCTAGGTATGGTTTTCTTTATAAGACGTATGCTGTTTGCTGCTTACTTTCGTCTTTCATTCATGATGGAAAATAAAGCACTGTCATTTTTGATACAGCTTGACCCTTTATCTCCGATCCCGCCTTCTGGAGTTGCTAGTATGTGCTCGTTGGACCTATTGCTGTATCTTCCGCGTCACTTCATCTTAACCCATGTTCCCATTCTCTTTCTTTCTGTGCTGCTGTTGGGGTAATTTCTTTATACGAATTCCTAAATTATTAATTCTCCTTTCAGCAATTTATCAGCTGTTTAACTCTTTCATTGACTGAATTCTTAACTTCTGTGAGTGCAGTTTCATTCTGGAAGTTTTGCTGGGTCGTCTTTCAGCTCTTACCGTGCTGCCGTCACCCCACTGCATTCTTTCCTCATGGCCTTGCTTCTTCCTTTTGTTTTGTGTCATTTTTAACACACTCAATTGATAAGGGAGTTTTTCTGAATTCTGCGGTGCACGGGGCTGTACTGCCCGTTTGCCCAGCCTGCTAACATGCACTTGTGGTGCCCGAACTCCTTGTGCATTTCACAGTTTGAATTGTGGGTCCGTGTTTAGTGGGCTTGGCCAGTGGGGTTCTTGTGTTCCCACACAACGTTGTGCTTGTTTCCACCTGATGTCCTGGGGTTGTTGCCACCTTTAGCCCAATTTTCATGTTATATTTTTGGCTTGGGAGTTTGGAGACCATGTGAGAGCTGGATTTTGAACCCCAAGTCAATATGAGATTCAGGTGCTAACGATGAATTCCCTGGAGAGAACTGTTATTTTTCTTTCCTGGGTGAGGCCGGGCAGCTACCAACAAGGGTTGTGGTGTTGCAGGCGGACGATGATTTTCTGTTTTTCCTTCCAGCAGGGTGTGGCTTTTGAGGGTCCTCATTTTGCGAGGGTCTCAGTTCCACCTGCCTTCCTCGCTCTGTTATTGTAAGTACCTAAAGGTCTAGGTCAGTGTTCTCAAAGTGGGTTC
Source organism: Propithecus coquereli (assembly GCF_000956105.1). NCBI lineage: Eukaryota > Metazoa > Chordata > Mammalia > Primates > Indriidae > Propithecus > Propithecus coquereli. The sequence goes on along the minus strand of NW_012153341.1, from coordinate 904,079 downwards.
CCTAGACGGGCAGCAGGAGCATCACGTGAAAGTTGTTAGAAATGCAGTCTCACACTCAAATCAAGACCCACTGAATCAGGAGGGTTGGGGTCTAGAGAAATGTGTTTTAATACGCCATCCTCGTGATTCCAGTGCACCTGCGAGACCACTGCTCTGGGTAGGCGAGACAAATAGCTCTCTGCATGCATGCCTGTCCTCCTCAGGCAGCCGCAGCTCACCTGCTCGCACCCTGGTTTTAAGCTTTTTCTCCTTTTTCTGCACCTGGGTGTTCATTTTTTTCCTACTCTCTTGGCTATGGCTATAAAATAATGTTTATTATGTTTCATCAGCATTTTAAGATACTAATAATAGCAGGGGCACTTTTGGTTATTTCTTCTGCCTTGTTGCTAGAACCAGAGGTCTATAATTACAACTTCTGTTTGCGAGTTTATTGTCCTTCCAACCTACAGCTGTCAGCTCCGTGGAGATGGGAACGATCCTTATTTTCGCTCTTGACTAAATATGCAGCTCCTACTTGGTGAGGGAAATACTGCAGCCACTCAACACACATGTGTAGCATGAATGAATAGACGAACAGCGAAGCCATCGGGCTCCTACTCTTTCTATATAAGAACATTCTACTTCGGTTGGGTTGTTCAGAATCATAAAACGTCCCGTATTCATACTTTCAGGGAAGAATCCCTCCCAGCTCTGGACATTTTGCTGTCTTCTTCCTGCCAGTCCGTGAATCTTAAAAGCCAGGAAGCCTCCCCCAGCCATTCCTTCCAGAGCCTTCTTTCCTTTTTCTGTCTCACTACCCTGCCTTGGGGAGTCCCTTCCACCCCTGTGAAGTGCTATTTTTACTTATCATTTCTGTAGCCTGATGGTAAAGAGCCTCTAAAGCCAAAGTGCCTGGTTTTACTTCTTAGCTTCATCTCTTAACTAGGTGTGTGCCCTCACCCTCTGCCCTCCATTTCCTCATCTGTGCAGTGGGAGTGACAGCTGCCTCACGGTGTACCCCGAGGACCCCGTGCCACCCTGCGGAGCACGGTACACGATGGCACCCGGCAAGGACTCAGAAAACCCAGCTATTACTTTTGTTTCCTGTGCATTTCTTTTCTCTCCAAGCAGCCTGGAAATTTTGTATCTCTTACGCACCCCTCGTATTGCCTGGCACAAAACCTGTTTGTAGAAGGAATGAGCGTGTGAACGCGCGCCATCCCAGAGAGTGGCAGGTGAAAGCCTCTTCTGGGTAGGTGGATCCGGTCAGAGCTGTGGACCCGCCAACATGATGTCCTCCCGTGCATTGAGTAATGCCATCCCGTTTGAGTCCTACTATGCAGTTCGCAAAGTGGTCTCATAGCAATCATTTCACTATTTTTTCACTTAAAAAATGTAAGATTACATGAATGTGTTTTCTCTGTTAAAAATATCAACTATCACGGACAAGAATAAAGTTCCCCTTGGCCATCTCAGCCAGAACTGGATCCCACTGCGTGCTTGTTACTGTCCGAGTGGGTGTCCTTCCAGACCTTTCTCTGTGCATTCATAAAATAGGCACATGCTTATAGAAGTAGAGTCTTTGTGCCTACGTGTTAAACATAAATGGGGTTATGCTATTAATGTAGGTCTGCAGCTCAACAATTACACATACAGAACTGGCTTATTCTTGATGGCAACTGCTTTGTATTCCACAGTGTGGAAATACAATTATGAGTGCGGCTGTCTTCTTGGTCAACTCCCTGTAAGGCTGTTGCAATATAT
>NW_012153341.1:892664-901480 GCF_000956105.1 Propithecus coquereli | reverse complement strand
TAAAATCATTATAATCTACATATGTATTGTCTTTGCTTCAAGTTTTCCAACCTCATTACTGACGTGGCTTCAGGCAAAACTCTTCCTTGCTGAGGCCCCTCCTCTCCACTCCAGCCGTTGAATGTATTTCCCACTGAAGAGTGGGGTCTGATTTAGAAAGGACTCCTGAGACTGAACACACACACACACACACACTCACACACACACACACACACACACCCCTGTGAACACAATAACATGAGCAGGCCCTATTGATCCCTGCAGTGCTTTAAAGAACTGGCTGGATAGCTAATCCATAAGTGACTAGTTACTTCCCTGCTCTGTTCACTGTGCCCGGCTCCCTCCTCCCCAGGAAGGGGGTGGGGACCTTCTTGTTCTGCCATCCTCTCCGGCTCCATGGTGACACCCGGTGCTATGCAGAGGCTTCTGTAGCTATGCAATTGCTCTAAATAAACAGCAGGATGTCACCCATGTTTAATGCACATGAATTAATTTAAAACGAGACATGCCTTGGATTCATCAGCACAAAAGGAAAGAGCGATGTAGTCGTAAATTGCTAACAGTAGCTTCCATTCCTATTGTGCTTTTCTGCATTGGATCTTTTCTTTCTAATGTGGGGTGGGGTGGGGCCTGAAAATATCGCACGCCCATGATTTTTAAAAATGTCAAAGAGAACAAAGGGTATGAAGAGGTGCGTCTCTGCTGGCTCAGGCTAGAGTCCTTGTCTCTCCATCCATAAGCAGCTGTCGTCACCAGCTTAGTGTCATCCTTCCGATACATGCAGATTTCTCTCCCTGGCTGCTGTATTTGGCAATCGTGGCAGGATGCAGTGCTCCCTGTGTGGCAACTTGCTTTTTGCAGTTAATCCATATCTGGAGATTGTTTTTTACCGGCCCGTGTAGAGTTACCGCATTTTTTCCGCAGTTGTTCAATATGGCATTTTATAGATGCACCTTAATTTATTGAAATGTAAACAACAGTTTAAGTCGTTCCAGTTGTCGGCGATAATAAACAATGCTGTAAAACAAAACTATAAGCAAAACCCACCTTCTATGTGCATCTTTATTCCATATGAGCATAGCTATGGGATAGATTCTAGGAAAAGGAAGTCGGGCTCAGGGGACATGTACGTTTTTAAAGTAAGATTTTATCTGAAGTATAATGGCCGTATAGAAAACATGTACTTCATAAGCGCACAGATTGATGAGTTTTCGCGAAGAGCACACCCAGGTAACCGTCACCCAGAGCAATAAAAGAAAGTGACTAGAGTGCCGGAAGTTCCCTGGTGCCCCACGCGGATCTGATCCCCCTCGCGCAGGAGTAAGCTCCGTCCTGTGCTCCAGCACTGCAGCTCAGTCTCCCTTGCTTGCGAACTTCGTCTCTTGGAAGCGCAGCGTCTGTCCTCTTTGTGACAGTGACCGTGTCACTTTGTGTGGGTTACACGTTTGCACATCAAGAAATCCTTATGAAAAGTGCTGGTTTACTCATTCTGCTGTTCATGGACATTCGGGCTGCTTCCACGTTCTGTCTGTTGCCAGTAAAGACTGCTGTAAATATTCTTGACATATTTCTAAAGCATAGAAGTGTGCATTTCTGTTAAGTATATCCCTAAGGGTAGAATTGCCTGGTCATAGATTATCTGCACATCCTACTTTAGTGGACACTCGCAAAGAGACTTCCGGAGTGGTGTAACACCTAATCTCCCACTAGCAGTTCAGAGAGTTCAAGTTACTCCACGTACTCACCAATATTTGGTGTTTTCTGTCTTTTTCATTTTAGCCATTCTGGTAAGTATGTATTGACCTCACATTTTGGGTTGAATTTGCATTTCCATAGTGAGTAATGTGTCTGGTCACCTGCACGTCCGATGGCCGTTTGGGCTCCTCCTTGGTGACGTGCCTGTTCAAGTCTTTTATTTCCTGCTGGGACGTCTCTGTTCTCATTACTGATTTGTCAGACTTTGTCATACACTAGACAAAGGCTTTTGCTGGATACACGCATTGCAAATGTCTTGTCCCACGCTGTGTCTTGCCTTGGCACTCACGTAGGATGTCTTCTGTCAATTTTAAGTGTGACTAATTCATTGCTCTTCCCTTTATGCTTAGCGTTACTTGGGTCCTGTTTAAGAATATTTGCTGCCCCAAAGTAATGAAGACAGTCTATGCTTCCTTCTAAAAGGTTTACTGTTTTGCGTTTCACATTCAGATCGACAAGCATCTGGTATTGTTTCTGCTCATGGTGGCTGTTAGGAGTCGAGATGCATTGCTGTTTCCACGAGGATGCTTGAGTGACCCCGCGTCGCTCCCTGCAAGACCATCTTCCCCTTTCTGCGTGGCTGTCTCACCCTCGTCCACTCCCGTGACTGCGTCTGTGCAGGCCAGATCCTGTCCCGTTGGTCTATTTGTTCACATCTACTTTCGTGCACACCGGCCCCAGCAATACCCACTGGGAGCCTGGTGCGTTTGCTAGAGACCCTTCTCCTTGGCAGACTCTGAGCTCCTGTAATTTTTGTCTTCTTATCCCTAGAGATGGCTGAGAACCCTGTCCTGCCTCTGCTCTCTTTGTGGCTTCTTGGCCCACTGCCCTGTGCAGTTCAAGGGCAAAACCACAGCGAGTTGGGGTCACCTCTTAATCTCTCCTTTTCCAAAGGGATCTCGGCCCCTCATTTCCCTGCAGCCCATGCTTCAGGTGTCGCCTCTTCGGTTCGCTGAGATGGCAGAAAGCTTTGCTGGCGTCTCCCCATGGCAGATCTCGCTACCCAGTCTCCGCCCACCCCTCAGCCCCCCGCCCTGCGCCGAGAACCTGTGACACTGCTGGGACCCTTGGGATCTTCTGGGGGCAGTGGCCACTCTTGACACTTCCAGACAGATGCTTCATGGGATGTTTTATCCATTCTTCTTTCTTGTTCTCAGTGGTAGTATTGTCTGCTAGAACCTATGTCCTCATAACCCAGATCAGAAACCCAGTTGTGGGTATTTTAAATTTTGATAAATATAACAATATTGATAATTGCCCTTCAAAGCGGTCGCCTAACTTACACAGTACACGCATCTTACCTGAAACCGTAAGAAGCTGATATCTTCCTGGAAATACAGTTGATCCCAAGATGAGGAATTGGTACTTTTCCAGCTATGCCTTTTGGGTCCATTTATAACATTTAATCTGCCGTCATTCACGGGAAATACACTTGCAACCTACATCAAAGGAACACAAATAAGCCTTTGATGGTTTAATAGGAGCTGGCAGGATAAAGACAGGTGGCCTGGCCATCTTCTTGATTTCAAATGTTCTGCAGACTCTGTTAATGACACTTGCCCCCTGGCTTCCTTTGAAGCACGATTCCTGGTCTGAGCCGGGAAACAGAACCTAAGGGCTCACACACCGGGGCAGCTTGGCAAGGCCTGGCCTTGCGGGGAAGCTGCAGCCGCTTGAACAAATTCAGGTCAGGCAGAAAAGCTCTCTGTTCCAATCTTTTCGGGGATGGGGTGGAGATCGTGGGGGGTGGGAGAGGGTTAATCAGTTGAAACTGAAGGAGTCTGCTACTGTATAAGCCGCAACCTGCCAGCCGAAGTCAGCAAGTGGACAGAAGTGGTTTCAGAGGTAGACACGTGATTGGAGCGTGGTTCCTAACCCTACCCCTCCACATCAAAAGAAAGGTGAAGATGCCCACTGCCAGCTTCCCCTAGTGGTTCTGTGCTGCAAACCTCGGCCGTCTGCTGGTTTCTGTGCTTCCCTGAGCACAGCAGTTCGCGAGGAGCGAATAAAGCAGCGACTCTGGAGTTGGGGAAGGATGACCTGCGATGAAACAGACATGACACATTCTTCAAGGCAGCTCATTTTAACCCAGCTGGCGCCTTCCCTCCTATGTCTTCCTAAAGGATACGTTCTCCTGGCTTCCGGTTCCACGACAGTACTCCTCCCGACCTGTGGGGAATTGTCTGGGCTCCACAGAGCAGCGCTTAGAAGTCCATTTCAGAACCTTATTCAGTCTCTGTGGGAAGAATTTGACCCAAGGCATTAACTGGCTCAGGTACGTCTGTCCGCACAGAAACCTTCATTCTGCTGTAAACCTTTTACAAGATTTGGAAAGGCTGGAAGGAAAGAATTGTTACACAGGACAGGAAGTGAATTTCAAATTTTATTTTTACTCCATCTTGTTTGGATAAGGTTTTTTTTTAAGGGTTTCAAAACAAAGGTGGGTCATGTGTTTCATTTTGCCCTACTGTTTCCTCTTTCTTCAAGAATGATTTTTGCACGTTTACCATAATAGGGACCGAGACGCCCTCGAGTAAGTGTTCAAATTACCGCCCATTAAGAAGCCGATGGCTTTGTCTTCTCTATTCTAGCACGTCTGACAACGCGAGAGAAGCAATCAGGGTGCCATTCATTCCGTCTTTACACTGTCTCCCTTCACTACGCCCGACACCCGATTCATCAGCAAGTCCTGTCAATTTGCCTCCAAACTCGGTTCCACCCCACGCGTTCCATCCTTCCTTTCCTACCCGGCCACTGGCTCTGACCTGGGTATGTAAGGGCTTCTTAACAGATCTCCCCAAATTGGATCTGTCTGGCCCCGATTCTGGAGCCAGATTGATTTTCTTTAAATATTTTAATTTTATATTCTCACTTCAATGTCTTTCAGTTGGTCTCCCATCCCTTAGGAGGGAGTTTGCAAACGTCAAGCCAGTCTGCGTGGCTCCGTTTGACCTGGCTTCTTCCTGCCTTTCACCTTGAGGTTCTCACCCCTGGTTGCTAATTGGAAGCAAGGGAGGAGGGTTTTTCCCCCCAATAAAAATGTTTCAATTTAGTTAACTGGAATAGGGCCTGGACACAATACTATTTTCAGAGTTACCCATTTTAACACACAGTCAGAGAAGAGAACTCCAGATCTGTCCTGATTTCTCACCGTCTTCCCCACCGCTTTCCTTGCTCCGAGGGTTTTCAGTATGTTGAGTCTTTTCTGTCTCAGGGCCTTTGCACATGCTGTTCCTCAGTGTAGAATACTTTTCCTCCCTGATTTCACCTGACCAACTTCAAATGACCCTTCATGTCTCATCTTAAATGATCCACACTCCTGGAAGCCTTCACTGTCCCTCACTTCTCCATAGCACTTAACATAGTTGAAATTTTAAACGTTATTTGGGGGATTATCTGTGAATAGCCAGTTTCCTGTGTGAGTCATCTTCATGAGTGTGTGTCTGTCTTGTTTTCCACCAAATCCTGAAAGCCTAGCCCGGCAGCCAGCCCCCAGCAGACACTGAGGATCGTGGAGTGTTAACAACGTCCTGCTCCTGCCCCCTCCCTGCCTGCCTTGCGTCACCCGTGTGCACCGGGCAGGCAGAGCTCTGTCAGGACGTGCCGCTCACCTCTCCCTGCATCATTAAGGCCATTTCCAACTATTCTGCTCACTGAGAGCAGAGATTAGTAGGCTGATACTGTTTAACTGTTGGAAAGGTAATGAAGCTTCTAGGTTCCTAATCACTTTGCCTCTGTTAAAACTAAGACAATCAGGATTTCAGTTCCTTTTTTTTTTTATTTCAGAATATTATGGGGGTACAAATGTTTAGGTTACATATATTGCCCTTGTCCCACCCAAGTCAGAGCTTCAAGTGTGTCCATCCCCCAAACGGTGCACACCGCACCCATTATGTGTGTATACACCCACCCCCTCCTGCTCCCACCTGCCCAACACCCGATGAATGTTATTCCTATATGTGCACTTAGGTGTTGATCAGTTAAAACCAATTTGATGGTGAGTACATGTGGTGCTTATTTTTCCATTCCTGGGATACTTCACTTAGTAGAATGGGTTGCATTTTCTTCATTATTTTTATTTTTTTTCTTTCTTTTTTTTTCTTCTGCTTCCTCCAAGACTTTTCTTTGTTTTAGTCAGCGTTATATGATTATTAGTTACGTAAAATAAAAGTCACCAAATTTAAGCTAAAATTCGATGAGTTCTAACAAGTGAATACAGCCCAGTGACCATCACCACGATCATGATATAGAACATTTCCATCACCCAGAAGTTCCCCTGTGCCCCTTTGCAACCATAGATCTGCTTCGATACAGAGCTTGTCCATCACCCAAGAAATTCCCTCAACCCCCTGGCCCCTGGCAGCCACAGATCTACTTTGATCGCTGTCATTTTGCCTGTTTCTAGAATTTTATATACATGGAATGAAACAGTATGTAGTTTTTTATGCCAACCTTCTTTCACTCAGTATGATGTTTTTCAGATCCGTTCATGATGCTGTATCAGTAGTTCAGTTTCTTTTTGTTGCTAAGTATTAATAGTATTCAATCGTACAACTATACCACAGTTCCTTGATTCATTCACTATGCGATGGGTATTCAGGCTATTTCCAATTTTCAGTTATAAGGTTACTATAAACATTTGTATAAAGTTGCTTTGTGCATGTATGTTTTCATTTTTCTTGGATAAATTACTAGGAATAGAATTGCTTGGTCTTATGATAGATGATTGTTTATAAGAAACAGTCAAAATGTTTTCCAAAGTAGTTATACCATTTCCACCAGTGATATATGAAAATTATGATTTCTCCATATCCTTGCCAACACTTTTCATGTTAGCCATTCTGGTGGGTGTGTAGTGACATCTAACTGTGATTTTAATTTGCATTTCCTTGGTGACTAATGATGTTGCATTTTGTCCATATGCACATGTGCCACCTATATTTTCTTTGGTGAACCATATGGTCAAGTCTTGGCTCATTTTTAAAAAATTGAGTTGTCCTATTAATGAATTTTAAGTATTCTTTTAATATTCTGGACATAAATCCTTTATTAGATATATATTCTTCAATTTTTTTCTAGTTTCTGACTTGCTTTTTGATTTTCTTTACAATGCCTTTTCAAGTGCAAAAGTTTTAAATTTTGTTTAGGTCCCAACTGTCAAATATTTCTTTTATAACGTGTACTTTCTAGTGTCCAATTGAAGAAATCTTTGCATAATCCAGGGTAAGTACAATTTTCTTCTATGTTTTCATCTAAAAGTTATATGGTTTTAGCTCATGTATTTCATCTGTAATCTATTTTGAGTTCATTTTTATATATAGTATGAGTCAGGAGAACCCCGTGGATATTCAATTGTTCCAGGACTATTTGTGGGAAAAATTCCATCAATTTTACATTTCATTTTCCTTCTTTGCCTTCCTTCTTTTGCATTGATGATTTCTGTGATTCAATTTTATCTCCTAATTGTCTTTTGTACTATACAATTTTTTGGTGTTTTCTCTATTGTTTATAGAACATATTTATTAACTTCCCACAGTCCACATTTAAATAATATGACACTGTTTTACGTATATTACAATGACGTTACGATGGTACACTTTCACATCCACCCCCCCAGTCTTCGTGCTATTGTTGTCCCTTATTTACCGTCCACACACATTATAAATCCTAGATTACATTGTTTTATTTTTGTACTAAATAGTTATCTGTCAAAGACATTAAATGACAGGAAAAAATTCATTACGTTTGTTCACACATTTACCAATTGGGGAGCTCTTCGTGCCTTTGTGTAGATTGAAATTTCCATCTGGTATCATTTTACTTCTGTCTGAGGATTTTCTTTAACATTTCTTGTGATGCTGTGTCTTTCCATGGCATTCTCCTAACTTTTGGTTGGAAAAGTCTGTTTTGCCATCATTTTTAATGGTATTTTTGGGGGAACAGAATTCAAGGTGGAAAGGTTCCCTCTTTCCTTTTATACTGGATGGCATAGTTTCTGACGGACAGTCTGCTGTCGTCCTTATTTTCATCCCTGTGTATGTATCTTGGCATGCCTTTCTTCATGTTTCTTCTGATCAGTTTTTTGTTTTTTTGTTTTGTTTTGTTTTGTTTTTTTAGCTTCTGGGATCTTTGACTTTACTGTGTTTATCAAGTTTAGAAATATTTCGGGCACTATTTCTTTAAATATATATCCACAATATTTTCCGTTCCTGCTTTTCCAGACTCCAGGTGTACATATGGGAGAGTGCTTTGTACTTCCATAGATCCCTGGTGCTCTGTTCATGTCTTGTCTCCTCTTCTTACTTTTTGTGTTTAATTTTGGACAGTAGCTATTGCTATGACTTCTGGTTAATTAATCTTTTCTTCTGCACTCTATGTGGCGAAAACACCAAGTATTTCTGGCCACGAATGAGCTCCAGGGATTGTTTCATCTACTGCTTTCTGGGGTTCTTTCCCTTGCCTTGGAGGTTTCCTCGTGTGTGTGCTCAAGTTAGTTCTCAGACAAAGCCTTGAGGGGATGGGCCCCTCTGAAAATTCCAGGGCGTTCTCTTCTCCATTCTCTTTCCCTCTCTCCCTCTTCAATGCTCCATTTCTTTACTTCCCAGCACTTTGCCCCACAAATTATAGCCCCTTAGACATCTGAAAACTATTTTCCCTGGACTAGACACATCTCTCCATCCGGTGCCGTAGGGCATCTGTAGGGAGGATCTTGTTTGTTTCCTTTTTCTGGGAGTCACCGTCCTGCACTGCCTGACATACGATGTCTGATAACTGTTGGTTCATATATTCTGTTTTGTTCTAGTTGTTTGAAAAAGAAAGTTAAATCTAGTTTCTGTTATTCCATCATGACCATAACAGAAAGTCCTTTTTTCCTGTTTGGTTGTTAAAATTAGGAAAGATTTTCTTTTGCCTCTTGTTCTTGTTGTCTACTTTTGCCTTGATTTTTTGGAAATGTAGTGTTATGTTTTGGCTTTCAGCAAAGGGTGATGATGTCCACAGAGAAAACAATAATTGGCAAATTATTGAATAAGGTTCTAGTTATAGCTTTTGGCTTCAATAAT
>NW_012153341.1:883920-891656 GCF_000956105.1 Propithecus coquereli | reverse complement strand
GAAGCAACTATCACATCCCAGTGGTTCCTGGTTCCGACTAGCAATGCACGTTAAATGTAGTGATTAACTAACATATTTTTAAATAGTTGTGCACTCTCACTGTCTCAGAAAATTTTCCTAAAAATCCTGATGTTGCACTGAGGAATGCAAAAACTATCATTAAAATAACCAAGACCGCTCCTAGAGCGAAATGTTCTCATCACCTTTGAGTGATACCAGTTTTCATCCGTCCAGGTACGCTCCACGTCTGTGTGATCACAAGAACGAGACATTCATTCCCTGCCCCCCAGACTCTCCCACCCACACTTGTGCTTTGGTAGGGCTAGGTTTGAATCTGAGACTCTGAATGTTTAATAAATACCCCAAGATGTCCTCACGAGCAGAATGGAATTGGTGTTTTAGGGACCCACTCTTACCTGGGCAGGAACCTCATCAGGATTCCACATGTGTCCTGAAATGTGCAAATGAGTAATCCCAAGACAGGGTCTTTGCTATTCAGTCAGCAGTCAGTAAAGCTCAACTCCTGGGTCAGGGATTTTCTGGATTAGAAGGTATTTCTCACTGGACCAAAGACTGCATATATTGGACAAAATAATTTTTATTTTAGCTCTTGTCCTGAAGGCACTGGTCCGAGCTGCTCTACTTGGAGATACTTTGATTCTCTGGAAGTAACTCGTTCTCCCTGGCCAGCCCAATGCCTGTAAGTCCACATCTCCACGGCGGCTGGTCCCTTTGGTGTCACAGGATAACCAGATCTGGAAAGACAATAGTGGTGATTAAGGGCTTGCAAGATGTCCCTAGACATATGGTATCTGCCCACTGGAATGTCTTCATTAACAGAGACAGAGAGAGAGAGAGAGATGCTGCCATGTGGTTACTATGATAATAATGCATGTTTCTCTCCCAAACATTTTGTAGTAGTAGAATATTTTGATGGCTTTGAAATTTAGCCACCTTCTTTTGAGAAATACACAATGCAGAACAGACTAAGAAACATTTTCATGCATTGACAGGTATTGCAAGAAACAGACTATCAAATGCAATCTGCATTCAGAAAGAGGAGTAAAAATTTGCAAAGATTAATTGGTGGAGACGAGATACGCTGTTAATAAAAGTACTGTAAAAGAAAATTATCCCAGTATCAATTTCCTACTTGGCTTTAGAACTCAGCCCAAGGACACAGCACACTCCTAAAAATGAGTTTTAATAACTTTCTTTTTTGCTTGTGTTAGTCTGTAGGCAAAATTGTGTAGTTTTAATAATCATCTCTGACAGTAATAAGTTCCTCTAGTGTTTATACCTCCCTAACAATACGCAGCTATAATTACTGTGGCGAGGAATTTAATAAGTCACAAAAAAGTAGAATAAATGTGACATTGTGTTTTCTGAAGAATGTGAATCCCTCTGTCTCTGTGTTTTTGTTAATTGAGGTTTTGATCAGGCGTGTTTCCTCCAGTGTCCTTTGCCTGCCCAGGACTGAGGCATGTGGGCGGAGGGAAGCGGTAGCACCTCCTCACTGCTGGGGACACTTCTGCTCTGTGTCCTTCCCTCTTTCCATGAAGAATTCCCACTAGTCTGTACCATCCCGTGTTCCCCAGAGATTACCCGACAGCTCAGTAAATCCACAATGTGCCTTCCAATAGTTCACTCCATTACTTCCTCTATAAACACGCTTCTATTTTATTCCTCTTTTGTCCTCTCCTCCTCCAGCTCGTACCGAAGCTCTCTCCTTCCACTCTGGGGTCGCTTTTTCAAAGGATCGTCTACACCCTGTCTTCTGGGATTAGCTAGGTCCTTCCTAACTTATCCCACTGGATCTTACTGCTCTAACCTAGGCTGGCTCTCACGGGCATCACGTTGATCCGTCGGTCATTCCATTTTATGAAGCACGGTCAGTGCACCTTGTCACCCTCCTCCACCTGCCCCTGCTCAGGGCACCAGCCCGTGGCCATACCTACTGGTCCGCCTTGCCTTGGCCTCCTGTTGGGTTTAGGCCACGGGTGGGTCACCAGCAGATGGGAGAGTTGGAGGAGGGCGAGGTTGGAGGATTGATTCTTCTGGTTCTGTCCACCCCTGGCCCCGGAAGTGCCCATCGTCCTCTGTCAAAGACCAAAGCCCTCATTGGGCAGCTCTCGCCTACATCACATTTCTCTTCGGGTCCCCTCCTTGCCCCTCAGAACGACGGACGGAAACGCTTCTCTGCGGGTGCGTTCCCACCCCGGCGGCTTCCCCTAACCTCGCCCGCGTTTCCGCAACAGCTCCTTCGTCAGCCGCGCCTGCGTGTGCGTGTCCCTCCAGGCTCTTGGCGTTCACGCTGGCTCCAGGGGACCCTCTAAGGCTGGGTTTCTCCGTGTTTCCTCTTCCACCATTCACACTCCACAGGGTCTCAGGTATTGTTTGTGATTCTTTGTCTCCCAGAGTTACAATTATTATGGTCAAACTGATGATTTTCAAAATTGTATTCTCATTTGCAAACTCCCTTCTGCCATTCAGTCCTACGTATGGTCGCCAGAGGGACAGGTGCACTTCTCTCCCGCGTCCTGAGCGGGGAGGGGAAGACAGACATTTCCGCAAAGTAAGAGGGATTTCTAAGAAATATATCGAACCAGCGTTCCATCTCAGGAGACGACAGGTTCCATATTAAAGGAATTATTCAGAATAAGAAATATACCAGATGCAAGAGCCGAGATGACCTCAAGGATTCCATTCAGATCCTACCTTCAGTAAGTCAGAAACATTTCACCGAGACTATCTCTGGTAGAACAGATGCCACTGACAGAGGAGGTGGTGGAGATGGGAAGATTTATTTGTGTGTGTATATGGGTGTATTTGTGGGTATGTATTTATATGTAGCTGGAAGTGTGCGTGTGTATAAATAGAGGGAGATATTAATATATACATATCTGATATCTTTTTTAATGCCTGCAACCCAAATAAAAATAAGCCCCATGAAGAATGGATGAGCTGACAACACACTATCCAATTCTGCATCTGGAGCATGCACAGGAATTTATTACGAGCAGCAACCAGACTTTTTTTGGGCATGTGATAATCTTTTATTCTGTTTTATGTGAAAGTTAAAAGCTAAAGAATGCCATTTGCAGACCTTCAGCAACTTCTAGCTTGGCTTTAGAAATTCATCGCAGAAGATGGAGAACTTTGATATAGGGGCCAGCACGATGACATCCAGCGCCCAGATCTTAATTTCTGAATTGGTTCTTCATCTCAGCCCCTGCTCTGTTTGCAGGAGTGACAGAAGAAACATCCAAGGGTAGTTTTCAACTCACAGAAGCAGCTGCGAGAAGCCAGCTGTGAAAACGAGCCAGTGAACCCCACATCCTGGCCCATCATTTATTACAAAGACACCTCCCTCATTTTTATCATGAATCTTCTACTCAGACAAAAGATTTAACATCAAAGAAGAGCCTTGCTTAGGCTTCAAATTAATATGACTGTTGAGAAATCCTACAGTGGCTTGAATTGACTCTGGCGAGGTAAATCCACACAGATCCCAGGGGATCGGTCTAACATTTGTTCCACTTGTCAGAAGGAGGTCAGGCAGGAAACACCAGATGGGAAATTCCCCGAATCAGGTCGCTGGTGCATCAGCTAGTCTGTAAGCAAGCGCCGATGGTGCAGGCAGGGAAGAGGGGCGAGGAGAAAGTCCCACCCCGACTAGAGAGGAGACAAGGCCTTTGCTCCCAACCCACCTCAGCTGCAGATGTCGCAGGACCGCCAAAAGTGACTGACACTGGGACGGAGGGATAAAGGACGATGGCAGAGCCACGCTGCTGTTGGGCTTTGCAGCCGTGTGTCTCCAGGATGACCGAGCCTTCGAGCTCCTGCGCCCACCTCCGCCGGTGAGCAGGATCCTGTCTTTGCTGGGCTGGGGCTTTGGCTAGGGGAAGCCAGAGGGGCCAAAACAGCCCCAAAGGGAACTGATACTTTGGCCAAAGGGGAGAGAGAAGGGCACTACTGGGTTTTGTTCTAGGTCTCCGCACGAGACCGTCTAGCTGCCCGTCACCCTCAGGGTCAAGTCCCAGCTCTTCATCAGAACACTGGGGACCCGCCACGCTCTCTGAGCCCCTCCCCCATGCTTTGATTAACTGTACTGCTTCCTGTTGAGATACAATAAGCTAAACTTTTGATTTGAAATCGGACATTTCATATTTAATGACCTAACAGCAACATGGCCGTCGGGGGAGCTGGTGACGGGTCGGAGGTGAGGGCCACAGAAATGGAAATCGGAGAAGAAGGGGCCAGAGGGGATGTCGGAGAGGCCTGGAGGCAGATGGCGCCACACGTCCTCACCAGCGTGAGGGTGCAGGGGCCACGCGGAAAGCAGGAGAAGGCCCTGGGCTCTGCAGCAACCTGGCAGGGTGTGGCGGGGGTTCTTCTCCAGAGATGGGGAGCCCAGCCCAGCTGGCACCTTGATTTCCATCCTGGGAGAGTCTGAGCTGAGAACAAACTGAGCTCCCCGTGCCTGGCCGTGGACCCACAGAAACAGTGGGGGTAATAAATAGGTCCTGTTGTAAGCTGTTAACATTGTGATCATTTCTTACAGCAGCCATAGAAAATGCACACAGGTTTTCGTGAAGTTAGACAGCGAGTGCTGGGGTCTCCCAGACGGAGCTCAGTTCCTGGGGGTGCCTCCCGTCCCCTGTCCTCTCCTCCTGGGATTTCTTTCCTCCTCTCTGAATGAGACAGGGAGGACCCCACAGAGTTGTGAGGAAGCGCGGAGATGTCACAGGCTCAGCACCAGAATGGCGCATTGCGCAAGTGAAGGCCACGGTTCTCGTTTGCTGTTATGCGCCTAAGCGAATGCAATTGATTCTTTTTCCCTTTCCCTGTGGAAGATAAACCGTGATAGAGTCTAACTGTTTGCTGGTTCAGTACAATCGCGTGGTCGCACTTGTTCTGGAGAAGCCGGTCCCAGGTCCTGTGTCTCCCCTGAGGGGCCCCCGTCTACTCTGTCCTCTAACAGAGGTTGTCCTGGCTCTGGGTGGTCTCAGCCTTGGCCAGCGCTGGTGAAGTCAGGGCTCGACTATGACCAAAGCTACGCCTTCTGATTCTGTCCTTAGACCCCAGGAGGGGGTGCTGAGAGCCTTCTTCCCCAGCTGTGGGATGATCGCAGCGGGTCACAGGCCAGGGTCAGAGCAAGGAGAGCCAGTCAGTCCAAAGACGAGCACGTAGCAAGTGGAAACTCAGAACTCTGCAGAGGGACGGGGGAGCCCAGGAGCCCAGGAGCCCAGGACCTGTCCCGCCAGGCCCTGAACATGCTTCCCACACTGGCATCCCTGCGGAGCCCCTGCATCTGTAAAAAAGCTTCTTGAAATGCATTAAGGTCCTCTTCAAAAATGCTGGCACTGCAAACGTATGAGCCACACTTTCCTGATGACCCCAACTCCATATCCACCACTGCCGACCCTGGGAGCCAACCCTCGGTTCACAGCCTGGGCCGTTTCCTTCCACATCCTTCTTGTGCTCATGGAACTTGTTTTCTTTGCTGTGTTTTTTTAGAAAATGTGTACTATTCAGTTCTGTTCTTCACCTCGATTTCCTCACTTGACATTACAGCGTGGACATCCCCAAGTCAACAGGTGCGGCTAGAGGCCATCGTCTTTAACACCTGCATGCTCTGTCGTAAGAGGAACCACAGTTTTTCACTCGACCAAAAAGGATGTGCATTTGAGCCCAGCATTTTTTTTTTTACCACCACAATAACATAAACGAACAATTCCTTCTCCATATATTTTCGTATGTGCCATTTGTGTGTTAAGGAGGCAGGGAAGAGGCTAGCCAAGCGGCTAGAAGTGCAGAAGCTAGGGCCAGAATACGTGAGTGCAGCTCCCTGCCCTGCCGTCTGCTAAATGTGCAACCTTGGCCGAGTTACTTGCCCTCCTTGGGGCTCAAATTCCTCATCTGGAAAAGAGAAAGTGCTGGAAACACTTCCTAGGATTGTTGTAAGGAACTGGTGCTCATCATTTACAACTCTTAGGGCAGTGCCTGGCACACAGTGAGTAGTTGGTCGGTGTTAGTTACCTTCATTATCAAATGGTTATTGTCATTATCACAGTGATTTAGAGTCATTGGATAGAAGAATATTTTGTATAAATTCATCTTATTCTCTCCTAGATCCAATTTCGTGAGGTTTCTGTAACTTTTAATCGTAACACCCTGAGGTATTACTGAAATACTGACATAGTAAATTCAAATATGAACTATCAATAGACATTATAAATCCAGTTTTCCCAAATAATCCTCCTTTGCCATGTTGACTTTTCTGGGGATCATAAGCCTTACTGCGTGTGGAAGCTCCGGGCCCGTCTTGGAAAGGAGAACTTGGTCAGAGTTCCTTGTCTGTTTCCGGCGGTTTCATTAAACAGGATTGCTTCTGGGCAAAGTCATCCTCCTGCCTCCATGGTCCAAGCTCTCAGCAATTTTTCATCATAGTCATCTTCTTCCACCTGGCAGATACTTGGTGCAAGTCATCCTGTCCACAAGAAAACACACGTCGTCAACAGGAGATACGTGTTCTCTATTTAATTTTTATGAGCACTTAGCAGGTGACCCTTTAAAGGTTTTGATTCCCCTCCCCCCGAAGTCAAATTGGTCCGTGTGTCTTTTCATAGTTTGTCTAATCTGCAATTGTATTTCTCATTATCCTTTTGTGGGTCGTGATGCTATTTCCTCCAGTTTCAGTCTCCCTCTTTTATGTTTCTCTTGTACAAAATTAATTACATTGTACCTTCAAGCATAGTTTTAACACTGTCTCCATTGCACTGTGTCTGTTTTTAATTAATGCTCTTCTAATGTAGATTTTAGAGCCAAATGGTGCAATACTCTGAGCATCAAAGAAACAAAGAATCTAACAAAGCTGAAATGAATGAGCAAGACAAAGCAGCTGACAGTATGTTCTCATTCGAAAATGTCACTTTGGCTGCGCGTTGGGTAATAGAATGGATTACTCAGGGCTTTCTTTTTAAAGCAAAGACAAGAGATGTTGACTCCAGATTTCTGGTGCTTTTGCTTGGACTCACACCGATCACGCATCTCCAGGGGAATTAGCCAAACACAGCATTCTCAGGGCTTGAGGAAAGGCCGGGGGGTGTGGATCTCACAGATACATTTCCCCAAACGTGTTCTGTAGAGCAGACCTGGCAAATCACTCATGCTGAACTGCAGTCTGTGTTTTCAAGTCTCAAAGACACTTACGATGCTGGGGCCTTTTGGTGTCCCACTCCAAAGGAGAAGCTATCTCTTGGGTTACTATAAAAAAAGTTTCATAGAAGATAAAATCAAACACAGTAGAGCTACACATGCAGTGTGAAATGTCCAAATAACAGAATATAGACAAACAAATGTCTTCTTACTACTCTTTCGTTAACAGATCAGCTTGAACTTTCACTCAGCAAGCAGGACTGCTTTAACAATGTGTGTGTGTGTGTGTGTGTGTGTGTGTGTGTGTGTGTGTTTGTGTATGTGTGGGGAGGGTATGAATTTGCAGTATAATGTGAATATACGTAATAATATGCGTGCATTCTAAAATAGACAATTTATATTGGGCTGGACATATTTTGTGCAAGTTTATTTGAAGACTTTAGTTATTCAGCATACTTTTTCTTAATGAGTGGTTTAAAATATCAGACCGAATGGGTAATAATTTTGAGGTAACAGAGGCTGAGACCCTAATCTCAGGACATGTAGGGAAATTTCATTTGACTTAGGCAACATAA
>NW_012153341.1:878007-881335 GCF_000956105.1 Propithecus coquereli | reverse complement strand
TAAAGCCAGAAGCAGAGTATCTATATTATATAACATGTTAGTATTTTAAAAAGATGACAAAAACAGAAGCACAGGAACACACATCCATGTGACATGGCGTCTCGGTGCTGATTAGATTTCATTTTAAGGAAGTACAGCCACTTCTAATTGGTGGACAAGTTTGGTCTTCCAAGTATTGGCTATGAGATATTTTAAAGAAAAAAGAGGAATTTGATGCTAAGTATACATAAATATATTTCACATAAAAATTCAGGTTTCTGAATTCTCATTAACAACCGGGACTTCTGTCAGAAGTGTGTTTGGATTTTCACGGAGCGTCAGTTGGCAAGAGGTGGGTTGTGGCTGCGCCTTTAGAAGAGACGTCCACTCCCGATTCACCCCACTCCTCACCACTCCCTATCGCCCCCCAGTGCAGAGCCCTCCTGCTGGCCCCCGGTTCCCACTTCTTGGCACGGCCTTGCTTTCCTTAATGGTAGACAACTCTCTTCTGTTTTCCCTCTGGTGCTTCAAATAGGCTCTAGGGGGCCGATTTTCCCCTATCATTTGGACAAAAAGTAGGGCAGGCCCCGTGACCTTCCTGCACACTGCTGGATGTGAACGTCCTCCAGAGTCTCCAGGTCAGAAGAGGGCCTCATGTCAGAGGTTAGGGCATCCACATGTAGATAATACACACTGAACACCTGAGCTTTCCTGAGGGCTAGCGCTCCCCTGCCTACTCAGGTGGGTTCCTTTTCCTTCGGCCCTGCCAGCACTTCCCGCCGCCCACTCACACACACCTTTCCAGTGTGGCCCCAGCCCTGGGCTGGAGGGTGGCGGGGAGAGCGGGAAGGGGCAGGAAGCTGACTTCCCGGTGACTCTGGAGAGCTGGCCTGGGTTCCCTGGCTAGGGGCTGGCATGGCTTGTCCAGAGTCCCTGCCTGCCCGAGCATGGACCTTGGTGCAGTAACGGCTTCCGTGCTGGCAAGTCCACGAGGCTGTCCCTTCAGCCCCTGGCCTCCCACTGCTTTTTGCCACGTCCTCGCTCCCCTCGTGGCATCATGTGAAGATGGCCCAGGTTCTCTCTCTCTTTATCTCTCTGTCTCTGTCTCCGTGTGTCTCTCTCCACCTGGATCAGGTCCACGGGGACACACAGCAGTGGGAGCCTGACCTCCTCCTGTGGCCGTGTGCCTGCAGCCCCATCCAGCCTCTCCCCTTCAGCTTTCTCAGGCTGGAGCCCCCGTGTCCCTCGGGCTCCGGGGAGCACCTCCTTGCAGCCTCTCCCACCTGCACAGGGCGAAGCCCCTCAGGGCACTGGATCTTCTTGCCAGGGGCTGGAGATACATGGCCCATGGCCAGCTTTCTCCAAAACATGCTTTCCGCCAACCCCAGCCCCACGTATGTCTGCTAGTCAGCCAAGGTGGCAAGTCCTTTCCTGACGACGCCCAACAGTCTCGGTTTGATGGCTGAGATCAGGCTCCGGAAAGCATTTTCCTTGAAAGGCCAGATAGTGACTATTTTGGGCTTTGCCTGCCAGATGGTCTCTGTTGCAACTCAACTCTTCCACAGCAGTGGGAAAGCGACCAGAGGCAACGCGGCCGTAAAAGGGTGTGACGGTTCTGATAAAACGTCCCTTACAAAAGCAGGTGCCCACTCCGGAAAGCGCAGTGTTCCCACCCTTGGTCTAGATTCCGCAGCACCCCTGCGGAACGCGGGTGCAGTTGTCACCTGCTGTTCTCGGGCCTGGGTCCACGTGAGCACCTGCCTCCCGTGGAAACAGAAAACTGCAGCAGTGTTGCTGTGGAAGACATTACCCGCATCAGTACCAGCCTGAGGCTCGCAGAGCCGGTACTCGCAGTTTACTCCCGGCAGGGCGTGGTGGGTGAGAGTCAATGACTCTGTTGGTGTGACTCAGATTAATTTCAAAATAACTCAAATCCTTCTTCACGTACCTTAAATTCTTCAAAAGTAACTCTGGATTTCCCTTTCACCCCCCATTCTCTACCCTCCTAACCCAACGGTCCATCGTGCTGCTGCCCTCGCCCGTAAAAACTCCTCCAGTCTCTGACCCTGCCCCAAGGAGCTCACGGATCCGTCTTTTCTCCCACGGGTGATGCTTTTCCCACACTCTCCCGCAAAGCCTAGAGGTTGGTTTCCTTTTTCTCAGCCTGGGGCAGAGGCTGGGAAGCAAACAGCTCTACCTGGGTCAGTTTCAGAGATCGTTGTTGGGCACAATCTCTAGTTTGAAAAGCAGCTGCAGTGCAAGATGTCACCTCTGCCGCTGTAGACGACAGGCAGCCCCCAGAGGTCTGCTGCTGGACTGGCACAGCGTGCTGGGGTCAGGAGACGTCGCAAAACCCGATGCAGCCTGAGCCCTGGCAGCAGCACGGGCGTCGACGGGAAGGAAGGAATTCGGCAGGTCTTCAAAAGGTTGAAGCAATGGAACCTGGTGACGGATGAGGTGTCCGAGTGCACTTGTGTGCAACAGTGTCACTCCTGGCACTTCTGCTGCCAAATGCACAGGGTTGAGCGACTGGCTGTCGGTCCAAGGATGGGTTAGGAAAGGAGTTTGGAACCACAGAGGACAGTAGATAAGCAACGACCCTGGACAGGGCTTTGGTGAGAAAGTGTATTAGGTGAACGTGTGTCTTTTATCCCAAGCCGTGCACGGGGACGGTGGTGTCGGCATTGAGGCTCTACTGAGAACGATCTTAGCTTTTGGTGACGTGTGTGTGTGTATGTGTGTGTGTGTGTTTTCATATATACCTATGTGTGTTGTGTACAATCTCAAAAACATTGCATGTTCATTTGAGAAAATTTGGGCCAAAAGAAAAAAACGGCACAGATGAAAGTTCCCTAGGCCCCCCACGCAGAGCTCACCGTGGTTGATGGTTGGCGGATTTCCTTCCTGCTTTACTGCCCCGTCTCTCTTTTCCCCCAACTTTTCACAAAGCTAAAGTCATATTCTATTTGTTTCACTTGAAAATACATAATTCAACAGCTCTGAACCTTCGGTCACTGTCCACGTCGTGTGCACTTGAGCTCCCTGGCTCGCTTGCTGTTCTTTTTCCTTTTGCTTTATAAATAATGAAGCAGCGGACATTTCTGAGCACCGGCCCGCACGGGACGGCGGGCGGGAGGAGCACAGGCTCGGATCCTGTGCGGCGGCCTCGGGGGGTCTGGGCTTGGCCGTCATTCCCTTCGGTTTTACCTTCCCTGTTTGTTAGGTGGTGATCACGAGGGTTAGGTGAGATAACCCCAGCAACGAATTCAGAATGGAGCAAATGCAGAGATATTCACCAAAACAAACAAATGAGCAAATACATAAACCCGTGACTGATCGCTGGGTCAAA
>NW_012153341.1:876096-877942 GCF_000956105.1 Propithecus coquereli | reverse complement strand
ATATTGGTAAAAAGATAATTCTTCTCAACTTGATCTATAGACTAGAAAAAAAATTCAAATAAAAATTCTACTGTGCCACTTTTTGATTATCCACAAACGTAGTCTGTAATTTATGTAAAGAGCAAGAAGACTCAGAGTAGCTCACATGATACTGAAGCTGAATAACTGGGTTGGGGGACGGACGCTCCTCAGCTGTAAGACTTACTGTAAAGCTGCGGAGAAGCCGAGTGTGAACAGTACAGCCCCTGCGACAGAAGGGCGTATCTACACTGTCTAGAGACACATGGATGGTAAAATCAGAGCAAAAACAGGCGTGAGCAACGTAAAATTTAGGACTGCGATGATCTTGGCGTAGAAGAGAGAAGCAATAGTGGGCAGATCATGTGAGATTCTGTTTCACAACTGGATGGTGGGTACTTAGGGATCTATTTTATGTATATTTTTCATCCGTCCATAAACATTTTATAAACTGTCTTACAGCATTTTATAAACTTCACAGTTCACTTTTAAAAAACCTCCTTTTTCTTTCTTCTGAGACTGCCATAGTATATGAGGTTAAACTGAGGTCCCCCAAATGAGTTCATTTTAGGTAACAAAGGATAAGAAATTATTTGTACATGTTTACAAGTTTTTTCCTGTGTTTGGTTGCACACTTTCCTCCGTACATTGTCTCCTTAATTCTTTCAGAGGATGGGGGCGGTGAAGGTGTTGCTGCTTTGTTTGGTACTGGGGAGGACCAGGTTTCTAACTGCCATGAGCACATGCATTGCTCAGACAAGCAGCATCGCATGGGGGACGACAGTGCACCCCACCCCCATTCCATTGCTTTTTAAAAAGGAAGCTGGCTAACTTTTGAGCTGCTTATCCCTGGTGGAAGTTGGGCATATCAGAGGCCTTAGAGTCGTTCATTCTGTATGCTGCGGAAATGCCAGGGGAGTTTTGTTTCTAAAGCTGGGGGCTCCGTAAGCTGGGCCTTCAGAGGAACAGTGCGAACTTTGATTCCAGCCAGAAATAAAATGGAATGTGTGAAATAAGAGAGTTGTCAGCAGGCTTATTTTCCTTTCCATATATCGCGACGGAAAGGTAACCCGTTTGCAGCATTTAACACGGAGGAAACTAGTATTTCCAAGGGTTGTCCCCGCACAAGGCAGCGTGGAAAGGTTGGGTCTGTCTCCGGGGCGCCCAAACACTGTAAGGTGTCCTGAAACAGATTAACGGGAGTTGACGAACAGGAATTGTGCGGAGGAAACAAGTCTGAAGTCACATGTTTGCTTCCATCACTTGAAAATGAACAGACCCGGAGAAAATGAAGTTCAGCTTATATACTTAGCACCTATCTCTGTTCTGCATTCAAATTGGGCTTTATTTTCTGCTAATATTTGTTCTTTTGACAAGGAATATTTCCTTGTAATATGCAGTGTTGCATCACTCAAAGTCCAGCACACGTTTGCTTTATTTTAATGTGTCCATAATGAACATGTTCACACAAATGAATTTCATGGGTGGATGGGTTTTATTGTTTATAGAACAGCCGTTAATAGAGTCTACAGTCCACAGGAAGAATAATGGTATTTGAATAATATCATATTCCTGTGTACATACTGTGTTTGTTTCCAAATAGATCTCAGGTAGAATATTTTATGCTTTTTGTCTTCTTTCAAAATAATAAGAAAAGCAAGGTGGGTTCTTACATTGAAAAATACCTGCGTGTGTGTGTGTGTGTGTGTGTGTGTGTGTGTGAATTTGGAAAATAAGAGAATTAAACAAGTGAAGGCAAGACAAATGTGCACAATGTTGGTTATGCTACATATCTTTCCTTTTATTTATTATTTGTTAATAAAAACTT
>NW_012153341.1:828348-864171 GCF_000956105.1 Propithecus coquereli | reverse complement strand
GTTTGGTTAAATTAAACGGATGTGTAGCCATGAGATGGAACCTTCGTAGTCACTGAAAGTATTACTTTCCAGGAATACGTCATGGCAGAGGAAAGATGTGTAAATTTACGGGAGAAGTTGAAATCCCAGCTTGTGCAAGTTTGAGCTCTGAAGTAAGACCCTGAGTTCTAATTCTGTCCAGTGCCCCCAGAAGTGGGAGTGCGGCAGTCCCCCAACCCTCTGTGACGCAGTTTCTCCTTTTGTTAAAAGGGGAGGATAATTGTGTGTATATCCTATGGCTCTCACAGCTGTAGAAGAACACATTCCGGTGAGCCTGACACATAGTAGGTTGTCATTAAAACGTCAGTTGATACCATTATCATCAGACTGTGTAATAGGCTTCAGGTCTATGACTGAAAATGCGGTGACCTGGTAACGGCATTGTTTTTTTCCTTCTTGGTGGAATTTGAGGCAAGTCCAAATTGTCTCTTTATATTTTCTTCAGTATTTTCCATAGCACAGACATTATTTTATTTTTGCAAAGTATAGTCTGGAAGATAAATAAATAAAAGCAAAGGCAGATGGTTCTGCTGATGGAGACTGTGTCACAGAACACAGTGTGGGGGTCGGCAGACCCTGGGGGCAGGTGGGCTGAGTGTGGGCGTGAAGCCCCAGCACTTCATGGAGAGTGAAGACGCAGGGGTCCGACTCCCTAAGGCCGATATGCTGAGGTGCTGGATGAACTTGGTATTTATCACGTTGTTAATATTTTATCAGTGACAGCATGCTTTGGGCTTTTGTGAGATTTTTTTTGCATCCTCTATTTGTCTTTTTTCTCTGTTTTTCTTCTTGTAGAGAATTTCAAGAAGTGTTATCCCTCCTAAGAGTCATTCTGCCTTAGTTTCCTATTTCTGATAATTATTTATCAAATGTACAATACGTTATATACAACCAGTTTCTTTCTTATTCAAATAGTCTTCTTTATGGCATTTTTTTCAGTTTTGCAGAAAACTATGCATTCAAAGGATTCACTAAGTAAGTTAACACATATCCAATATTTACCCAAGTCTCGTCAGATGCGGTTGCTCAGGGAATACAAAGGCATGGCGGGTGGACGCATGAGAAATGTACGTGGCGTCCTTACGCTTTATAATCCAGTGCTGTGCAAACTGAGCTGCACTGGTTACAAAACCCAATCAACACACACAACGTTGTTTAAACCGTATTCCTAAAATACTTAGTTCTTTCCATGGTAAAGATAAGCATTTTTATTGAAGAAAATTTGTAGTGCCAAAAAATAAATAGGCAAAAGCTGCGTATCGTCCCAACATTCAAACATAATTACTTTCAATATTTTATAAATTTATTTCTCCCATCCAAAATATTTATTCTGTTTGGCTATATGCATGTTTGCAATTTTCACAAATCAAAAATCACCCACAGTCTTAAGCGAGGTCTGTGTGCCATACCGAATGGACGTTTTATGTAGAGTTCGAGTCATAGAAATTTCACTGGATTTTACACTGGTTCAAAGAGAGCCGCCCCTTGCTCTGCTCGCGGTGGCGGCTAGAGCAGCGCCTGGCTGAGAGCCGGCGTCCAATGGAAGTTTAATGAAAGAATGAATGAACGAACATGAGGCTTCAATCAGGAAAAGTAACACATACCAGACATGATCAACAATTTGTCACTGCTGCCTTAAAAGGAGAGGCAGCCCTTCAGAAAAAAGCTGGTCTTCATCTTAGGCGAAGACATTAGGTTTATGAACATTGCTCAGACGTCACGAAAGGCAGAGACAAAGCACGTAGGGGCAGCTTTGCTTCTGACTTCACAGCAGAGACTCCCCTGAGAGCTTGGAGCTATCACCAAGGGATGGAAAAATACGGAGAACAAAACACAAATTAACATCTCAGTAAGTTACCTGCCCGCGCAGTTCTCCAGGCCTGTTAGAAACCCGCCAGTCTGAGGCCATGGGCAAAACCACAGCCTCCGAGCATACGAGACGGCGCGAGTTCCTGGAGCTGGGCGTCTCTGCCAGGCGCAGCCCTGGCTTGCTGGGCTCCCCAAGGAGAATAACTGGCGAAGTGGACAGACCTCTTGGACGTCCCTGCTGGAAGAGCTGGTTCTGGGCGGGGAAGAGCAAATTTGGATTAAGGTTCAGAAGGAGGCTACCGCGGGAGGCTTTGGGGTTAGACAGATCCGGGTCGAGTCGGTGGTGTCAGACTTTGGACAAGTCCCTTGACATGGTCAAACCTAGTGTCCCATCAAATATGATGGGACAGCAGTGCCCTTATGGTTCAGTGAGGACCCACGGGTGATGTGTGGCTTGCGGGGCGTATGACAAAGCTCCCTAGAGACCAGTTCCTTCCTTCCCCTGGAACTGAACTGTTC
This sequence comes from Propithecus coquereli, assembly GCF_000956105.1. NCBI lineage: Eukaryota > Metazoa > Chordata > Mammalia > Primates > Indriidae > Propithecus > Propithecus coquereli. Next base: position 861,804 of record NW_012153341.1, on the reverse strand, counting down.
CACTTCCCAGGCGGTGGCCTGGGCAGGGAAAACTCCTTGAGAGCTCGTGCTTCGTGATTTAAGCCATAAGCTCTCACAGACCCTCCAAACGGTTCTGCTTTGCAGATACGAACATATGGGTGCCCCCGTGGGCAGCATCTCAAATGAGATTTAATTTTATTTAATGCAAATAACGTGATGGCCTTTCCTGCGCTCGAGATTCAAACCTACTTCAAACTGCCTACGGATGGTGGATCCCGATGAAAGAGTTAGCGGAGTTTTTCCTTATGAAAGATGACCTCTGACCACCCTCAACCCGCGTGTGAGGCAGGTGTCTTACTAGAAAACGCGCGTGGCGTTCGGCAGCCAGTGTTAGACTCGGAGAGATTCCACGCGGTCGAGTTCACTCCTCCGGGCACCCGTGCCCGAGAGCACAGACACGCGCAGCTGTCTACCGGGTGGCGTGCGTCTCTTCCAGGAAAAACCAACATCCTCCACTGGGGAAACCGTTTTCACTTCCTGAGTTCCTCTCGGTGCAAACCAGGACAGCAGCAGAGAATGCCGGCAGCCCGCCCGCTGTCTTCCTGGGAAGCCGCTCTGCGCGGAGGGAGAGGCATCATCCTCTTCTCAGAAGGGCGCTGGGGTCAAGGTTGCCTGGAGCTCGGGAGGTTCCCCTGAGGCCGTGGAGAGCAGGGTGCTAATTCAGTAAGATGGGGCGGAAGCGTTGCGTTGCGCCTCCCTGCTGAGAGGAGACGGCGGAAGCCAGACCGTGGTACAGGTGAGCTGCTGGCCACGGCTGAGCCAGTTGTCATCGCTGTCATTACCTTCACCATCATCTCTGTCATCACTGTCCTTGCAGCTGCCATTTACGTAACCAACTCTGCATCAGACACTCCAGTGTGTCTGGAAATGCCTGGGATCAACAGTCCAACTCCTGGTTAGAGCCCTGCCTTCATCACACGCTGGCTGTGCCACCTCGGGCAATCTGCTCACCCTCTCTGTGCATCAGTTCCCTCATCTGCAAAATGGGCGTAGCAATTCTGCGTGCTTCACGGGGCTACTGTGACAGAATAAATGACACGAGGCCAGCAAACGCCTAGAGGGAGGGCAAGTGCATAAGGCAATAACCACTTCTATCATCTCATACAGTCCTGTAACAGCCCCAAGAAGTAAGGGCTACTTTTATTCCCATTTGGGGTCTGGGGATTCATTTATGAACCAGACCAAAGGGCCTTTTCCCTTGTGTAGTTTTCATTCTAGATTGTGAGGATGATAATCGTGAAGAAGGCAAATCAGTCCATGGCAGGAGTTCAGCTCCTGGCAGGTGCCGTGCAGGAGTGAAGTGGGCCGGGCAGTCTGCCAGGAGTGACCAGGAGGGGGCCCATCAGACAGCGCCGTGGGAGAAGGGACCTTTGAGCTGGGATCTGAACGCAGAGAGAGACGTTCTCAGGCAAAGCAAGCAGACTCCAGGTGCAGGGAAGGAACCCGTCACCTTCCAGCGCAGGGCTGGAGCCTGGGGGGCCGAGTCAGGGTCTGGACCACGGAGCCCCCAGGGTGAGGCATGCAGAGTTTATTCTGTGAGTGGTGGGAAGTCGCCAGAGGGTTTGAACCATGGCAGGGGGTGTCGCTGGGATCGAGGGCCTGAGTGGTGGCCTTGAGGGGAAGGTGACTCTGTACCGAAGACACATTTCAGCTGCAGAACCGAAAGGGCCAGAGCATCGCGGGGTGCGGATGGGAGGAAAGAGGAGGCGTCCAGAGTCCTCCCAGGTTTCTGTCACCAGCGGCGAGATGTATCGTCTCCTCCCCGACAGCCTTTGCTCGTGCTGGGATTTCGAGCCACAGTCTTGACCGTGTACAAGAGTTTTCATATCTATAACAAAGCCTTTTGCAACGCTCGTTCTCCATCCTGAAATGAAATCTGTAGGTCATGCACACTACCTGTTACATATAACTCCAAAAAATCAATATAAAGCCTAACCTTGATGTCAGGGAGAAATAAAAGGAACATGGTGTTAATAAAATAATAGGTATTCAATATTTAAATGCTCAGTGGGAGAGCACTGGAATTCAAACATGCCCCCACAGATTTCAAATTCATCTTCTGGGGGCGTGATTGGGAACCTTTGATGCCAATTGAGGATAAACAGCCAAGTGGGAGCCCAGCAGGTGGGCAGGTGGGCAGGTGGGCAAGTGGGCAGGTGGGCAGGTGAGCAGGTGGGCGAGTTCCTAAGGACTGGGAAGGTGAAAACCATTGCAGCTGCAGTATCCAGGGCCCTGGGCGCCCTGCCCACTCCCTTTAGTGCAGGAACAGCTGCCTGTGACCGAGGGGTGCCATGAACTTGTCCTGTGCCCGCGGAGATGTGCAGATGACAGGAGTGGCCAGGGCTGGGGACATTTGGAGACGTTTATTTACAGAGTCTTGTCCTGTCCTCCCCCTCTCAGCCCTGGAGATGGGGAGTCCCCGTCCTTGCAAGATGGAGAGCGTGCAGTCCTCGCATGCGCGCCCAGGCTGCGGGTGTCCCCACGTCCTATCGACGGGGTCACAGAGAGATCTGATCATCGAGACTCTGTCCAGACACCCACACGGGTCTCTGCCCACTCAGGAACAGCATCTCCTCTGATTTTCTCACTCAACCTGCAAGTTTTTGAGTCTCTTTTTTCTTAAAACCTCACACGGAATATCCTTTCTGTTCTCAGTCAACTCGCACGTGTTTATTCAGGCTCTGGTGTTGTCTTGTTGATTATGGTTTGCTTAGCAAATGTTTGCTGAGCGCTTATTCGGGAAGAATAAGGCAGCCAAGGACCCTGAAACAAATAAGGAGATGTCTTCCCACTCAGGGACTCACGGTTCCCAGGGAAAGGCTGGCGGGTGCGCGCTACGAGGAAGAGGGGCTGGGAGCTGAGTACGGGGTGGCTGTCCGGGTGCCAGGTCCCGGTGGGACGTGCCTTTTCATCAGGGAGGTGTGCGCCGTCTCTTCCTGGCATAGGACAGCAACTGCTCCTGGCCTGGGATGGAGGAGGCAGGTTTGAAGGAAGTGGCGTTTCTCTTTACTTTTTTCTTCACCCCCTTCCTCCATCCATCCTCCTCCTCCTCTTCCCTCTTTCTTCCTTCCTTTCTTCAGTTTTTTCCTTAGAAGCAGAGTTGAGTTTATCAGACTCTTCACTTCATAACACATCATCTTTATCCATTCATGAAAGCCCTTTTTTAAAAATTTTGTGTTCCCAGTCACCCAAGACCCCTGCCTCCGTCCCCCGTCCCTCTCAGCACCTGCTCTAACGTGTGTGACCCACCCACGGAGGATGCATGTGTCCTTATCAGACACGTGGCATTGTTGGGCTCTAAATCTCCTTCTGTTTCGATATTTTCCAATCAACGTAACATCTTAAAGCCGTCTAACCATGGTGCTGCAGGCAGATCTATTCGGTTTCTCCTCCCCGCTGCACAGCACGCACGGCACGCGTCCTCCGCATTACACAGCCCCAGAACGGATACCTAGTTTGCCTCCCGCCCGCCATGACCCCAAACAATATGTGCTGAGCATTTTTGAACAGGACTTTTTAAGAACCCTCTGGGACTAACTTGAAACAGTCACTTTGAGCTCTGTCCCAGGACATGGTGCAGGTGATCAAATTCTAGTCCATCCGGAGCAGATGACCCGGAGGCTTGTGTGTCACTGCGCCCTTCTCCGGAAACATGCTGCTGGACGTATAGGAGCGAGAGTCACTTCCCTCCTCTGTTGGCGGGGAAAGCAAACGTTTCAACAAGGGGAAATCTGCGAGCGCACTGGACACGCAGGGGCGCGGGGTGTGGGATGACCAGGGAAGAAGCTAAGATAAATCACAGAATCCCCGTATGTGGGGACCGGATCCCAGCACCTGTCTTTGGAGAAGCGAGTGCAGAATGAGTGGGGGCTGACACTCCTGGAGGGGGCGCCGCCCGGGGGAGTCAGCTTCACTCTGGAGCTCACCTCTTGGGAGGCCCTGGAGGAACTGAAGTCTCTCTCTAGAAAGTTCTATAGCTCGTTCCCCGCACCATGCACCCCTGCGGTGGGTGGCACACCTTTGCCTCGCCCCCAGCTCCTCTGCTGACACATTTCTTGTGACTTCATCACACGAGCAGTTTTCATAATCTCCAAACAACCCCAAAGCATTGGGACTTTGGGCCAATTAGTGCTAAATTTCGCTAAGGGGTTTGTATCAGAGCTGTTTGCATTTGTTTCCCAGCTTATCAAAAGCAAAGGTGCTGAGGCCCTGCAGAGACCACCAGGTGAGGACAGCACCTGCCAGGTGTCAGGGCAAAGAGGGGGCTTGGGCCGCAGGGCTGGCTGGACAGACAAGGCCAGGCCCGTAGGCCGCAGAGGGCCTTCCACCTCCAGGACCCGCCGGGCGGCTGCACCGCGGTTCAGCCTCTCCCCTTGCCTGGCTCTTCCTCCCTCACTCTCAGGTTGCCCTGGGAACACCCCTGAACCTGCTACCAGGAGCTGCCAACCCCGCTCCCAGTCTGTGTTCAGGGAACTTGACTTCAGCTGCTACCAGCTTCTCAAAGGCTCGAATGCAGGCAGAGGCCCCTTGAGTTATGTGTTCTAATGGGAGATTTTGGTGGGGAGAAGAGGGAGATTTGTGTGTCAAATAGCAGAATCTAAACAAAGAGGAAAAGCATCCATGACCATGAATAGAAGCAGCACCTAAAGATGAGTTTACAATGTGATGCAGCCCCAGGGAAGAACGAGCTATAGAACTTTCTAGAATATGGCAAAATAGGGGCCAGGAAATAGGGCGTCTTGTAACAGAGCTGTCCTGAAGTCCATACATTTGGCCACCGTTTCTGAGCCATGAAAATTTTAAATGTAGCCACTTGTGTCTGTCCTTTCTCCTTGCCCCAGAAACCCCTTTCTGGTTCATTTTATAGAGTGGATGGCCCTCACCCGCCAAAAGGTATCACCAAGCAGCGTGCACAGTGCGCTCTCAGCAGAGATCTGGATCTGGGCATGTTCGTTGTCCTGCGGGTGAACCGGCAAGCTCTTGGCAGACCAAACGTGCCCAGGGGAATGGAAGCCTCACCCAGGCAGGAGCCCGGTGACAGTGGCAGGGACTGCCCACAGGGACATTATTTTCAGTAATGGAGGAGAGAGAGGGGGCAGGGTGACAGGTCAGCTGAGCACCAGTCAGTGACAAGGGCTGGGAGACCACACAGAGGACCCAGGTATCGGGGAGAAGCACAGGTGTGCAGGTGAGATATCCACACTTGGAGATGACTGCGGCTCCCATCAGAGCAGGTTAACGTCACCACCTTTGTCCTCTAAGCAGCCAGGGGCGCAGGTGCCAGAACCACTTGACTGTGGCTTGTCCAGGGGACGGTGTTGCTATTGGCTTTCGGGGAGACCCTGAGTGTTGCTTGGAAGACTAGGGGTTCGGGCTCTATGGCTGGGAGGAAGGGCCGTGTCTGATGGCGGTGGTGTCTGAAAATGACGCCTGCCGCCGTGGGGATTAGTGAGAGGGACCAGCGGCATGTCTGTGGAGCGAGTCACAGCCCTGGGTGTCGAGAGAGGAAGGGTGCGGCAGCCAAGGAATGTGGGGGCAGCGTCAGCCTGCTCTGTGCTCCCCCGGGGTCCCGTCCAGGAAGAGGCGCTGTTAATAAGCTCCCAGATGATGCCGGCGCCCTGCGTGAGAACCGCCGATGAAAGGCCTCTCCCTGCGGTAGCCTCCCCTCCCCGCCCCCCGGAAAATGGGCTCGCTTTGTTCTTGTGTCCCTGCTCTCCCTGGTGTGTCTGCCTCCAACCACGGATTTTTGCCATAATTCAGATACAAGTTACACAACCCCGCAGAGAATTTAACCAACCAATGAAACCCCCAAATTCCACTTCAAATATTTTTTATTTATTCGTTCTAGGAAAGGAGGCCCTAATTGGCCATTAGGAAGTGTGGTGCCATCCAGTCTGTGGGTCCCTTGGATTTATCTGGCTGGCTCCCGAGTTAAATGGAATGAGAGGCTTTCACTCAACGTCACGGCCCATTTAACTAACAGTTCCATTTCTTCCCACACCTGAAGAAACTAACGTATTTATTAAAGCATTTTGATCCTTTGGAGACAGATTAATAAGAAGCCTGTGTCAGTGTTGTATGACAAAATGAGTCAATAAACAGAAATGCGCATTGACATCATATATACTAAGCCACAAGTGGTACCATGTATATTTGTGTTGTCACAGAGAAAAATTACCTAGGAAAGAAAATTCGAGGTCTGGCATTTCCATTATTAAATGGTTACTCCACATCTCAGCCTTCAAGGTGTGTGTGTGTGTGTGTGTGTGTGTGTGTGTGTGTGTGTGTGTGTGTGTGTAGGTGGTTGTGTGCTGGTTTGTGTGTATTTGTTTTGGAGCAAATCTATTTTTTTTTTTACGACTAAGAACAGAACATGAATTTGAATGCGGACTTTGGAACTAGAACCAATGATGCGATGAGTTTCTGTTTAGCTTCGCCGCGGCTTTGCGGGCCACGGTCCGTTACAGTGCCAGAGCAGCCCCAGACAACACGGAAACGCAGGGGCATGCCGCTCTCCAACAAAACTTTGCCGTGTTGGAAATAACAAGTGCATTGGTCTGGAGAAATGGAACCCGGAAAAGCCCTATACCCGTCCATCTGCAAAGAGACAATCTGTTTCCAATCTCATTATCAAAGGCTTGCGCATTCGTTGGCAATCTGTTCTGACCTTGTATTTTGGGGGTACTTCAGCTTTCAGGAACTAATTCAGGAAGCAGTTTGTGTGCTGCACTTCTCATAATTAGAGACTCTTCTGGGCAGATGCTTCATTCTCACTTCAACAAGAGTTCTCCTTTGGGAAGGAAAGGTTAACGTGGGAATAATACAGATTGTACTTTACAACTTGACAGCCAACATCTTCATATTGGAAACAGTCATCTGCTCGAAAGGCTAGTCAGTCCCTGACTTTTTTTTTTTTTAACTTTTAAAAAAGTTCAACTATTTGAGTAAATTTTAATTGTGTTGAAATGGAGATTAGCATCATGATTTAATATAACTAGAGAAAGGTCTTTCATTTTGACTAAAGAACTCTGAAATTCAATAAGTGACAGAGTTAATTAGATAACAAGAAGTGTCTGTTTTGTTAATCTTGCAACCAGAATGAGATTTGATGGTAACACTAACAAGATGGCATTTTTGAACTTCCAGAAAGCACACCACTCCTGTTCCTGACTCAGGGAGAAACAGATTCAGACCAAGCCTTACTGTAGAGAGCCCAATCTCTCTTTTGTTGTCTAATAATGGATTATTATTCTTGGCTCAAAGCCAAAATTATTAACTTCTTAAATTAGGTGCATAAAAAGGAATGACTATCTAAAACTGGTGGCAAAAGTAGATTTGGGTGATAGTGTCTGTGGTTGTCTAATTATGACCTGTCCCCTTCCTGATTTAATTCGCCCACCCTCAGGGACCAGGAGCAGAGCGGAGCAGGGTGTGGGGGCTTCTCTACAAGTGCAAAACAAACAAGATGCACTCCGTCATGGACTCCTCCTGGGGGAAGACAGATGCTTAGCAGTTCGGCGTTTGCTGTTAGTTAGGAGCTCAGGGGAAGACAGGAGAAGGCAGGGAGAAACAGAGAGAGAGAGAGAGAGAGAGAGTGAGTTTAATTGATATGAAACTCAGACAGCCCCTTCCCTTTCTGTGGTTGGAAAAACCACATCCTACCCTTTCCCTTCATCTGTAGATTTGGGTTGACTCTGCAATAACAGGCAACGGCACTATCTGGCAGTCACAAAGTGCTTTTACATACAGCATCCTATTTAATGATCACAAACACTTCATCCAACGAGTATTATGCTGCCTAAATTGCAAAGGAAGAAAGGAAGGCCCAGAGATTATAAAGAAAATCTCAGAAAACCTAACTTGGCTGGGTCCAAAGTCACTGGGTACATTGTAATCACCACTGGTTGTGGCCAAGGGCCCCTGGCCTCCCGTGCACTGATTATGATGACTTGGACGGACGGTGTCCGCGGCTGGTGTGTTCCAGGCAATTGCTTCTCTGGTGTCAGCCACTCACCGGCACCCTGGTCAGCACTCTGCGCCTACCTTTTTCTTTCTTGTCACCGGGGCTTCGTATGTTACCACCGTCCCAGACCAAATTGGAGGTTTCAGCAAGCAGGCGGGCGAGGGGTTTCCTACGGCGTCGGCAGCTATCCAGGCATCGCTGGAGTTGTAACCTGGGAAGTCCTGGACTGAAGCCATTGGCAACAGCACGCCATCTCCTAACCACGGAGAACATCCGTGGGCCAGAAACTGAATCCTCGTTGGCACAAAAGCCACAGAAATGCTCTCCAGTTCTGATGTTGCACAAAATTTGGTGAGTTGTATATTTTTTACAAAATAAAGCAATAGACATAGGAACAAGTTTATTTTAGGAATAATCACTTTGAAGAACAAGTCCCTAATAAAAGCTGAAAGTTCTGCAAGCAAACCTACAGAATTTGTCTTTACAGACGTTAAATGTCTCAGCAGAGCCTGAGTGGGGGAGGCCAGGCCACCACGGCCCTTGGCTTTTCCCAGTGGGGTTGGCTGGCAGGTGAAAAGCGAGGTGAGGGGGGTCGTGATCCTCCCCACACCTGCTCCTCCAGCGTGGGGATCACGGCCCAGCTCTGTCAGACCAGCTCAGGACACACCCTGTCACATCACCCCAGGAGCAGAGGTCACCAAGGATGGAGACCTCTGGATTAGGAGACGCAGGTGTGGGGGAAGCAGGTGAGGCCTGGCTCCCTAACGCGCTCTAGTGTGGGGGTGGCTTGTTCTTTTCCTGTTCTGTCCCCTGGGGGTCAGGCTCAGGCCCTACGCTGGTGGAGCTGCAACACCTGGCTTCATCCCATGTCAGACACCCCTCTCCCCCCGGCTTCCCTCCCCTATTTGCTATAAGAGTAAGATTAGAGCAATATAACAACCACATTAATGCCTATTTGATTTTTAACAGTATGGCGCCACCGCTAGTGACGGTTTTATGTTATGGGCAATCATTAGGGTCACACACTCTATACCCACTGCAGCGGATACTGGCAGGAACCCTCTGAAGGAGGAGGCAGGAGACCACAGGACCCAGTTTGCCTGGGGTCAGTTCCCCCCATTGCTATGGCATAATCATATACACCCATTTCTACTCTTGAAAGTGTCCCACTTTGGATGACAACACTCGTGGCCACCCTATTAGAGCCACATTTTATGAACCAGGAAATGGAAGGTCAGAGAGGTGAGTTGCCCCGGAGTGCACAGGCCAAAGGGGTCAGACTTGCTGTTCAGCCTGGGGGCTCCTGACATCAGGACAGACACACAGAGCCACACATGGCGCTCCCTGCACCTCATGTGATGGCGTGTGACGCTGGGCAGCCTGCAGGTGACGGTGGCCATCCCTACTGTGGCACGACAAGAAGGCCTCCTTGTGAACATCTACAGACAAGCCAGAGGGCCCTGAGAATCCACATTTTAACACGAGCAACGACACGTGTGGGAAGCTGAGACAATCTGCAAAGCGCGAGCAGCGCCCACCTGCGTCGCCTGCTCTTGACACCCACCCATCTGGCCCCGCTCGTGCCGGGGCTGCGTTCAGCAGAGGCGGCTGCACCTGCTCAGGCCGCCAGCCAGGTGGGGAAACTGGGGGAGTGTTCAAAATCTGTTCCTGTTTCACAAAAGCATAAAGTCCTACTTATGAGAAAATCAAATGAGCTCTATTTTACAGTTTTGATTTCTTTAATTTTGAATTCTACACGGAGGAGGAGGGGGCCTTGTATTCTTTCCCTATGAGGTGGATCTGTCGGTCTTCATGGAACCCAACGTGCGTCTCCGTGAGGACAGAGGCCAACCAAGTGGAACGTGTGTTCCACGGGACAGCCGTGGCTTTGCCTGTCAGTTCCAGCCCCTGGCTGAGGCTCTTCAGCCCGTCCAGAGTCGGCACATGGCATGTGGCACATTCCACGGCAGAGCGGGCCATCCAGTGGCTGTGCGCAGACACTCAGTAGCCCAAAGGGTGTGAGAGAGGTTCCGTTAGGGTGGGGCCCACAGTGGGAGGGCTGACCTTTGGGACAGGACACATAAAATGATGGTGCTATCCATGGCCAGGGGCATCTGGGGCTTGCCTTTGAGTACACACTTTCGAGTCCACATCTGGCCTTTTAACTATAAGCCTTCTGGCCGCAAGGGTGGGCTTCCTGCTCTAGACTTGAGTTGCCCACTTTAAGACACCTCTGCTAAGTGTGTCAGGACCTGCTGCCTCTCAGCTAGGGTGGAGCTGCCCTGCAGTGACCGTGCCAACACAGGCTGGAATTCGACAACCTACGCAAAATCATGTGACTCTTGACTAAATTTTAACTGGGAGAAATTGCCAACGTTTTGAATTCTGTGCCTTAACCTAGACTTTCATTGTTGTTCAACATGGCACTATTGCAACGTCACATGGCTTGAATGCACGGAGAACACCTACCTTGAGAGACGGTGTCCCTTTTTTGAAGGTGTTCTTCTCTGGCAATGTCAACACAGGGCCACACTGATTTTTTTCCTAAGTCATGAATTTATCACCTTGACTATTGCCCAGGAAAGAGCAAACAACAGGAAACGAGCTGATGAAAAACACTTTCTTCTCAAGAAAACGTCGGGAAGCCAAAGAGAGAACTCCTGCTGCGCTCCTTGAGTGACCAAGAGCAGTCCACACGTGCCCGCCGGGAGCAGCCAGAGGCTGCAGTATCTCCAGGGAGGGTTCTTGGGCCAATCTGGGAACAGCCCCCGAGCACCCGCCATGGCGCTGGCGGACCCGTGTGGGACCCGCATGTGCAGGGTTTCCCTCAGGGCCACGGACCTGCCGCTTCTGCCTCAAACCCCAGATGACAGACTTGGCTCCTTCCGTTGAGCTCCTGCCCCGCAAGTCCAAGCTCGTGTTAATGGAAAAATGGAACACACGATGGTTCCTTTCTACACATCAACTGTGCTGGGCCTCAGCACCCAGAGATGCGTTCAAATATTTTTCTGGATGTTTCTGTAAGGGTGTTTGCAGATGGGATCAACATTTAAATTGGTAGACTTCGAGCGAAACAGATGACCCTCTGCAATGGGGTGGGCCTCAGTCGACCGGTGGGGGCCTTAATGGAACAAAGCCCGATCTCCGCCAAGCGAGGAGGAATTCCGCCGCGGACTGCCCTCAAACTCGAACTGCACGTCTTCCCGGGTTTCCAGTCTCCACAATGGCATGAGCCAATTCCTTAAAATACATTTCTGTCTCTCCCTCTTTCCCTGCAGCCTCTCACAAGGCAGAGTGAGGTGTGAAGGAAGGAGTTTTCCACATTAGGAAGTCAGAGAAGCCTTACAAAAGAGGTGACCTTTGACCCAAGTTTGGAAGGAGGGGTGCGATGTGCTTACTGGGCTGGGGAGGAAGGTGTTGATCAGCCAGGGGGCTGGAGACATTCGGTGGTTGATCCGTGGGGTGAAGGTGGAAGAAACGAAGTTGAGGAGTAAAAATTAGGGGAAGCCAGGCCTTGGAGAGCCTTGTATGTAGGAGACAAAACCACCCGGTTCGCCCTGGACTTTTCTGTTGTTAGCAGCCCAAATCCTACAGTCAGAAATCCCCTTACAGTCTGCCTGGAACTGTCCTGGTTTGAAAGGAGAGGGTCCCACATCCAGGGCAGCCCCTGCCTCGGACCCTGGGGCGGTCGGCCACGTCCTGGGCCCCTGGAGCCCCTGGCCCCACTCGAAGCTTCCTTCAGAAACTGCCTCCCAGCCTCTACCTCAAGGGCAAAGGTTGGAGGGACAAGAACCCACCTGTCCTCTCCATCTTCCTTTTGCCTCCATGGACTTTCATGAGGGCTTTTTTTTAAAGAATGTTGGGATTAAACGCAGGTGTTCAAACAAAAACTGGCTCATGGATGTTCACGGCAGCGCTATTCGCAGTAGCCAAGAGGTGGAAAAACTCCAATGTCCACCAACCGACGAAGGGACACAGTGCGGTGCAGCCGCGAGACAGAACGCTGCTCAGGCGAGAAAAGGAAGGAGGTACTGATAGGTGTGCGTCGTGGATAACCTTGACACGTTATGCTGCGTGCAGTGAGCCAGAGCGACCGGCCACCGTTGCGTGATTCTGTCTGTAGGAAACGTCCAGAACAGGCGAGTCTGTAGGGACAGAGAAGAGATTAGCTGCTGCCTACGGCTCAGGTGCGCAGAGGGTTAGGGAGTGACTGCCTATGGGTACAGGGTTTCCTTTTAGGATGATGAAAATGTTCTGGAACTGGCCAGAGGTGATGATTGCATGATAATGGGAATGTGCTCAATGTCACTAATGGAAATTTTATATTGTGTGTATTTTACCACCATGAAAAATAACAAAAAAAACCCAGATGAGTTTGGCCCAAGGTCCAGGGCAACTCTGAATATCCAAGGCCATTTTACATCCCTCTAGACTGCGTTGCTACGTAATTTAATTTTTAATTTCATTATTTTTTTCTACATCAAAAACCCATCTGTGAACCTCAGGCTTATTTTCCTTTGAAAATGACTGATTTCATATTTTGTATGTGCACAATGAATGCCGACAAGTCTTCATGTGTCACCAGGTGCCCATGACTGTGACAATTGGTCCTCTAATATACCTTGCGCAAGAGATGATAGGATCACTCATAACGGGACACGTGCAGGAGGCTCTCGCTCACGCCGCGTCCATCTGCCTTCCTGACCTCCGCTGCGTGCTGCAGGTGCCCAGGAGTGATGTACGCACACGTCATGTGGTTCTCTGCCAGTCTAATTGCCTGGTCATTACAGAGGATGGGAGAATTATGTAAACATCCGGACGCATTCCTTTCAGGATATATGGCCCATCAGCTGCCGGTGGCTGAAATAATACAGATGCCTAATCCCATCTTGAATATTAATATCCACCCCAAACTCTCAACAACATTATAATTTGGCAGTGCTCAGTGGTGCTTCTGCCTTTCCAGCCAAATGACATTTGTCACACTCAAGTAGGAACAATTATTAATAATTTTCATTTCATTAGAAGCACTACAATGAAATGTCAACAGCCTTAAAAGTGCATCAGAAGTGTACGAATTAATTTTGATTTTCTGAAGTGTAATTACTTTTGTAAGTACCAGACTGTGTAATCACTTTGGGCGTTATTACTTGTGCAATCAATTATACTTAAATGCACTTATCTGTTTTCAAACATGATTTTCAGAGGTCACCTGTTGGTGTTTTTTTGAGATTGTAATAGGAAGTTGCTGTAATTCACATTGAACGGGCAGCAGCCAAAAGATGGGTAGGGTAGCGATGAAACAAATTGAAATATAACAGCAAACATTGGTTTAGCAGGAGACCACTTCCTCTTTTATATGAATTTGGGGCTTCATTAGCTATCTTTAATTCTGGCTGGGATACTACACACAGTGACTAAAACAAGCTTTTACAGTGGGAAACTAAAGGAGGTGCATGTCTACTTTAGAGTGTGTACGCTCAAAACGCAGGTTCTGACGTCCGACTTTCCAACTTGCTAGCTGGGTACCGCCGAGTAAATCACTCCACACCTCTAAGCTGACATTTATCGTGTTTAACCTGGGGGCGATGCAGTACCTGCTTCCATGGGGCCGTGGCCTTGTTTTCATCTCGGGTTATTTCATCTTTACTCCAGAGCCTGGTGCAGAGTAGATGCTTAATAAATATTTAGTGAATGAGTAAATAAATAAGTGTTGTCATAAAAATTCAATGATAAAATGTAGAAGTGCTCACTAACTGTTAGCAAGTGCTATTGCTGTTATAAATCATCCTACTCAATCTAGCGTTAATAATGATCACTTAAATCTCAGAAAAGTCTATTGATTCTCCTTATTTTGGCCAGGAAACAGACCCAAACTCAATAAACCCATGGGAAGATTCTATATATTGCTTATAATTAAATAAATGCAAAATAAAACATCAAATGAATACCTTTATTGCCCATAGGATATCAAAACAGAAAATCAATACATTTCGGAGGTGGGGAGGCGGCGGAGACGTGGGCAGTTTCCTGCAGGGTTGGCAGGAGTGTAAACTGGCTCAACCTTTCTCAGGAGCAATTTGGCCAAATATATGAAAATTAAAAATGTACACAACTCTATGCCCGAGGAATTCTACTTTTGGTGTCTGTGTTACAGACATAACAATTAAGCAGACAAAGATGCACACACAAAGGATTGTTTCCAGTATTATTTATGTGCATAATAGGAAACACCATGAATGTCTGTGAATAGAACACGGCTAGACAAGTTATGGCGCACCCATGGAACCAATCCTTTGTAACCATCAAGAAGACAAGTTTTTATGGAATCACATGTAAAATTTTCTAAGATACAGTCTTAAGTGCTGAAAGCAAGTTGCAATCCAATGTATATAGCATGTTTGTACAGAATTTTCTTTTAAATAATAGATTAGGTTGCATAAAACCTTAGAGGAAGAAATCTGGAAAGTAAGTTATGCATCAAACATAAACTAAGTTATAGAAAAACATAAGTGGATACCTCTTGGGGGATGGGATTGAATGGATATGGTTGTTACTTCTTATCGTAAATATTTTAAGCGCTGGCATTATATGTGGTTTTAATTATTTTGCCTTTGTGAGAAATTTAAGTGCATCAACTTTATTTAAAAATAGTTTTAAATGTGTGAGAGTTTCTTGGTAAGTAACCAATCAAATCAATAAATGAAGGATAACCAAATCCATGTGACTGCCCCCTTGTTCATCTGGGCTATGTTCCCAGGCTTGCTACTTAATCGGCTATGGCTGGAATTGATTATTAGCAAGTGAACTAGCATAAACGGAAGCTCCTGAAAGGAGATTTGTAGATTCATATAATTTATATGAAGTATCTTTTCCTTAAACTTCAACATTCTCAGGAGCTTCCTGTGATAGAACTTATAACTCTGATGAACAGGACTGACTTTCCAAAAATATGAACGAACTCACAAAATTATGTCCTTGTCCTCAAAATGATCTCTGTGGCTGGAAGCTAAATGGCTGCCAAAAAGTTATTATACTAAAACGTTGAAGGCCTTCCTCCATGGAGATGAAAATAATGACGCTAGTTCTCTGGAAACCAGAACTGAAGTAGTGGCTTGTTTTACTTGGTGGAATCAATTCCATTTGATGCCCACGAGCAAGGGGCCCATCTCACTTTTACTATGTTGACTTTTAAGAATCACATTTTAAAACGTCATGTTAGTAAGTAAAAGTATAATTATAAGAAAAATGATGAAACCATAAAATAAAAAGTAAGCCCCATTTTTAAAAAATTAATCTACTGCTTTAAATAAAACCTTGCATTGACCTGAGAACTTGGTTAATGAGCCATTTGCCAAATTGTTTAGTTTTTATGGCTTGCCAAGTGTGTAATTACTTTGCTTGGCACTTTTAAAAAATGTTATTATAAACTCTTCTTCCAAAGAAAATTATGCACCATAATTATTAACTCTAAAATTACACACACATTTATCTGCTAGTATTTGCTTTCATGCTTCAGCTGTCGTGTAGACATTGGCCGCTCGAATTATGCACCTGTTCGCAATGATGTTTTCAATGTGTTTCCACTAATTTCCCATTATATGGTAGAAAGCCAAACACTGGGAAAGATGAAATAACAAAAACTGGGCTTTAACAGAAAATCACTTCCCATAAAATTAGAGACCCCATGCCATTCATACGGAGGGACTACTGAATCCCGGCCCATCTTGGGGTGCTGTCCACAACCCGGGGTTTACATTTTGATCCACGTTGACTATCTCGACCAGAAGCAGTGCTGCAAACCCAGATGGCAAAGGCCAGCTGTCTTGAGCCAGGTTGGATTTTGTTCTTGTTTCTCTTGAATGTTGCCTCCGAAAAGAGGAAAAAGAATAGCCCTCCCTATTTTTTAATAGACGCGAGAAAAATGTCCAAGGGAAAAAGCTTCATGAAAATGAAAACCTTTATTTAAATGTGGTCTTGACTCGAATTTCATCTTCCAATTTCCTTTATCGCAGACACCTGCTGTCTGCTGAGCAGCAAGCTCCCAGGGCTGGGTCTTACGACGGCCCGAGTCCGACCTGCACAACTCTCAGGCCTTTGAAGACGTTTAGCAATTATTTTGAATCGGCTGAATGACCACGGTCTCTGTTCACTTCAGTTCCCCAGTGAGTCAGGATGTGGAGACTGTCGTGGACTGAGCTGTGTCCCGCCTTCCCGGATGAGTATGCTGAAGTCCTCAGAGTGCGGCCACATCTGTACAGGGGGCCGCTGAAGGGGTGACGAAGGTTAAATGAGGTCATTCGAGTGGGCCCTAATCCAATGTGACTGGTGTTCTTATAAGAGGAGGCGATCAGGACAGAAACTCACACAGAGGGACGACCGTGATGCGGGGACAGGGCAGCCCTCTGCAAGCCCCAGAGAGAGGGCTCCGGAGAAGCTGACCTTGCTGACACCCCCGTCTTGGATTCCCAGCCTCCAAAAAGGTGAGAAAATACATTTCCGCCATTTAAGCCACCCAGTCCGTGGTTCTTTGCCACAGCAGCCCCAGTGAATGAATGCTTGGCTCTACTTTGTAGAGAACTCCGTACGAGCAGCCCCGGAATAAATCAAGCTAATTCCATTGAACCATCATCCCACATTCCAACACAGAGAGAAGTGAATTCAACTGTCCCAGCATGGTGGGGACCATTGCATGGAAGCGCCATCTGGCAGGAGCCTGGAGATTCTGGTTCCTGGGGTGACCGTGTCCAGGGAGAATGGGACATGCAGAGCTGATAATCACTGCTTTCTTTGCTCAACTTGTCAACTTAGACAGACGGATCAAACCTCCCAAAATGTCAAACTCCCCAAAATGTCAGATTAAAGATCCCCTGAACATTGCTGGAAATTTCCCAATTATTGTGCATTGGAGAATTCTAGAAATCCAGGCATAAACCTATGCACATTGACATTGGCCTCCCAAGACTGCAGAAGCAGCTGTTATCATCTTCTTCTCGTGACGTGTCAAGCTCCGGTGTCGGGTCAGCTGCCCTCCTCCTGCAGAAATGCAGCAGCGGATAGAATTCCACCTGCCTCCCAGCAGCGCAGCATGTCGAATGGAGATCTGAAGTTGAACAGGAAGCTGTTTGCGCAGAAACGGGTTTTATTGCATCTTTAGATGTTGAACTAGGATGTATATCACTCAAATAAATTAAAATAAGAAAGAAAATAGTGTTTAGAATTCTTGAGGCACAGTGCTGGGTTATTTTCACTTTTACTGACCTTACACTCCCTAAATCGATTGCTGCTTTTGCTTCTAATTTAGCAATAGAGTCTCATATTTATTTCTCTGAGGGGAGAAGACACAAATAGAGAAGCGTTGCAAACGTAACCTTTTCTTTCCTATGAGCAGTGAGAGTTTATCCATACAGACCCACCGTGACCAGGCCCTCGAGTGTTTTCTAAGATACTCTTTTGCTTTTTTGCTGCACACCTCCTTAGATAACCCAAGAGAAATCACATGCAAATATGCACGGTTCATTCTTAGAAAACATTTTTAGGTCCCATTTGAAGGAAAGAGTGAGACATATTTTCACTTTTACACCTTCTGTTCCCAAATGAAAACACTGACTTGAAAGCCAGGCTTGCAAACAGCTTTCCACTTAAACAATAAAACTGCACCGAAATCCTTCTAGCAATACCGCAGTCATGTATCCAACACAGAAATCAGGTGTTTGTAACCACACGGGATCTGTGGAAATACACCAAATAAAATCAAAGGAGTATACTACTTTTCATACTCAAGATGGTATGGTAAAGAAGAATGTCAACAATTTCTATTAGAATACTCCCTTAGCACTTATAGAAATACCAAATTAAACAAGGGAAAAAAGACAGTTCTGCTTATTATCCGTTGGGCAATGAAGGCAGATTGGTATAAGAAAAGAATACAACCCCCTAAGTTTTACTATAAGGGGAATCCGCATTTCTCCAGGGAGAAGTTACCCTCCTGACTGCAGGCAAAGTTTAACTCTGGCGATGCTGGTTCCTGGTGGAACATTCAGAGACCCGTACGGCCTTCTCACTGGAGATCTGGCAGTGACTACCAGCTATAAACCAGCAGCGTGCATTTCGCTTTGCCAAATGTATTATTTTTTCCGAGAGATTAACTGGAGAAAAAAAGACGAAGTCAGGCACATATAATTTCTGAATTCAAATAAAGTGGTATGACACTGTACCTGGCACAACCTCATTTTAATTTCCACTTGGTAAGACAGCATTCTCTGAGACGTGCGCCTTCTTTATCACGGCGCGAAAGTGCGTCCCGTGGAGCGAGATCATGCTGCCATCAGACAGAGCTGCGCTAATGTAATCCCCACTCTGCAAATGGAAATGTCTTGCATTAGCACTTCATAAAACTCATCAACTTTTACTAATTCAATTCAGGAACAAAAAGATGTGCCATTTTCCTTTGGTCCATATTTACCTTAAAACCTACTGTCTAAATAGTGCATAAGTTATATCGTTTGCTTATAATTGGAATTTTTTTTTTTTTTTAAATAGAGACAGGGTCTTGCTTTGTCACCCAGGCTGGAGTGCAGTGGCCTGATCATAGCTCACTCACTGCAGCCTCCAACTCCTGGGTTCAAGTGATCCTCCTGCCTCAGCCTCCCGAGTAGCTGGGACTACAGGCACGCCACCATACCCTTCTCATTTTTAAATTTTTTGTAGAGACAGGGTCTTGCTCTGTTGCCCAGGCTAGTCTTGAACTTCTGGCCTCAAGTGATCCTCCCACCTGGGCCTCCCAAAGTGCTAGGATTACAGGCATGAGCCACCATGTCCTGCCCAGGAAAACTTTTTAAATCAGCATAATATGCTTCAAATTATATATGAAGCATAAATGGAGTTTAAGCTGCACAAGGAGCATTGGCAATTGCTATTTCTCAAAAGCCGTATTTCCTGAAATTTTCCCGATTTCCTGAGTTGTGTTCCAATCACACAATCTTCGAGTAAGATGACAAATCTTTCTTTTAATGAAGAACTTTTCCTTTAGGAGGCACAATTCTGGGGATTAAAAATCCAATGAGAAATTGAAGTTTCGCCATTGCCAAAGTGAGTTTCTGTGGTACCACAAAGGAGTAAGGAAAACAAATACTCTTCAAGGTGGTGTCTCAGTGCCAGGGCCGGAGAGACGTGCTTTAGCCCAAAGACAGAGGGAAAGGACGCGGGAGGGACGGGCGGGTGGGGCGTGGGATGCCGAGCGCCTCCAGGTCCCAAGTGGGCATCAGAGGACTCGCCACTGCGCTGTCCTGGAGAAGGACCTGCTCGACCGCACCCTTTGTTGCTGAGCGCACCGAGTGAGGGAGCGTGGACTCTGCCGCCTCCAGCGGGGCTGTGCTTTCTGTCCTTTAGCTCTTTGCTGCTCACCCTGTCAAGGTATCTGTCATTGACCCCGAGGCAGAGCTCACGCGGCGGGGCTGACAGCCCGCTCAAACCGGACCGAGATGGACGCAGAGGCGCAGCTTTTCACACTCGCACACAGGCCTGTAATCTCGCCCACCCGCTCGGCAGGAAGTGGACTTTCCAGTCGACGCTCACTTTGCTCTTCGCAGTTTGACGAGCTGCCCTTCAGTCCCCTTCGGGAGGATGCTCCTTTTTCAAACACCGGCATCCTCCCTCTTCCTCTCCTCGAGAGAGGGTCCGGCGCCGGGTGGCTGGGGAGCTCGTGGCCGCAGGGAGAGGGTGCTGCTGAGTGGCCCTGGCTCCTGGGTCTTGGCTGATTGTGGAAGGGCCGTCACTTGTGCTTGGCCAGGTCACTGTTTCGTCCCCGCCGGCCTCTGTGACTGCTGACGGCACAGCCAAGGAATTCAGGACCTGCTTCTCTGAGCTCGCCAAGACCCCAGACATCCTTGCCTGGATCCACTGCAGTTCTCACGGCCCCTTTGGGCCCAGCTTGCTCGTGCTCAGTCCTCAGCCGGGTGGGTCTCTTTGCATCTCTCTGCCATAGGGTCGCTTCCAAAGTGCTGCCACCTCTCCTGGGACTGGTGGAAACCCCCTCTGCCTCCCCTTGCACTCGATGACTTACTGTGGATGCGGTCACCTCTACTGGGGCAAGGGACACTTGCAAAGTGGTGTTCTTGCTGAATGTCACGTGGGAGTTACATCCCTATGCCGAGGCGGCCTGGTTTGGTGGTTAAGATCGTGGCTCCAGATTTCTAACTGCCTGTGTTGGCATCTGGGCCACGTATGATCTCTGAAAACTTGGCCTCAGTGCTTAAATTTCTAATGCCTCAGTCTCCTGCCCTGCAGATTGAGAATGATGAAAATAGGTAACTTCTACCTCGTGTGTTAATACTGTTGCAGCACTCAGAATGGTAAATACCATGGTAAGCCTCAAAAATTACTGGCTGTCAGTATTATAGTAATAATAATATGATGTTGAGTCTATTGCAGTAGATGGGATAGTACTTGGAAAAGTACAAGTGTCACTGTTGAACCAGTACGGTTCTGGAGACTTCTAAGATGTCACACTGCCATTAGCGAACCTACAACTCTTTGCCAGATACAGTGATAAGCAAATTATAATGCCTCAAGACTGGTCTGATTTAGACCAATTTTATAGCTGGGAGAAAAAAATAGATCAGAGACATTATGTAACCTGCTCTGGGTAGAGAAATCTCTCAATTTTAATTTGTAGCTTGACTCATTATTTCAAATTAAGTTTGAAATAATGCACTCAATGCACATTTATGTGTTCATATAAAATATACACATATATTCATATATATATTCAAATTGGCATTCTCTATTGACTATGCTGATGTATAGACTATAGATGGAAGTTTTTAAAATAAATTTATTTCCAAAAATAATAAATTCAACATCATCGTAAAAAGACCATGTTGACACCTGTATTAGTTATCTCTTGCTGTGTAATAAGCTTGGAAGGTTTGAACAACAGGCATTTATTACCTCACAGGGCTGGGGAAGGTCAGGGACCCAGGAGCAGTTCCGTCAGTTGATGCCGAGGACCTCGAGAGGTGGCATTCCAGATGTCAGCCAAGCTGCCGTCACCTGACGGTCTCACTGGAGGATCCACTTGCAAGGTTCTCACTCTCCTGGGTAAGGACAGAAGGTCTCAGTTTCTCCCCACAGGCCTCTCCAAGGTGCCCTGGGTGCCCCAGGGTGTGGCAGCTGGCTTGTGCCAGACAGTGACCTGAGAGACAGAGCAAGGAAGGGGCAGCGATTTGTGGTCTGGTCCCTGAAGCCGCACCGTCCCGTCGGGCTTGTTCCGCCCATTAGAAGTGAGTCAGTGAGTCCAGCTCAGGCTGAAGGGGAGGAAAGTCAGGCTCGCCTCTTGAAGAGGGAATTTGGATGAGCTTGTGGGTGTTTGAGAACCACTGTATCATCTCACACTCCAGACCCTGGCGGCCCTTCTGCACCAAAGGGCCCTGCGGTTCACAGGTCTGCTTCCCTGGGACGCTCTGGCAGTGGCTTCAGGCAGTGTGCACTGTCCGCACTGTGCGCGATGCCGCCAATAGCCACCGCCAAGGGGCACAGGCCTGTAGGGTTGCTGCAACAGAGGCACCTGGCTTTCCCCCAAGCTAGCCAGTGACCCAAAACATTCATATTTTGAAATGGCTGAAAACATTAAAGGGCATAATTCATGGCGGGACACGCAATTATTACAGCAAAGCCAAACGATCGTTCGGCAGTAGAAGCCAAGGTCTGTGGCTTTCAGCCACCCAGGTGGACTCCATTCCTACTTCCTAAGTGCTTTCCCGAAATATCTAACACTGGTTTGGCTTTAGGTCTTTTTCCATCATCATGGTCTTCATCTTTGCAATTTCCTGCATTTGGGATATCGTCTCCTCGCCTCATCCTGCAGACTTGGCTTAAACAGCACCTCTCAGACCAACCTGTCCACAAAGAATCTCAGTCTGTTGCATGATGGGTTACGCTTCGATTTTATTTTCCTTGATGGAACTTAACACACTGTGTTATTAGATGGCCGTGTGCATGTTTGCTGGTCTGTTGTCTCTCCACCTCCCTAGATTAGAAGTGCTGTGAAGGCAGTTTTGTTCCAAATATTCCGTTTTGGATGGTTTTAGTTCCCATCGATGCACACGCACACACACACACACACACACACACACACACACATACACATACACACGTGTGTGTATTTAGGCATCTCTACCGAGTATAGATGAGAAAATGGGGTGTAGGGAGAAGTCTATGCAGACCTTGTTAGCTTCAATTACATTTCCCAGAACTTGTAGCTAAAAGATAATAAAATTGAGCATCTCTGTTGGCATTTAGAATTGTTAATTTATGGACAAGCAATTTAGATGAATTTTAGATGAGAAATTGAATTTTCGGCAGCACAGTAGGAAAATCATCGCGTAATGTAGTGGAGAATAGTTATCAGTGATTAGTGTCCCTGCGGTTGATGTGGTTTCATGCTGCATGGGCTGAAGTCGCCAGTTCCACAGACAAGACTTGTAACGTGGCGAAACAAGGCCGTGTGAAAAAGGGTCTGCACAGAATGGCACTGAGACAGACACAAGACGCTTCTTCAACTATGGCAAATGAGAAGCATGCTCTGGCCAAGCCTGGAAACCACGGTCAGACACGTCCATCGGGAAACTGAATGGTCATGGGCAGGAGACCACAGACGTGCACATCCTACACCCAGGCTGAGCTGCACATCTGTGGACAAATGGGTGTCTGGGTCATCTCCCCAACCTTCTCATATTCCCCGTATAAAGCCAAAATACGCAGTTGAAAATAAGAATTTTAACCTATCAACATGAAAATAACTGCCTATGTATTGAAAACATGTATCATTGGCATTTTGCTGAGCAACTGACTGGCGGACTGGAGTTTCCAGTGTGCACGTGAGCCTGCTACACGCCAGCTGGGCATGGCCCTGGAGCCTCAGCAAGGGCATCGTCTCTACGACTGTGGGGTTTTCTCTGGAAATGCACTGTGGCCAGTGCTTCTGTGCTACCCAAGAACAAGCAATGCGAGCTGTCCCATATACCCGAGTGCCTCTTACATTCTGTGATACGGTGTACGGGCACGTGGATCTTCATGTACTTGCCAGCCTTTCAGAGCCTGTGTTAATCTCTCCGTAGGATTTAGGGACTTTGGGCAAGACACGATTCTTCGCTCTCAGAGAACGACCGTGGGAAAATCATTCCATCAGGAAGACAGTGGGATCCTTCGGAATGGATTATTAAAGAGGAGCGTGGGCATCGATGACTCATTGACAGTTGGGTGCATGGATTGTAACTAGGCTTTGCTCAGCGCTGCTGGAGGCATTTGGATCATCTATTAGACAATAAGCCCACATGGCTTCTGCAGTGCTTCACAATCATCCATAAATGGCCATGAAATTACTCAGTTTTATAAGTACAGCAAACTTGGCAGCTTTAAAAAATTCATATACCACAGAAATTTATTTGGACAATTGACAGCATTTCTGTCTTATTCAATTGTGATATTTACTGTGGTCTGGGACCGGGATATAAATAATTATATTTCCTATGAATTTATTTGCCTCAGTAAAATACAAAATGTAGTTTAAATATCCCAAATCTGTGATTGCTCTTAGAATATAAATATTCTCTCTGCTGTGAAATAGGTATGAATCTTCAGGTTTTAGTGAAAAATATCACACAGTCCTCATGCAGCCTCCGAAGGTGACTGATGACTTCTTATCACAATTTCTGCCGAGAGTTATCAGGCATCCGATGAGTCATCCGTTATGTTTCAGGGTCTGTTTGACTAACAGGGGCAGAAACATGTAACCCTCGCAGCAAAGACTTTATATCAGATCTACCTCACACACTTCTTCTACCTTAAGACTATCTAGAAACCAAATGTGAAAGCAGAATGTGGGCGCTCTCGTCATTGTGCACATTTTCGCGTTTACACAGCTCCCGTAAAAACCTCTCCTTTCCCTTCCGCATGCACATAATTAAGTCTGCCATCTTGCCGGCGCGGGTATTTGACATGCTCAACTGAAAGAAAATAACAAAAATGCTAAATGACATTTCCACTTTCTTATTTAAAAGATTTATTATTCAGCCCTATCTGTGTGTGGCATTTCTTCACTCGCCTATAAATATTTCACCAATTTTGAGAGCTTCAGATTTAAAATACTGATTAACTAAATTAACAACCCAAAAAATTGAAGAACAGTGTACTTGAATGTCTGTTTATTTAATTTTTATTTTTCATAGTCATTAGATTTTAATTTCCTAAAATGAAGCACTGTATGCAAATCTATCTCCACAAGGGATGCACAGCCGCTTTGCTTCTTAAGAGTGGCCCAAACTTGGTTGCCTAAAAGTATCTGAAAAAATTAATTATTGAGAGCTCACCACTCAATCTGAATAGCAAAAACATTTTGGAAGCTGTCTATTTAATTTTTATTTTTCATAGTCATTAGATTTTAATTTCCTAAAATGAAGCACTGTATGCAAATCTATCTCCACAAGGGATACACAGCTGCTTTGCTTCTTAAGAGTGGCCCAAACTTGGTTGCCTTCAGATACTTTTAAGTATCTGAAAAAATTAATTATTGAGAGCTCACCACTCAATCTGAATAGCAAAAACATTTTGGAAGCTGTCTTTCTCCTTTTTTTTTTCTCCCTTCATTTCCAAGATCACTAGCTGCTGGGAGTGTTCCCCTCCTGCTGGGAACACTCTTCCCACACATAACCACAGAACTCACTTCCAACCTTTCTCCAAATATTTGCACAAGTTTTCACCTTCTCAGTGGGCACTATGGAGACTAGGCTATTGGAAATGGTGACGGCTTCCTCCCCTCCCCTGGCCCAGACCTGCTGGACTTCCCTTGCCCTGCTGGGTCTTTTCCTGGCCCCTCACTTTCTGACATGGAGCATGATGAGTTTCCTTCCAGTATAGCATTATTTACGGGTCGTCCACCCCTCCAGGCAGGTGAGCTCCTTGAGGGCTTGTGCCCTGTTCATGGCCGTGCCCCAAACCACCAGGAGGGTGCTGGTCACCAGGGCGGTATTCACGTAATACCTTTACACTAATCCAAGCACCTGGGGAATTTGCTAGAATATCCAACTTTATTGATGTTCCGTTCTTTGGACTGTTTGAATGTCTTACAAACATTTTTGCACTGAGAACTTGAGCATTTGGTTAGGAATAATCCACTTCTGCGTTTTCCACCCCTCAGAGAGTTGTACAGCCACCTCAAAAATGTTGCTACTAACCTTTTGGTCAATAAGCTCCTAACCCAACACCGAAAGCTATTTAGTTACGCTAAAACGCTACATGCGAATCCAATCAATTTTTATATTTTAGGTTATAAAACGGAATTCTGGCACTGTACTCAGACCTTTTACAAAAGGGGACATTTTTCCCTCTTGTTATTGTAGGCAGATCTGGAACTAAAACTAATCATTTTCAAATTGTTCTCATGGCACTGAGAATGCAATTCTCCCTTCTTCGGCTGCCGCTGCTGCCTGTGTCCAGTGGAAAACACCGCCCCTCACTCCCTGTCCTCTTCCCACGGTTTGATCCATAGTCCAACCTCTTGAGATGTATGAATTAACCTTGAGATACATGCGTAACATAAAGCCAAGATAAATTCCACATAAAATGACTCCCTTTAATAATATTTAGTATGTTATTATAGAATATTCCACCTTAAGAGATTTTTCCATTTATAGATAAATGGGTCCATTTGAGAAACCTAAAATTATGGTTTTGCTTTCCCACAAAGTTCTCTTTAATCCTGTTGCTACCCAGCTGACCTATAAAGATAGTATCCTAAATCTACCTAAAACTTCTTCCATTTCTGTTTAATTC
This sequence comes from Propithecus coquereli, assembly GCF_000956105.1. Taxonomy (NCBI): domain Eukaryota; kingdom Metazoa; phylum Chordata; class Mammalia; order Primates; family Indriidae; genus Propithecus; species Propithecus coquereli. The sequence continues at coordinate 835,988 of NW_012153341.1, read as the reverse complement.
TGATTCCTTTTTCTGCAACCCAGCACTTGTAGTCTCCAGTGGGAAATAAAAGTCAATTAGTTTTTTAAATGACCAAGCAGGCCAGAGGCGACCTGTCGGTGCTGCTCCACCAGCCGCCTTTCCTGAAGCCCCCTCGGGGTACACCGGGACCTGGGCTGCTGGATCTTGACGTCTGGTCTCAGGGGTGACATGCAGCCCACCCAGGGTGCACGTGTCTGATCTGCCTTCACCGCCCCTCCTTCCAGCTGCCTCTGAGCAGCTTCTGGTCTTGCTGGCCTGAATCTTTGGCTACGTTTTCTCCCTCATCATCTCTGGCACGTTGGTGGGCATTATTTTGACTCATAAATGGTGCTGATTTTGTGTCACACACAGCTCTAAGCACTCTACAAGATGAGCTCATTGAAGGGACCCTATAAAACAACCCTATGAGGTCAGCACTGCGGGGAAGCCCACCATACAAAGATGTAAGTGGAGGTGAGACAGGGCGAGTGACTGGCCAGCCTCCCCCGCAGATCGCAGGGGCCAGAGTCGAAGCCACACAGATGTTGGTCATTTTCCTGAACCTCTTGGGGACCACTCTGGGAGCGCGATGCAGAAAGACCTGAGACTCCTCCTTTGGACAACTGCCCCAGGCCAAACGTAGCCCAACGAGGGCCTGAATTCTGGAGGATGACAGCAAAGCCAGAGAGACAGCGACTGGGAGGGGTTTAGAAAGTGGCTGTTTACGTGGGACAGGCAGCAGGGCAGAGAGGCGCGCCGGCGATTCACAAGCACTTCCCATTTGTTCTCTTGTTTAATTCTGCTAGCCCTCTCGATAAGGAGGTGGCATCATTGTTATTCCCTCTTACCTACTCCAAATCAGACGCTCGAAAGAAGTTAAAGAACTTATGCTCAGTTATATGGCAAGCACAGGGTTTCTCAGTCCTGGCATCAGTGACGGTTGAGGACGGATCATTCTTTGTGCCGCCGGCTGACGTGTGCGCCATCCCTGGCCTCCACCCAGTCTATGGGTGATAGTAGCATCCCTAGTTGTGAGAAACAAATCTCCAGACATTGACAAATGTCTTCTAGGGGGGCCAGAATTGTCCCCAGTTGAGTGCCCTTGGGGTGCTCTACCTCCACGGCGTGGGCTCCCAGCTGTGGTGCCACTCACGTCACCCTGGGGATGACCCTGTGACTCCAGCCTTAGTGACAGAGGCTTGAACCACCTTGCGGCCCTCGTTGCCTTTGTTCAAGAAGCTCACAGCCTTGTAGGGGAGACGGGGTGAGCACAAAGTTAGCCATGAGCATCTTCTCACTTGTTTCGGTTCCTGGCCTCGCCCACCTGCATCCTCCGGGGAACACTGAACTGAGAATGGTAAAGGTGCAGCTTCTGTGGAGCTTCTCTACCCTGGAGAACCAGGCACACCATTTCTTCCCTTTACGCCTGGTTGGCATGTCATAGCTGTATGTGCTCACAGGACACAGAGCGGTGCTTTGGTGTGTGCACTCGATGGACAGTGTTTTCAAGGGCCATTACCTCCGGCCTTCACAAATACAGCCCCTCCACGCTCACCCACCCCAGGGCAGCCTCTTTCCTCCTAGGCAGGAAGGCCTTCTGTGAACCCCAGGCCTGTTCTGGAACTCACAGCTCAGAGATACCCATGCGTTTCCAACAACGGGGCCGCCTGCTGGGTCTCTGGCTGATGGGAGGCATTCTGACACCAAGTACATATTCAAAAGATGAAACTAAATGCGTGAGGATTAAGTACTTCAGTGAAGCAGAAATTACAATTATAATATATTTTTTAACAGAAGTGAACAGGTGGTGTTTTAAATCTATCCAAGATTAACCCGTATTCAACACTCTAAGCACCCAGGCTGCCGTAATAAACATTGTCTAATTAGGTATTCTTGGGATTGCATTTTATGTTGGGTTTTCAAATTGGAATTTGGATCCAACTGAAGTTATCTACACAGTGCAGTTTTTGTGTATAACAAAGTAGGGATTCAAAATATTAAGTATTTTTGAGTAACTTCACTTTGAGGTCTCTGTGTAGCAGCTCTCTGGAAAGGCTTGTAGCCAGGACAGTGAGCTACAAGAGCTTAGAGTAGGTTTTCTGCCTTTTGAAGTTCTAGCTGTATCCAAGTACCCTGCTGGTGGTTCAGGGTAGCAGTGGGGTTTGTAATACTGTGTTTTCCTCACATTCAGTCTGTTCTCCATGTTTGGTGACATTATTGGAGCTTTCACTCTCACACTGTTGGATTTTATGTACAAAAGGTCATTAACATCCCTAAAGTACAGGGGTCAGACCCTCCTCGGTTTTTGCTTCACCGTAAAGCCAACGGTGACACATGGGCCCCCAGATGAGAACAGCAATAGAAGGGACTCCCCTTTGGCAGAGGCAGCAGGATGATGCGACGTTTCACTGGTTCCTGCTGTCTTAGGAGACCCCACTAGCTACAGCTCAGGCTGGGCTGTGCAACCATTTGAGACACCCCCCCCATAAGAAGAATACATTTTTCATTTTTGGAAGCCTTTCCATGGCATCATTTGGACAATCCCTTCCCTTCCCATCTTCCTAACAGTGCATTTGCTGCCATGAGCAACACAGGACAAAATAGGAGAGGGAGTTGCTTGAGATCGAGTCTAAGGTCTGATCCAGTGTCTGCCCCACTCGGCCACCTCTGCTCTTGAAATGTAAAGACTTGGACTCTTAGAGTTTGCTCCGGACCTTGGAAGTTCAGTTCAGCCTAGAACTTCTACAAAGGCCTGGGGCTGACATCCTCACGGTCAATCGACTCGGGACTGTCACTTCCTTGGCACACAGACCATCTTGCGGTCCTGCACGCGGGCTTGTCTGAACCTCCACACTGATCCAGAGGCCAAAACCAGCTCCTCCCCAGGGAAATTATTAATACTCGAGGCACTTTGTACATACGGCACATTCTCACCATACTCAGAGGGACTGAGAAAGGAATCCGGTTGCAGGAATTCACACTCCGCTCTCTGCCCCGAAATTCAGACTGAGGCTTCTTCTGGCACAGCCAAGCCCCCCGAGAGCTCAGAGCTGAACGGTAGTGCTCTTGCCGCATGAAAGGGATGCACTCAGAGGGCTGTGGAAGCAGTCGCCCCCTCATTCTGGGCAGGAATCTTGTTCTGTGCATTCTTGACCCGCGAGGCCCGCCGTATCCTTGCGTGAGCATCAGAGCTGTTTCAAATGCCGAAGGAGCTGTTCAGGAAATGTCTTGCCGTACTCAGAACCAAGGACAGAGCTCACGACCTCCCGGGCGTTAGGCATCAGGAACAAAGCATGTTTGGACATGGCGTTCAGTTTGCATGTCAAAGAAAGAAACGGCAGAGACAAATATGCTCTAAGGCCAAAGGTGACTGTGTTTGCTTCATCTGTAAGGAATTTCAAGGCATTAAAGAACTATAATGGTCTCTAAGTTGATGAACAAAAGCAGAGAAACGTTTTTACTCTCAGCTGCCCCCTTGGGCCAAGTGCTGGCACCTTCCCTCCCACTCAACTGGGGACATTTCCACACCCCTGACCCACAGGCCTGTGAAGCTCCAACGCCACTGACCGACCCCTCTCAAGTGGTACAGCCTTTCCCGGACTGGAACCTCTGCATTGGTGTCTGTGGTTTATTTTTAAAAATATGAACAAATACATTTAGTACATTTTGTGTGAAGTGAAGTTAAATCCATTTCTTTTGTAGCAGGATTGCTCAGAGTCTTTAGCATAACAATTGCACCTGGATTCTTCAAGGGAAGAAGAGAATATGCAGCATTTCTCATACTTTTTTTTAGCACAAAAGCTTCATGGGGGATGCATCACTCAAGACTAGAGTTGTAAGGACACCCTGGCGAAAACGCAGGGTCTGAAAGAAGCCCCTGTTCCTGGAGACAAGAGGGTGCCTCCTCCCCGAGAGAGCAGAGCACTGGCTTCGCCCACGTCGGTCTTGCTACCCTACAGGTCACCAGGTCACACCCACAGGTGCAGCCTGACGGTGACGGCCCCAGGGTCTCCTGACGTGTCCCACCTGCTCTTGTTTCTGCCGCACTCCAGGTCCTGGCTCTCCTGGCTCCTGCGCCTTCATCTGTCCCTCTGGACTCAGCCGCAGCACCCCCTCCCTCTCGCTTCCCGTCCTCGGCTACTTCTCGAAGCCATGGCCCGGATCCCCCAGGACTCTTCGCCTCTGCTCCAGCCAGCGCATCTCTGTGGCATGGCGTAGGGAAGTCCCTGCCGTGAGGACAGAAGTCCTCAACAAGGGAAGCAACTCAGCCTGTTCCTGGCTTCTGACAAGTGAAGGTTCAGCAGTAAGACGATGTTCTCTGGTGGAAGAACCTCGGGCCTTGGCTAGGGCTCCTGCGGCCCGTCTGTGACCCTTCTTCATGGTTAAGAGCCTGGATTTGGTGCCTGATGGGTCTGTGTTCACTCGAGTTCAGCTCTGCTTCTTATCGTCCTTGGAGTCTTGGGTAAGTCACGTAACTTCTCCAATCTTCAACACGTCTTATGGAAATCAGTGATGATGATAGAAATAATTCCGTTATCACTTATATATTGCTGCGAGTTTTTCATGAGATAATGCGTGTAACATCCTTAGTCTCAGTGTCAGACCCTTAGGAAATGGGGAATATATTAATGTAGTCTTGGATACTGTTACTATTACGAACGTTACCATTGTTGCTATGGCTATCATTACCCCAGTTGACTCCAGCTACACCGTCCAGAGCGTGAGAACCCTCCAGAAACTGCTGCACCCTCTCGGCCCTCCCTCCCCGGGCCGGGCAGCAACAGGAATGTGCTCCTTCCCCGAAACCAGAGTCTGCTTCCCTGCGGGAGGCTCGTGCATGGGGCTGCGCCTCTGCAGATCAAACGCCGTTGCTGGCGTTGAAGCACACGGATTTATTTAGTCGTCATATCTGTGGGGTCGCTGTGCTGAAAAATGATTGCTTCTAATTAACATACCGGCACATGAATCACTTCTGGAGTTCCAGCCGCACACGCTGCCCAGCTGCCGGTCATTTCTTCCCGAAGACAATCAGGGGAGACGTGACACGGCTGCCGTCCTCCACCTCTGCCCCCATCCTCCCTGCTGTCCCCTGGGGAGGCAGCGGGCACCGTGGGGTGGGGAGCGTGCCAGCGGGGAGCAGTCTGGGGGCTGCAGGGGACGACTCGGTCTTTCTGATGACAATGTTCTCACCCAGATTATAGGACTATAATGGGGGCAGGACTGTGATTTCATGAGACTTTCTGTCTTGAGGATAGAATTGAGTCTCTTATTACTGGGGAGCAGTTTCAAAGAATCTAAATCATAGACTTGGCTCATAGACAGGTCTCTCTCTGTCTTCCCAAGCTCTAGCCCCAGTCCGCGCGTTGGCCGAGCAGTGCTGTCTCCACGGGCATCAGGCCTAGCCAGCAGCACAGGAGCCCGCGAGACGGAAGTGGCCACCCTGAGTCAGAACGACATGTGCCCGGGATTGCAGGACAGGGCAGTCCACCCGAGCAAGGCTGTGCTTCTATTCGAGTCTCATAATGTGCATCCCCACGTTTGATGGCGATTAGAAAAGAAAATGTGTTGTTTGAATTCTCGTTCTTACATTTAAATCCCTCAAGTCCTCCCGTCCCCACAAGAGACACAGGTCACGCGCACACTTCCGTCTCGTCTCGCCGCAATCCAGGCGCACACTCCTATTTGACCATCGACACTTAAATTGGTGGAGAGAATCGCAAGCTGTGCAGTGCGATTGTTTGTTCCGGCTTCACCGCATGCTGAATTGTGCACACATGCGTTGCCACCTCCTGATTCTGCAATAGGTTGTGTCTTATTTTCGGTCCGTAGGGTCTGTAGTGTGTAACCTGTTCAGGGATCGTCATCCTCATCAAAGTCCTGAAAGACACAATCCCGAATGCCATGATCCCAAATGTTGAAATCCCCCAAAATTAAATCTCTGAAGGTCAAAATCCCTAAATTCTGAAATTCCTAATGTCTAAAATCCCCCAAATCACAATCCCTAAAGATGAAATCCCAGATGCTGAACTCCTGACAGCCAACTTCCGGGGAAGGGAGCGCGTGTCCGGTTGCACACAGCGGGGGCGGGGGCGCGTCACATGGGGCAGAACCATCACCTCGTTGTTGTCTTTATCTGTGGATTACGTATGGTTTGGGGAGATGGGTGTGGGCGCCAGGTTGGCAAGGGGTGGGCTTGTGGACTTAATGTTAGGTGCCAACTTGACTGGATTAAGGAATGCCTATGAACGTGGTAAAGCATTCACTATTCAGGCATGAGGGTGTCTCCAGAGATGAGTGTGTCGGTCTGAGGGAGTCCGGGAGGCAGACCCACCCTCAGTGTTGGTGGCACCATCCAGTTGGCTGGGGGCCCGGAGAGAACCAATGCAGAAGGAGCACTGTCTCTCTCTGAGATCTGGGCAGACTCTTCTTCTACTGCGCTGGACATCACGACTCCAGGCCCACCAGCCTTTGGACCCTGGGACTTAGACCAGAGGCCTTTGGCCTTGGACTGGGACTTACACCAGGGACTTCCCTGACTCTGAGGCCTTTAGATTTGGACTGAGCCATGGAGCTACCAGCATCTGAGGGTCTCCAGCTTGCAGACACTGTGTCATGGGACTTCTCAGCCCCATAAGCGTGTGAGCCAATTCCCCTAACAAATTCCCTCTTGTATCTACATATCTTCTTGGTTCTGTCCCTCTGGGGAACCCTGACTCATACAGATTTGGAACTGGGGAAGCCAGATGTTCCTTCTTACTGTGCTCCTTACAACGCAGTGAAAGCTATCTGTGAATTATTTCCTCGCAAAAGGACTATGATAAGTTAAGTGTATGATGAGGCTACTTAATAGGGAAAGGCAGAGTTTTAAAAGCTGGTTATTATTGGTGCCGTGAAAGCAGAAAACCTCTTAACTGCACCAGCCGATAACCAGACTTTGGAATGGGCGGTGCACGCTTAGCAAAGCTCAGACCACAGCCGCTCTTTACATACAGGTGCAGCAAGTATCCCAAGAGCGTAGAAGTGAAAATTCAAGTGAAACCACAAGAAACCTCCCCTGCCAGCTTATTTAATTGTATGTGGCCTCTGCCCCTTCTCTCTAGCACCAAGTCTCTATGCTGTGTATTGAGTCTTTGCGTTATTTCCAACACTGGGGGTATAAATCGTGTAAAGACTTTTAGAGAGCTCGGATTCATTGTATGCATCATTTTGCAAATTCGACGCCACAAAAGGGCATCATCGCAACGTTGACTTTGTGTGTAAGCATCGTGCATGTGTGTGAAAACATGATGCTTTCTCAATACGTGAAGAGATCTTTCTATATATCTGCACTTGTGGAAGGAAATATTTTCTCAAGATCGCAGCTCCTTGGGAGACTGCACGTGTGGTGGGGACCCATTGTGGGTGTTGATCAATTTCATCACAAGACTTGCTTGTTTGTCATGGCATTTCAGACGACTGCGGTTATTAATAGAAAGCTGGGTGCACATGATTGCCAGCCATAGTGGCATGCGTTTATACTTGCGTTTTTTGACCTATTTCTTTACAAATACTGTTTACCTGCTCATGACTGCTATACCTGTGTAAGTGTCGTTAGCATAGCTGAATGTCCATGCTTGCAAATATGTATGTCCTTATTGCCT
>NW_012153341.1:821564-827535 GCF_000956105.1 Propithecus coquereli | reverse complement strand
TGGTTGGGGGCTGTGGTTGGGGCCGTGGTTGGGGGCTGTGGTTGGGGGCCATGGTTGGGGGCTGTGGTTGTGGGCTGTGGTTAGCGCCATGGTTGGGGGCCATGGTTGGGGGCTGTGGTTGGGGCCGTGGTGAGGGCCGTGGTTGGGGGCCATCAGCCCTGCTGGACTCCCAGCAGCTCCCACGTTATGTTTCTATATTAAACTCTGGAGCGAAGGGCTCTATGTCTACACAGCTGACAGTGATACGCACCTGTGGGATTGAGGGGATGTTTGTTTCAGTCAGGATTCTCTGTGCTGCAAACAAAAGAAAGCCCAACCCAAACAGGACTCAACACGAGGAAAATATTGACTTATTTGACTTGTGCCGGCTCAGATCCGTTTCTCCGGGGCTCTCTGTGCTCTGCCTTCTCCTGGGTGTCGCTGCCCCCAGCCTGTCTCCCCCAGGATGCTGCAGAGCCCAGCATAACACCTTTCATGCCGACGTCCCACCAGGGAAGGCTGGGCATCTGTGGAGGAGACAGTCTCGGCGCAGCTACCCCGGGTAAGCCCCGAGTCACACGTTCACCTGTCCTGACTCTGCGCCCGGAGAATACAGCTGCTGCTTGCACAGTCTGGGGTCCGCACCCCACGTTTAGGGGTGAGGATCAAATGTTATGTGGGCCGTGCGAGTTGCACGTGCGAGGGGCGCAGCTGCTCACAGGCACTTTGGAAATGGTTCCCAGAGGGACAAGGAAATGCTGAGAGCACCAAAGCCCAGACATCCTGATACTCGGACAACATTAAGTCCTCAGAGGAATCTCACTTCACTGGGGCAGCCCAAGGAAAACTGCTGCCTCGGCCCCAGCTGCCGGCAAACCTCTTCCCCACCCGCCGGGACCTCCACGCTACCTCTTGGCCTAAAGAATTCAGACCCTCAGAAAAGCCGACCGGCCTTCCCGTAACACAAACATCACCAGGAACAGTCAGGAAATGAACGAGGCCCGGAGTGCTGGTGTCGGCAGAATTCTGACTGTCACATCGTTCCCTCTCCGGGCTGTTTGCTCCGACTCCAATCGCCTCCGTCTTGACGATCTTGACAAGTTTCTTCCCCATTGAAGCAGCTGCCTCGCACCGCATACTTGCTGACCTAGAATATTAGTCTTTTGTGTGCTGCTGTATCAAAAGCTCCCTTGAAGTTCAAGTAAATTATAGCTGGGCTTCCTCCTGTTGACTCTGTGCTGTTCCCTTGAAAAATTCTATCAGATCGATGGAGCATGGTTTTCTTTGCTGAGTCCACGCTGACTACCTGTAATTGAGCTGCGGCGGGTGCCACCCCTGCTGGGCGCGTGGAATCCGTGTTCTGCTTTGACTCCTCTGAAGCCCTGACAAGCCAAGCGAGCTCCGGGATGACACGGAGATGCGGTGGCTCTCTCTCAAAGGATCAGTGGAGGAGCACTAGCTCCCCTCGTTCTCACGTGCGTTTTCCCATGCCTGAGAAAGAGCATCTTCAGAGATGGTAATTTCAGTCGAAGGGGCGGAAGAAAGCACATCGACTTTGGAAGCTGAAGTCTTCAACCCAAACCCCATCTCTGCCTTTTAGTAGCTTTGTCACCCTGGGCAAGTCTCAGTATCTCTGAGCTTCAGTTGCCTGTCTCTCCAGTGGCAATGACAATGACACCTGGTTTGGCAGGACTGTGCACAGGATTAAATGAGTTAGTGAACTTACGCAAAGCATCTGACAGTCATTCAGCAACGCCACGGGGTAGGTGAGCAATCTGTTAAGGAACCCACAAGGCGGGTTCAGTGTTGCTCCTGCACAGAAAACTGAGACAATGGCTGAGGACACGAGGATTGTCAAGGAAGAGAGGGTTTATTTCACTGGATGCCCCAACTGGGAGGGAAGGTTATGAACAGCCCTAAATCCGCCTGTCCACAGGGTCGGGGGCTTTTCTGGAGGCGAAATGAATGAAGCAGGAGGGGAGTGAGCATCATTGCATGTTTGGGGCAGAGTACGAGGCGTGCAGCGCAGTAAGGAATCATGTTAGCACATACGTCCCGTGATCAAAACATGGCGGGTAAGTCCCTCCCGGGGCGGGGACTTTAGTAGTCTGATGAACTGGGGGTTAACACTGGTCCTTGTTCAACCTTGTGCGCAGGCTCGCTGGGTCCGTGGGCACAGGCTGTGGTGGGGCGCAGCTTCTCTTGTCTCCTCCAGATGGGTGGTGCCAGGCATGGTAGTTATCTCGTGGCTGCAAGGAGGCTCCGCCATTCCAGGGGAAGAAACTCAAAAGGGGATGAATGCATCAGTGCGACAGAGAGTCACACAGTTCTGGTCAGCACAACTCAGGCCTGGGAGCTTAAAACATAAGACAACACCAACAACAAAGAACTATAAAAAATGTTTACTTGTTTATGGAGCCAGTTACAAATCCACGATGTCCATCACTTATTTCCACCAGTTGGGTATTTCCCGGGGTATTTCTAATCTTATTTCTTACTGTAACTTCTTTTTTGCTGTGTATGAGCTTAAATATCCCATCCCCTTCTTTTCTCGATTTTGTTTAATAGAGAGAACGTTTGTTTACAGTCTTTACGCTTCCCTAGGAAGGAGCTGCCCTCCACGCCTTAAGGAACCGGGGCTCCAGCCAGTGACTTTGCATCTGGCACTCTCAGCTCAGCTCATGCCCCAGCCCCGTCCCCCAGGAACTGGCCTCCTTGAGTGAGAAGGTTCTGGTCCACTCTCCCTTTGCCCGGAGCAGTCCCAATTTTCCATCATGTTCCAGAGTAATCACTGTTAGCACCTCTTTCACTCTCAATGTGGCCCGTTTTGGGTGGTAAACGCCACAGTCCCCCGCACCGTTGTCACGCACTGCAAGTGTCTGCCTCTGGCACGGGGCGGCCGGGCCCTGCGGTTGTGCCTGCGGCGGGCAGCCGCCTGACTGAGGTGTGGCGGTAACAGCCTTTTCCGTCTCCGGCTGCCCGGCTCCCGCACAGCCCCTCGGTTCAGGACTCGGGTAGGAAGAGAACGCTAACAGTGCTCCCGCCCCATCTGGGACCGTGGCCCCCAGTCCCTGTCTTATTCTACCCCTGGTCAGACTAAATGAGATCCTACCCAGGACATCTCCCCGGGTGTGGCGGCATCCTCCGTGAGTGGGGAGTGACACCCACTTGCTCCCACGAACTCCCAGGGGGTCTCGCCTACCTCCGGTGTGACGCTTGTCCAGTTCTCCTGGTACAGGACTGTGCTTGCTCTTGTCTATAACTTGCCTCTTCAGGCCGACCCTGCCTCGGTCCGTTTCTATGTTCTCCACGGTCATAGTGTTTTGCCAACAGGAACCAGCAGACAAGAATGCTTTCAATGAATGAGCGAATGAATACGGGAATGGATGGACTTGGTCTCCCAGAGCTGGGATACAGACGTGCACACTACTGTGTCTTCGTCCTGGGGGTGCCCTCTGGTCTGTTCAGGCTTGCACTCATGCGTGCCTGTAGAGATGGCATTCATAGGAGTTAGCCTTATGAACAAATACCATGGGCAGAGACTGCTGAAAAGATTACTAGCTGTGGGAAATGTTCTGTGTTAATTAAGACTTTTTAGTTGTGAGTGGTAGCAGCCTGGCTCAGCATGATGCTCAGAGCGGGTGGATGCTGAGTGCCTGGGTCCCTCGGGCTTCATAACAGGTGACATCTACAATAAGTGATGGATTATGGATCAAAATCCAGGTGTCCCACCTACTGGCCTGTTGTTTCTACTTCACCCCTCCTTCCCCTTGCAAGTGGCGGTGAGCACAGCTCTGCTCCGACGAGGCTTTTGGTGAGGATGGGCACGGTGCTGGGACACTGCCTGACTCTGTGCCCCCGGCACCACCCGCCCTCCCCTCCGCAGCCCCCTTGCACCACCACCTGCTGCAGGACAGTCTACAGACCCCAAGACCATTCCCCTTCCTGGCCAAAGACAAACCTCAGAGTTGGCGATCATGGTTCCTTGCCTCGGCTTCTGGGCCAGAAACTCACACTAGCCGTGCGGTATCGAGCCCTAACAATGTGGCAATACAATTGCCATGCAGAACTTCATTTAATTCTGATGAGGGTTTTCAAAAGAAGTTACTGTTTTTTATCTTGATTTTTTAGATCACACAACTAGTAACTGGCCAAGGTGGGATTTGAACCCTGACATTTAATTCAAAACACGTGGTGTTTTAACCAACTCTGCTATTCTGCACCCAAAGACTTTGTGTCCTGGGACAACGAGCCCTTGGCTGCTGCCCAGGGCAGACGGTACTGATGAGGCAGGCCGTCCTATGCTTTCGGGTTCTCGGGGTTGGGGGCAGCAGAGAGGCCCTGCAATGACCCAGTTAATGTGCCACCTGCCAGGAGAGAAGGGTCGGCTCAGAGTGTGGTTGAAATTGAAGTAAAAACTGTAAAACAGGTAGCTGGTCTTCCTTGCACATCCAAGTTCATGGGCTAAGATTCTTGCTTGCTACCTGCTTCTTCTCTTAGTCAATTGAATTCTAATTTTTGCACGTGGCTGGTCAGACTCAACTTGCTACACCTAAACCAGTCTTGAATGCTCCTTTTTACCTGATGGCTCTGTCACCAAAACCTTGGAGACGCTTAGAAATTGAATCCATAGCTAGAGGTATTTAAAATGGGGTATGTACTATGGCAAGGAAGTTATTTTAAAATAATACCCACAGTGATAATTTTGGAAGGTGATGAATCCAACTGTTATAAAAATGTACACCTTATAATATAAAAAGTGCAGGTTCATAAACACACATGGAAAGTGCTTAATAAATATACGTGTTGAATGAACAAAGGAATAAATGGATGCTTTGGATTTTCTTATTGAACTCACTCAGCCTGTTTCCCCACATCCACCAAGATTTTCATACACATCATTTGTTCAAGTCTAATGAAGGCTGTTAACGTTTGAGTAACTGTATCTTTGCAAAAATGAGATCTGTTGGCTCTTTGCATTAAAGAAATGTGTACGTTTCCTTGAAACTAAATGACTCTACTCAATCTGAACATCAAGTGTTAATAATTACAGCCTAGGCGAAAAAAAAGAAAGAAAGAAAAAGAAAAGAAGAAAATATATACAGCACTAAGCTCAACATTAAGGATGCTTTAGTAAATACAAGCTCCACTGCTTGTGGGGTTGTCATTGCCTTATGCGGTGCAGCTAGACCTTGAACTTGGAACGGAGGCGTACGTGATTTATAGATTGCTGCTGTTGTTTACTGCCATGTGAGGAATTCTCCCTACGTCGTGGGATTATTGCACTTCTTGTTGATTAACGGTCCAAGACATCATCTCGGAATTATAATGCCATCAGTCAGGCTGAGCTGAATTCATATAGAAATTCAGTTGCCATCGTATTTGCAATTGTAAATATTTTGAGGAGGAATCGGATGAAATGAGCGGCACGTTTTTCATCGTCTGCGTGAACTAACGTGCCCTGCTGTGTTGCAGAACCAAGACAGCGGTGAGAGGAGTCTACGCGAGACACCCAGACAGTGTCTCTATCGTCCTTCCAGAAGTGTCGCGTGTGAGGCATTCTAGCAGTGTCAAGAAGCTGACAACTGACACCTGAGCCCACAGAATGACAGGCTGCCTTAGCCCAGAACAGGGTTTCTCAACCATGACACCGCTGGCATTTGGGGTCAGCTGGCTGCGTCGTGGGGGCGTCCCATGCACTGTAAGACAGTAGGCAGCATTCCGGGCTTTCACTCGCGGGAGGCCAATAGTACCTGCCCTCCAGCCAGACGAGCAAAAATGTCTCCAGATGTTGCCAAATGCCCCCGGGGGAAGAATCGGCCCCACTTAAGAACGCCTGGTCTGGTTCCATGTTCTTGGACCCTGCCCTGGCGTCCTGGACATTGGCCTCTGCGTAGGCTGTCCCCAAGTCCAGCAGAGCACGCGTGTCAAAGCAGCCGAGCCAACGAGTCTCTGCTCAGCGGTCGGGGTTTTCTCTGCTCCCACTCAGAGA
>NW_012153341.1:777468-820874 GCF_000956105.1 Propithecus coquereli | reverse complement strand
ATCTAGTTAGAAAGCTATAATGTGCGAGAGTTACTTGCATTCATTATTTTCTGTGTGTATTACATTATCAAATAGAGTTACAGTTAAATTTATTTGCTACATAAACACACACACACACACTTAGAATATTTAAACACTAATGGTTTTTTAAATATGTAAAATCTCTACTGAATTCAAAAGTGAAAACAAAATAGAGATGTGTATCCAAAGATGTTTTATTTATATTCTGCCTCTACCACTCACCATTTTGATTAATTTCTTATTCTGTTTTCCTGGGTTTTTGTTTTATGCTTACACAGGTCCACCTGCTACACACACGCGTGCACAAACACACGTGACTTCTTTCTTTCTCTCCTTATTATGCAGAAGCTATAATACTATATATGCTATTTCACATCTTGCCTTTACTTAACAACATACCCTGGAAATTCAATTCATAGAGATCTTATATATTTTCATTATTTTAATTTCTTAAACATTCTTACTATGTTAATTTGCCTAGTACTGTGTAGTAGTGGATATGTCATAATTTATTCAACCTGTTTCCCATGGGTGAATATTTAGGTTATTTCTAAATACAAAATTATAAAATAATGCCATAAATACTTGGGCACATGCAGTTTTATATTTGTGGAGGCATATTTCCGGGGTAAATTCCCAGAAGCGGGATAGCTATGCCAAAAGGAAAAACACATATTCCATTTTGATAGACATTGCCAAGCTCCCCCTCATTGGTTTGTCTGAGGGATGAAAAGGCGTCATTCCCACGTGTGAGTCATCTGGCATGTGATGCCCGTCCCCCCGTGGGAGCTCCTCCTTTGGTGTACACACGTCCTACAGCCCCTAAGCTCAAAGTTCCTAAGTTCCAGTGGGTAGGCTGACTCAGTATCACCCGGGGAAGGTTTTTGAAGAAGAAAGAATTTCTGAACCCAACCTTGAAGCATGTTTCAATAGGTTTGGAATGGGGATGTGAAAATATGTATTTTTAAAATTAAAATCCCAGGGGATTCCATCTTTCTGTCGGGGTCTGTAATCACCATTGCCAAGAGTGTGGTTCTCAAACTTGACTGCACATTGGAGCCACCGCGCAAGTTCCGGAAAGTCGTGGTGCCTTGATCTCCCCTTGAGAGATGCGAGTTTCGTGGGAACGCCAGCGTGCCTCCGGGCACGGGGTCGCTCAGGGGAGAGGCAGTTCCCGCGTGCGCAGTCAAACCTGAGAATCGCTGCCCAGAGAAGAGTTTCACACGGAACTTTTGCGCAGAGCTGATGTCTGGTAAATTGGCATTATTTGCTCTGAATCTTGTGATGCCTCCTCTTCTGCTGATCACAGAGACCTCGCGGGGTCCTGTTTCTGTTTGATTCTGCCTGGCGAGGCTGCAGTCAGGGCTCGGGCCACACTCTCTGCGGCTGTGATTAGTGGCTGTGTACACCTTCGGTCAGAGCTAATGAGGACCGCAACCCAGACAGCCGGAGCACGCCTGCAGTTCCTCCGTCTCGGAGACGCTTCTCCAGGCTAAGCACTGTTTGTTTCTCATCAAGGCCGTCCTGGCCCTTCTCTTCATTCTTGCATCGATTAAATTGTATGTGTAATACAGATGCAGATATCAGACGAGTTATCCATCTATATTCCTGTATAATCCCAGTATATCCCATTTCATTAAATATATGTGACTTACAATACAATTATATAAATTACACATCTATAATTTAATGGAACGTAAGAAATTGAAATGTATGCATATACACATTAGTTGTTTACATTCCTTACGTGCCATTAAATTGCATATATTAGCGTTATGTTAATATTTATAGTAATAGTATTGTATTAAATTATATATGACTTAATGGGACGTAAGGAATGTACATACATGTATAGACACACACACGCACATACTGCAGTCCGTTTCTATTACTTACCTCTAGCAATTTTTTTCATTAACATAATTCTTCACCCATTTGTCTCCAGTCCCCATTACTTCTGCCCCCTGCCTTACGTGGGCACAGGTGTGGGCAGGAAACAGCAACTGTGAACGACGGTTGATTCAGTTGGGGGGAGTCAACGACCTCAGAGTGAAACAGCAAGTGTGGTTCATCCGCTGACAACACAAATCCAAGCTTGGATGGCCGCACAGTCGTGAAAGTTGAGGAAGGGGCAGTGTCCAGTTCCCTTCACAAGAAGCTAAACTGGTGCACATATTTGGAGGAAAAATCACTGATGTTGCAGATTCAAGTGTACAGCCGTGCAACCACTGGGAAGCTTCCAGAAGAAGACACTTTGAGCTTTCCGTAGCGAGGATTCACTAGAAAAGAAAGATGGATAAGAGCAGATGATAAAGAAAGAATATATTTTATTCACTCCATTTCATATTGCTGGGATTTTCCATGCTGAGCATTAAGGTATTACTGTGCAGATTTAAAAATAAATAAATTCATAGAGAACTGGCCAATGGACTATTATTATTAAAAATAATTCAGATTAGGATCCTATGCCATATGTTCTTGTAGTTCTTTTTTGTGCTTGCCTCACTACTCTTCATTGTTACTACATATCCTATTTTAGTGGTTGCTTTTCATGTGGGCTTGTTGTGGCTGATGCTGCTAGTTGCCTCCTAGTAAAAGGAGGAGTAGGTAGCTAGATGGAAGGGTTGAAGGCAGAAGGAAAGGAGGAGAAAGGGAAGGAAATTAGAGCCAAAGGAAACATGTGTAAAAGCCTAGCATGACACACAGAAAAGGAATTTAAGAATCTGTAGTGGGATGAAGGCTAGAAAGCAAGAACAAAAAATAATTCAGAAAAGAATTGCAAATTCTTCCTTAAACATCAAAAAAAATCTTCAACACCACTAGTTTAAAAATATAAATTGATATGTATTTTTAAACTGTTATTGAGCTAAGATCAAAATATATTTATATTCCTATAAGTTAATATAGAATGTAAATATACTTAAATATGCTTATAAATATAAATTTGAGGCACATGTAGTGAGGACGGGCATGTTTAGCAATTGTTCGTGAAAATTTAAATTGATGAAATATTCCTGATTGGCCACTTAGAAATACAAATTAAAATCTTTAAATATGTTCATACCTTTTGGACCAGAAATTTGTCTTCTAAGATTAAAGCCTAAGAAATAATTATAGAATACAACATGTATAAAGATTTGTGTTGAAAGATGTTCACTACATTGTTATTTATATTAGGAACAGATTAAAACCACCTGAATGGTCTTCAGCTGGTAAAATACATTATGGCAGCATAATATAATTAAATATATACTGTAATTAAATATTATACTACAAGTCATCAGAAATAACATGAGAGGTATTTATGAAGTAAGGAATGTTCATTTCATGGAAAAATGCACGTGATATTTTGTTTTTACAAAAAGAGCTATGGAGCTCTATTGATACTGTAATCTGTCAGTAATCCTCTGTGGTAATCTACAGGGAATGGGGTTATGGCTGGCTTTTATTTTATTGTCTGAGGCCTCTATATATCCAAATATGTGTATTGGGGAGAAAAATATAGAATTTCAAAACAAACTTGGAAGCACAAATCCACCTTCTCACTCTGCAAACTTCTCCCCGTGCGATGACGCCTGTGGCAGGATCCCCGGAGCTGAGCGGCTGGGAGAGGCTGGGTAGGGACAGAATCCAAGAGCAGATGCTCAACCTCCATCCACCTGGCGGGGGCCTCCTCCTTCCTTAGTGGTGCTTACATGGGGGTGCTTGTGCACGGGAACTGCAGGCAGACTTGAAGTTCGACGTAACCTCTTTTAGTTAAGAGCTGGGGTCAGGGTAGAAAGCCACGACTCATGTTCTCCAATTTCAGGGACATCAGGAAATAAAGACAATGGAGTCACAGTAACAGGTGGGGATGAAGGTCTTTCAAAGGATTGACCAAGTCCCAGGGTTGGCCCCAGATACCTGGGGCTTCCCTCTGAGACCCTCGCCAGCTCCCTCCAGCCCAGCAGTGCCCTGCTCTGGTCCACAGGTGGCTCTGTCCCCGCCAGGAGCAGGGAGAGTCCTGGTCTTGGTGTCAGCCATGGAAAGCCTCGGGCTGGAGCCCCAGACCTGCTCCTGCTCATCTGCCCTCCTCTGCCCCCTGCAACAAGCCCCGTCCTTTGACCTCACTGTGGCAGCCTCTTCCATCACCCTTAAATGGCCACCTTTCCTCCTCTCGTTCTTCTCAGCCCGTCTCATGCCTCGTTGTGGACAGCCCCCTGAATACCAGGGATGTCAGGACGCAGGGGAAGGAACAGGGCTGAGGACAGGGCAGCCCGGGCCTGTGCCCGGCCCCCACTCACCAGCCCAGGGTGTCGCGTGTCAGTCTCTCGGCTGGGCTGTGTATTCTCACCCGGAAAATGGGGTGTGATGCTGTTGTTTCAGGAGTCGGCAGTGGAGCACTGGCGTAGTGTTTGGCCCCAATATGGTCTATAAATAATACCATTATGATAATCACTGTTTCCAGATGAGTGTCCCATGGATGGCTCGATGTGGTGCCGGATGCGAGAAAAAAGTCCGACTGTATCGGCTGTTTTAGGAAAATGTCTCCTCCAATGTGATCTGTGGAACAAATTCATGATTATTTCCTTGGAACAGTGGGAGGATCATATGCCCAACCTTCACTTTTTAAAATGTATTTTACAAATATTTGTCAAAAGGCACCAAACACAGTTGTTTATATGACTGCATGATAATCTATTTTAGAAAAATAATCTAATGCTCATATAAGGCTCACTGTGTACCAGGTTCTATTGTAACGCTTCGTATACTTAACCCTCAGGACTGTCACTGTCTCTGTAATTTTCAGCGATGGTAAAGCATCTGCCCTGGCCCAGAGCCGCCGAGTGGCAGAACCAGGACTGGACCAGGCACTCCGGCCCACGACCACCGCACCGTCTCCCGGCCCGGGCGGCCGGAGCGAACCTCCTCGAGTCCAGACAGCATCTGCCAACTGCCCTGCTAGGGATGCTGCCTCCTGATGGACCACTGCTCCGTGTTGTGTATTTTGTCTGAATATTTCAACATTTGTTTGTGGCATTATTCAACATTTATGGTGTCTTAAATATTTATACTGTGCAAATTGGTTCCCCACAGGCCTGGGGCTGGAAGGAGGCAGTTTTATCAAAACAACAGCAATCGCAGCGACAAAGATTTTTGGGGTCCTCGAAATGTGTCTGGAACTTCTGTAGTGAAAACTTCTCAGTGGAGCGAAAGGTGCAGATTTGGTTTCTAAAATATTGAAAACAGATCAACGAATAAACAACAGCCAAGGCGAATGGTATTTTGGGGCAGCCTAAATCCCCAGCTCCCGAATATTGTGACAAGCGTAGTTGACATTTTTGCCTGTTTGTTGAGCAGGCATGGAGGAGCAGAATGTCCACATCCCTCTCTAATTAAAGCAAAACACAGACATAGATTTGGTCCCGTACCTCACGTGGGAATGAAACTCAGCAACGTCATTCCTCATTTTAGGCAGCTGTGTGTTTCAGAACAGACCCCGAAATGCACTATTCAATGAAATATTATTTGGGGGAATAAACTGCAAAATGTAAAGAGACCTGACTTTCCATTGATATATTTTATTCTCATTAGCTTTAGCATAAGCAGATTCCTCTAATTTGTGTTTTGTCCTGTAATAAAGCAGGGTGCATGGGCATTGCATTTTATCACTTATTTAAGTAATTAATTCACCTTTGAGAACTTTTTTGGTGCTATTGTCTTTAATCTAAGCCCACATTTATATTTCATGAACTCCTCTTGGTGTTCCATCAATATATTATCATTTTAAAATGTTTCATGGTCAAGTAAGTGTAGAAAATGCTGATCCAGAACTATCTAAAAATGTTTTCTTGCCTTGTAAAGAAGAGGTACAATTTTCGTTAGCTGGGACAATTCCACCGTCTGTTTTGATCTCTGATTAACAGTGGCATGAGATGGCCAATAGACATATACATGATTAAGAAAAGATCCCTCAAAGAAAGTGGTGATTTGGGTCCCAGCCTTGGGGAGATCAGAAGCTGCTGAGGGTTTGGGCAGAGGAGAAACAAGAACTGACTTTGTTTTCAAAAGGACGTCTGGCTGTGTTGGAAAGGAGCATGGGACGGCGCACATACAGGCATGAGGGAGGCTGCTATGACAATTAGGAAGGAGAGGACGATGACTTGGTCCATGGAGGCAGCAGGGACGGTGATGAGAAGTGATCGGAGGATGGATCAGGTCTGAAGTGCGGCAGTGGCTGCAGATTGGAGGCGAGGGGGTGAGAGGAAGGGTGGCGTTCAGGACACCTCGCGATTGTTCGCCGAAGCACCTGGAAAGATGAAGTTTCCATTTGCTAAGATGAAGAGGACTGTGGTTGAATTTTAGCATCAAAACTTCAGTGGGAACATTCTGAGTTGCATCTTAGCCATCAGACTGCGGGTGCCAAGTAGGAACCCGGATTGTGAGGGGGAGGGACTGGCCAGAGCTGTAAGGTTGGGGTTGTCGGCATATAGGTGATTTGCCAATAAACTGGATGAGATCCCTTAAGGGGTGGCTCTCAAACTAGACTGCACCCAGGAACCACGTGGGAAGCTTCAGAAACATATTGACGCCCCTGCCCCACCCAAGAGATTCTGATCGAATTGATCTGTGGTGCACTGGGAGTGCTCAGAGCTCCCCAAGTGACTCTGATGTGCAACTGAGGCCGGGAACCCCTCCACAGGAATGCAACAGAACAGAGACGTGGACAGAACTGAGCACGGAGCCCTGCGCGTGCCAAGACCGTGAAGCTGGGGACATGAGGAGCCAGCGGAGGAGACTGAGGCATATCAGCAAGGAGGGAGGAGGGTCCGGGAATGCTGTGTCCCAGGACCCGAGAGAAGGGAGGACGTCACACTCAGACGCTGGGTACAAAGGTATGAAATGAGGCTGGAGACAGACCAGTGGGTTCGGTCAGGGAGAGGTGGACAGTGTCCGCCATACACACTGTCTGGTGAGAGGCAGGGATGGAGGCAGGATTGGACAGGCTCCATGGGGAAGCGGGCCAGGGGCACTGGATGCAAGCACAGGCAACTCTTCAAGGAAAATTAATATAAAGGGAGCAAAGAAAAGTGGGGAGGAAGGGGCTGTAAGGATTGTGTCCGTTTCTTTAGGTTTAGACGGGAGTTATGCTGCCAGTAGATATACCGGTATAAGGATCCGAAGGAGTGAAGACACTTGATGAGCTGCTAGAGCCGTGTTGTCCTGGGGCCTTTGGAAGGCGAGAAGCCCAGACTCAGGGTGGAGGGATGGCCGTGGACAAGAGCCTGAGCAGGTGACCCAGAGCAGCACCAGGGAGGGCGGGGCGTGGGGTCTGGCTGCGAGGTGATGGCAGGACATGGAAGTCCCCTCCTGCCTGTGGCTGCATTCCTAGGAAAAAAGGAAGCGAGATCTTCTGTGAGGGAGGATGGAGCCAGGCATATCTGCTTCAAGGACAGGAAAGCAGCCGTGGCACGGCCACCTAGGAGGACTGGGGAGCAAGCGTCAGAGTGTTTGCAGTGAGGCCGAGCTGGAGCGCCCCTCAGCATCACGGGCACGCTGGCATTGCTGTGGCTCACCGCAGGCTTTCTCTGTGGCAAGGGCTGCTGGCCAGGGGACCACCCCTTGTGAACCAAGCTGGGGAGCTGCAGAAATCTGCCAGGTGCACCAGGGCTCTCTTGAGATGAACTCATGGGTTCCAGTCACTTCCAGGTAGCCTGGTTGTGTTTTCCTCCAGGTACCTTGAGCTGTGGATGTGCACGTGGAAAAAAGAGTTGAATCCGACCAATCGGGACCTGGCCAGGTGAGGTCAAGGAGAAGGGACAGACTCTTTAGGAAGCTTTCCTTAACAACTAGATGAAGACAGCTCACCATTCATAAGGACTTTATCAAGAAGGGCTGGGCAGTAACATGCACTCACTTGTACACTGAGCAGCACTGCTTTGCAGCAGGTAGAAGAAGGCATACCAGCACCAGCCAGTAGTAATCCCTGGGAATTGCTGGGTTCTATTGGAGTTTTCTCGGACTTCATCACCCGTGCAAAGATTGTGTGTTTATATGCGTATGTAGATGTGCATCTGCCTATTACAGTTTTCCATGACACACTCGTTACGGGAGAATCATGTATAGCCCCAAATTTACGTGTCTGAGTTTGATTTCCTCTGCTGATAAAGTGCAAATGATGATGCCACTTCAGGGGCGCGTAGCGATCTGGAAGCTAATGTTTGTGGAAGTGCGCAGCTGAGTATGCGGAAGGTGGCGGATGCGCACACAGCTAGGTCACATGGTTATATTCCCTGACATCACTCTGGGTCTTGCTCCCTGGGGGTCTTGACCAGCTTGCTCAGCAGCATCGGAAGGTGGAAAACGTTTAGGAGAGGGCTGCAGCTCTCCACCTGCTCCTGCTCAGGAAGCCAACGGCCGCGGAAGAGAGGAGAGGACCTTCCGGGAGATACATGCATATACGGTTAAATGTACATGTGTGTGTGTACCTTTTGTTTACATGTGTGAATATATTTCACATTTACTAGAGGTATATCACCAATAAATTGTGTCTAACTTGCAAATGATCAAGATATCTTTTTAGGTTTTAGATGAGAAATGGATATTAAATTCTACCTCAAACATGCAGTTTCTGGTAAGTTCATTTTGGACCTTCAGCTCTCTCCTGGTGAGACGCCATTAACTGTCAGACAGGTGTGGTGCCAGCGTCACCGCCTGACTTCTTAATGAATCTCCCATAAATCTGGGCTATTCAGTAGATGTCACCTTGATAACCACTGAGAATGAATATCAATGCTGTGTAGAGTTCTACTGGAATGTGACTGTAACCACCAAATGGCTTCTTCCTTGTCCTGCTTGCAGAAAAACTGGCACTTCAAGTGCTCCTAATGGCTAACTTGAGAATCTGAGATGATTATCATGCTTATTGTCAGGGAATTAAGACATAAAATCCTCCGAGGGCATAATTTATGCATCAGAGAGCTAATTCTTGATTATTCATTCCCTTAAATTTACAACTAAATTATTTCTTCTGAAGTCACCTTTGTGGCATTTGGTCTTGGATCTGTAATGTTCAACTTTAAATACCCATGAAATCCTTCCACCTCCCCTCCGTCCCTCCTCCCCGTAAGACCTGAGTGCTGCGTAGTACACGTCTGGCCGTGGGGGTGTGGCCTGGAGTTGGGATCTGAGAGGACTCGATGTTCTCTGTGTGAGAAGTGACTGGGAATCCCACAGTGCTCCAGGACTATCAGGGTTGGTTTGTTGCTAACTGGACAAGACCAGGAGGCCCCAAGAAGACAATTGCGGAGGACAGGAGCACACTGGGCTCTACACTAGCCTCTTTCTCTCTGAATCAAATGCTGTCACACCTTGTCATGAAACTATTTTACAATGAACTTTTCTAACATTTTGTCTTAGTGATGCCTGTTCCTTCAAAAATCCATTCTGAGAAGCTGCCTTGATGGAATGTTGTGTCTCTTCTCCAGTGATTGGATAGAGACATTCATGCACAAGAGGAAAGTTGTTTTATGCAAGTTGCAAACCCTGCTAATAAGACTGAAGGGAAGGGGAGGCCCTTTTCAAAGGTAAGTAAAAGGAGAATTACCACGTTCTTTTATTGCAAAGAACTGGCTGTGGGGATTTGCACTTATAAGCACAGGAATGATAACATTTAATCACAAGAGTTGCGGCCAATTGTTTTATTGCTTCCAATTATTCACTTCTCTCCCTGTAACAGGACTACACTTTCCTGCCCCCGTTGACACCATTGGCCCCAGGCCTGTCCACCGGACTTGCTTTGCGTAACGGAGTGTGAGTGGGGCTGGCGGATTCCATCCTCCTGGCTGGGGTGTAGAGTCCCACACAATGCCCCAGTCCTACGCCGGGCTCGGGTCTCACTGCACTTTTCCACCCACCCCTGGCCAGAGAGAGAAGACGAATGGAACAGAGCTGCAGATGCCCATGGGTGACATGGGCCAGGCTAAGCCTATCATTGGTGGCCACTTGGATTCTGTTTATCATTATAGCAACCCCAACAGAACAATAAGATTAATTTCTATTAAACCAGGCATTGTTTCTAAGTGTTTCTTGTATTCATTCACTCAGTCCTCACAGTAGCTCTGTTATTATTCCTATTACATTTTAGAAATGAGGAGACGAGAGCATGGAAAGCTTCCCTTGCCCAAGTGACCAGGCAGCAAGGGGCAGAGCCGTCGTCACAACCCAGGCTGGAGGGTGCAACATCCACGATCTTAGCCACCAGCCTGTCCGTTGAGGCAGGACAGGACAGCTGCTGGAACAAAGTGCTGTCTCCCCCTTGGACTCCTCCAAATACAAGGGATGATCTCCTGAGACGGGCAAAGTCCCTGGCAGATGAAGGAAGGAGCTGGAAAGCCAGAGCCCAGGACCCAGCCTTGAGTCTGGGACTTGCTTTGTACCCTAAACCACCATGACCAGGGTGAGTGACAAAGGGAACTGAACGATGGGAAACCTGTAGGTTTTCCTAAGAGAACTTTCCTATCAAGAACTTTGAAGTTGAAAATAAAGTTCACTGGGCACATGTGGCAAAGAAAGTTACCAAAGTGTAATCGGGTGTTTTTTCTTTTGCTAATTGATGAGTTTGTAATAAGATTTTTCATCCCAATAAAAAAAGCTCTTAGTTTTTAAACTAAACTTTTTATTTTAGAATAATTTTAGATTTACATAAAAACTGCAAAACAGTGCAGAGGGTTCCTGCATGTGTAGACCCAGTATCCCCAACATTAACATCGTACATGACCGTGGGACACTGGCGAAAACTAAGAAATTGACATTGGCATATTACTGTTAACTAAACTCCAGGCCTTGTCAGATTTCATCAGGTTCTCCAGTAACGTCGTTTCCTGTTTCAGGATGCGGTTCAGGGTCCCACTTTACTGTTCGTCCTTTTGACTCTGGGTTCTCTCGCTGCTCTGTGGACACGTGGTGGGTTTCTAGAGAAAAAGCCAGGAAGAGTCTTCCACCAACTTATTAAATATGGCATCTGCCCAGGTAAGCACGTGCTCATGGCCGGGTGCTCCCTGCAGGCCCCTGTCTCTCCCCAGATTCTGGGTCACTTGCTTTTCGACCTTAGTTCTCCAATGGGTTCAAGACAAGTACGCACTTGCCGTGTATCCAGCTATTCTTCTTGTAAGAATGGGAGCAATACTTATTCTAGCTCCTCCCAAAGTATGTCTTTGGTCCAGAAATGTCAGTACTGGGGAACTTATTTTAAGGTAAGTGGACAGATGCTAAAGATATAGGTTGAAAGTCCATCATCAAAACTCCTTATAATAGGAGCGAACTAGAAACAACTTAAATGTTTACGAGTGAGAGGCTAGAGAAATGAACTGTGGTGCAGATGTACACGTGCAGCTCTGTGCCACTCACAACCATGTGCAGTGCTGTGACCATCAACACGGACGATGCCTCCAAACTGTGTGCTTATCTCGCAGCCCCATCACACGCACCGAGCGAGTGCGTGCGAAAGACGTGCATGTGGTATTTGCGGAGGGCGGGAAATGTAACCGAGTCCCCCTCCCC
Organism: Propithecus coquereli; assembly: GCF_000956105.1. Classification (NCBI taxonomy): domain Eukaryota; kingdom Metazoa; phylum Chordata; class Mammalia; order Primates; family Indriidae; genus Propithecus; species Propithecus coquereli. The sequence goes on along the minus strand of NW_012153341.1, from coordinate 809,312 downwards.
GAAATGCTAAGAACACTTGCCAATTGATGGTGCGATTTTACAGAATACATGTTTTTCATGTCGTTTTAGAATGCGTATTTGGAAATGAGTGTGTTTAAAATGAATGTATGTAGAAAAAAAGCAATTTTCATTTTCAAAAGGAGGGAAGGCAAAGCCTGTTATTATTCTCATTTCAGGCGCAGCCTGCACAGGACTTGAGCACACCTCGCAGTGCCGCGCGGACGAGCACATTCTAATTGCAGGAAATGTACCTACGAGCAATTTAATAGCCTCTTGGCACAAGGTTCCAAAGGCAAGCTGCGGAAGGCGAGGCCAGGCAGCACCGTTTTTGCAAACACAAGCTTAGAGTCTGCAAGACCTTGGTTCAAAATATTGTTTTCCCGCTTAGCAGCCAGCAGCTTTAGGTAAGTTATGTAAATTCTTGGACTTTCAGTTTCCTCATCCCTAACTAGTGGGCACAAAATTTTCCTCCTGAGATTATTGTGAAGATAACAGCCCTTAGCATAGTACCTGGCACATGGTAAGTGCTCAACAAAGGTGCAGTGAGTTCTGCGTGTTGTCAGTGCAGTTTGCAAGATGATGATGAGCTTTTCCTCTACAGCACGGGTTTCCTGGCTGGATCTCTGACTTGTTCCCTTCTGAAAACTTAGGAAAACCCTCCATCAGGGCCCTTCCCTGTGCCGTGAACGTGGCTTTGACCCTTCCACACCTGCGCAGTGGAGCATCCTCCTGCCACAGGCTCAGCGTAGAGAGTCGGGGGCACGGCCTCCTCCATGGCTGCACAGTGTAAGACCCAGCTGGGGAATAAACACCCTTAAACATCCTTAATTTTCTCCTCTATAGAAAGGAAGGTGACAGATTCAAGCCCTTCCCCAGTGTATCAATTAAACCCAACAAAACTGCTTCAGGAGGCGAACAAGGCAGTGAGCAGGCTCTGGCTTGGACCCTTCAGCAAAGCCGCTGTTGACCGTGAGGGTGTTGGCAGCACAAGGCGGCTGAAAGGCGTCCTACAGAGGAGGCTCGGGGGTCGGGTTTCATCGTCACAGGCGTTCCCAGCACCGCCGCCCCTCCCCTCCGTCCTGCATCTCACGCTAGTGCGTCCAGCGCATTCGCGATGGAAGTCACGTTCCAGAAAACAAATTAGACAAGTCACGTTTGCAGAATATGGCTCAAATATTGTCATTTTATTCTTTTCCATTTGAAGCCCAAGCAGCTAGGAGAGACAGCAGGGTATGTGGTTGGCTAATTTCCACACTACTCACAAGTTAACTGGTTCTTTCTGCAGCTACAGATTCACCCTTTCGGCATCTGTAAAGCCCTCGCTGAAGCAAGTAGGAAACACAGACCACTGTCCTCACCTTCTGGATTTTCTGGCCCAAAAGAGTGGATCAGATCACCTTAGGTGGAGCCGTTATGTGACAGCTCAGCTGAGCATGAGTAGAGCCAACATGCGTGACATGGCTGGGAGGACGTCACAGCAGGAGGCGGGATGCCTGCCCTAGATCACCAGGTGGCTGCGTGACCCGTGGCAGGCTGAGCCTCAGTACCCTCCTCTGTGAAGCGCCTGCAGTCTTAATGCGCAGGGTGCAGCCCAGGTTCCGTGGATCTCCCACACCACTGCAGGGCTGGCTTGGGAGGGCTCAGGGCACGCAGGGTGTCACTCTGTTGCTGCTGCTTTAAGCTGGAAGCAGGTGGCATCCTGGGGGCTCTAGGTCCCCGTGAACTTTCGGCAGGCCCTGAAGGATGTAGAGTGACATCCGTGGCGGTGGAAGTTCAGCCAGGTCGGGGCAGTGAGGCCAGACTGCCTCCGAGGCTGTGTGGCAGCGGAACGGACGCCTCTGAACGGTGGTGGGTGGTGGGAGGGGCGGGTTGACGGAGGCCATCGGACGCAGCATAACAAGTGTGGCGCAGGGCAGTGGCTGCCAGGGGCTGTCAAAGCAAACCATGCCCTAGAGGCTCAGGGCTGGTCCGGAGAGCGACAGCCAAGGCCAAGGCCGTGGGAAGTGGGAGACGACCCTCACTGGAAACGTCTGGGTTTGGGCAGCAACAAGGAAGGGAGACTGTGCATATTGGATTTGTCCTAAAAGCAGGCACTTCCAAAAGCACTGTGCCTGTCACAAAATGAGATCGTCAACAGAGAAAATACATGTCAACTGAAGCAATGGGTGAAGAGAAGCCTTCAGGATGCTCACGGACTCTGCTCAAAATCTCACAGCGTCTAACTGGAAGGGAAACACAACAGAAAGGAAGTCATGTGAGATTTGACTCTCCATTAGTGTTTTAAACACACTCCATCATAGAAGGCAGAAAACCTCAAATATTTAAAAATGCTAAGGCATTTTTCCCCTCAATTTTCTTCCATCAATCCCTTCCAAAAAGTCTGCTGTCAGAGGCTCAAAAAATTATGCCTCTCTTTTTAAACCGGCAGAAAGGGAAGGGTTGCTCTCAGAAGCTTCTGCAGCCAACACCAATACTGTCAGAGATGAAAAAATCGATGAATCAAAGGCTGTTCCAAGTGTCTTCCAATTCTGATGCAAAACCCTCTTTCTGCACGATGAGCCCACTTAACTGACAAGATAGTAACTTTTTCGTTTTCTTAGGAGGTGCCTTGCACCAGCATCTTAAAATCATTAACAGAGACGGGATGAGAATGTTCGTTAAAGGTGGCGAGGAAATTTAGACGAGACCTAAAACCACCGTGATGAGAAAGCACCTAATCAAAGCGATCAGAGGCAGGGCCGCTGCTCCTGCCAGGATGCGGCAGGGAGGGGCCTGCCCAGATAAGAGCTTAATTAGGGCTGTCAGTCACTCTAATTGCCTGCGATGAAATGGCATGAGCCAGCAGAGCCGGGCAGTGGCCCCGTGACGGGCCTGGCTCCATCGATTGTGAACTCGGGACCAGTATCACGAGCCTCACCGGTGACGGGCAAAAGACACTGATGTCCGTTCCCAGACCATTTCCATCAACACCTGCCCGAATCATCTGCTTTCTCCAAACAGCAAACGCTTTATCATCATCACATCGTGGGCTGGAAGACACTTCCAAATAGCCTGTGTTTGATGTCCATGTTTCCGATGCGGGACGAAGGCTGCGGATTTCGATTATTAATAAGCAAACCTCTTGCGATCAGCTATGAGCGATTGGCTGCCTGCTAACGGTAAGTGTTCCTCATCTCTGGGATTTCTCCAACACCCCGCGCTTGGTGGCCCGCACTCCCTCAAACTGCCCACTGGGTGTCTGCTGGGGGGTGTTTCCCTCTGAGGAATTTTCTTTTCCTTCCAAAACCACCGTTCTACCTTTTCCCAAGAAATTCCCTCATTACTATCATCTCTCTTGTCTGCCCTGAGCTCCTTTCTTCCAAATATAACCCAAGCTTGGGGGTGTGGGCCCACTTCAAATCCTTTTAGGGGACCCCTCCCTCATGCTCCCCCTCCCTGCCTCACCCCCCGGGGGTGCTCTCTCTGCTCATTGCACCCCCCACCTGCATCTGACAGACCCTGCCCAGGGCCATCTGACTCCAGCTGAGTGACCTCCTCCTCAAAGGCAATTATCTGCGCCTGCTCTGTGTCTGCGGTCCCCATGCTTTCTGTTAAAGCACACTGTTTCAAACATACTTTTTAAAATACAGAGTAGACGCTCAGGAAATGTTTATTGGGTCAACGGGATCGCATGTCGCTGGGCAGAATAAGAAGGCCCAGGGAGGGGCACTGCCAAGCATCTCAAGTCCCCTGTTTGCATGTGCCTGGCTTTGATAGGGTACCGAATAAGGCAATAAAAATGTTAATCTTCTCAGACCCGCCTCTGCCTTATGGAGCCTCCGAGGCTGTGGCAGCAATAAAGGTAGGTGGAGAAGTTAAAGGGGAAAACATAAATTAGGTCAGGAGAGGATAAAGAGATGGATTTTCAATAGGCTTCAACCTTCAGAGATAGGAGGGCCTAAATTAAATGGATCATACAAAATTCAATAAACAAGGATTGTAGATGGCAGATAATTTATCCCATTATAATTTGAATTAAGCTGGAGCATCAATAACGCCCCTGACCTGAAGGTTATTAAGAGACAGCCAATAACAGGAACTGAACCAGCACATGCTGTAGATTATTGCTAAGAATTTAGGGCTCAGGCATTTAAGACTGGGGGACTGATTGCCTGGAAGATAAATTTCATCCTTGGAGCAGACCACGGGAGGATTAGCAACTGGTGGTGTCCCCCAGCCACCAGCCTGCAGCCCACTCACGTGTGGCCAGGACGGCCTGACGTTCCCCGCTTGATGAAACTCTAGGCAGGTTTCTTCCTATCAGCCCCAGACATCCCTTTTCTCAGAGCATTTACTTTAGAAAACTTGTGGTTATAAATTCTTTTTCTACCCCTTTGAGCTGTAAATCTTCTCCCAGGCTCTTGCCCATTTTACAGCCGACGGAATGTCTTTCTCAAGGACCCAGGGCCATCCCTGTGAGATGCGACGACAAAGCAGCGCGCAGTCCGACCTCCCGGCGTCTGCAGGGGAACAGGAGCCCCCCTGTCACGGGCGCACGCGGGCAAACACAGGTGCCTAATCACAGAGAGGAACGTTTGCAGGCCCACGGACCGCTTCTGCTGGTCGCATCCCGCGCCAGCCTCCCTCCGCTGCCACCCTCCTGTCTTGCCCGCTGGCTCACTCAGCGCACACCCTCCTGCCTCTGTCTTCTTGGAGCTGCTCAGTCTCTGTCCCCTGTTGCAGTGGTCTTCACTAAAGTCTTCCCGGCCTGTTTTGCTTTGTCCTGTCCAGTTTTTACTTTGCCACGTGTCTGGAGACATCCGTGGACCTGGACTAAGCCAAGGTCGCTCAGCCGTCCTGAGTATATAACACGTGTGTGCGAGCTGGTTAATCCAAGCGGCTTTCTGTCTGCGGCAGATGACTGTGATCAAACATGGAAATCAGACCATTAGCTAACAGGCCCAGCGAATCTCAAAAAATCTGGTTTGGTGGAAGTTCAGTTCCGGGGCCATGTTCTTCTCCGTGCGGGTCTGATTCCACCCTCCCTAATATCTGGTTTGTATTAGTCCCCTTAGCCATTTGGTTTTATGGGACTTTCGCTGTTCGACACCATTTAGGCGTAATACCAGCAGTCTGATTGCATCTTAACAACAGGGACACATTTGCAGTCTTCTGAGCTCTTTCCTACACTTGTTCTTTGTTCTTCCAAGAAACCATCCTTCCCCATCATTCTCTCCCCTGGCCAGAGAAAATGCTATTGTCTCCATTCCATCGATCAGGAAGTGTGGCATTAGTGGAGTCTTGCCCAAAGTCACATGCGTGGACGGTGCCAGAGCTGCGATTCTAATCCAAGCAGTCTGCACCATTTCAGGGCAGAATGTAGCAAGGATTTAATTTTATAAATTAGGATTCCCAAGGTGAATGTAATCACAGAAAGTGTATCTAGAGAATGGGCTGGGCAGCTGGATCGAAACAGTTTCCTGAGGGACCAGAGGGGACTTCTGCTGGAAGGAGACCCGCCCTGGCAGAAGATAGGGAGGGAGGGGCTGGGCACCGCGCGTGCCCAGAGCGAGCATGGCGTTGGTTGGGGGCTGAGTGGGGGATGGTTTATGACAGGACTTTTGAACCAGCCACCTCACTGAATCTTGCAAGATTTCAGGCCCCCCCTACTGTGCTTCACCAAGGGGACCATGCCATCCCCTTCTAACGACAGGACGTCACTTAACCTTGAATGCCCCTGAATGCCCAGGGGAGGCTCGTTGGCGACCGCACTGGCACGGCTGCAATGACTGGCGGAGGAGTCTTGCCTGTGAGCACAGACGCGTGCCCATCCATCGCGGACTGCAGGAGATTCTTGCAGAAGGACTTTCCAGGGAGCTGAAGGGAGGACACAAACCACTGTCGATGGGGCTGCCGTCGCTACCATCTCTCCTTCTGTACTCACCAGCCAGCGGGGGCGGGCGAGGCCCTGGCATCTCTCCATCAGCTTATTCGCCCCCTTCTTCCCCCAGAGCGGGAGACACCCACATCAGTTCTCTGGCTGCCTCTCCCAGGGGTTTCATCCAACTCCCTGCTTCTCACGTGCTGCCTTCCCAGGCGCTGGGTGGCGTCGGATCTGCCCATAGAAGTCTTGAAATCTGCCAGGAGAATTGTGTGTCACTCGGTGAAACTATTACCTGTTCATTTGCTAAGAGAAAATTAAATTATTCAGCTCGCAATAACACAAGCAGCATCCCAGCCGTAATAGTGGAGTAATTGTTTTACAATTAATGCGTGCCTGGAATGCGCGTTACCAGCTCATTTTAATAATGTGCGCATTGAGTTGCTTACTTTTTTTCCAAAGAGGCAATTCAAGTAAGTAATTCAGTGGTAGAAATAAACTATGAATTTAATTTATATGTTCATTAATTGTACAATTAAACTGAATACTAATTGACTGTAGAATTATAGCTAAATGGGACACTGGACCGGGGTAATTAGTTCTTGTTCTGTTTTTCATTGTGCACATAATTTTTGGTGGCCTCACCATACCCAATTAGATTTTGTTTGGCTTTATTGGAGCATAAATCATTCTTCTAGCACAAAGATTTAATCCTTATAATACGACTGGTGTGTTACTCTCCTGTCGCAAAAGGTTATCTCTTTAAGAGAAAGGACATCTGACTCTAGTCACAGGGACCTGGAGGACGCCAAGCCCCTCTGTGATGTCAACACGTGCTCTGTGGCAGGAGCGCAGAGATGGACAGGTCAGCCGCGACAGCTCCTGGATTCTGCGAAGGGTCCCCCTGGGAGGGGCCGGGGTTCTGCACGGTGTGTTCGCCACCCGTACGGTTTTCATTCACAATTAATACCCAGCACTGCCATGTTTTAAGATGCTAGAGAGGACAAATGCCTGGGAAAAGCACATATGCAGGGAACAAAATATGTTTTCGTGGGAACAGAAAGGCCCTGCAGTCCACACACAGCTCTGTCTGGCCGGGACGGCTCCGGCACGGGCTCTGCCTCGCTCTGACTTCATTAGCCGGAGGGTCCAGTTGCTCATGGCTAATTCCTGGTTCGATTCTAAGACATACCTAGGCCTGGTTTGCTTTTCCCAGGTGCTCAGAAATAGCAGAATCAAAGGGGAAAATACGAAATGCCGGCTCCCTTAGGATGGATGGAACTTACCTTTCCGCATACCTGGTGGAGGTAAGCCCCAGGTCGCAGAGACTCTGCAGGGTGGCCGTCCCCACGCTTCCTGATGCACCCAGGTCTCCCAGGGTGCAGAGGAGCTTGTTAGAATTCACCTTCCCAGACAGAGGGGGCTCTCGCATGACACTAAAGAATCTTAAACTTCAGGACTCGTCTTGGGCACAGTCCCCTTCCAGGCAGTGTGGGGAATTCCAAAACTGGCCTTCGAGAGGCCAGACCTGGCATAAAGCCAGGTGTGAAACCAGGCTCCCTCTTGAGACCTTCTTCTTAACACAGGGCTTCTGTCTGACCACATTTATTCCAGTCATTGCACAGATACAGAGGCGTGTTCTGGCGTCGTCAAGGACGCAGCAGAGAACGAGGCAAACCCAGACCCTGTCTCACGGAGCGTGGCGTGCGGCCTTCAGCTGGGACTCGGGGACCCAGAAAACGAGTCTGCGCCAGTGAACTGTCCAGGACCAGCTGTGAGTCTCCTCTGCCTGCCCTGGCACAGCTGGGGGGAACCAAAACGGCCTCAGCCTCCCGGGGCTGCTGTGACAAATTGCACCATCTCGGTGGTTTAAAACAAAAGCAATTTGACATCTTACAGTTCTGGGGGCAGAAGTCTGGAGGCTCCAGGGAAACTCTGTTTCCTTGTCTCTTCCAGGCTCTGGAGGCCACCTGCACACCCTGGTTCACGGCCCCTTCCTCTGTTCAAAGGCTCCGATCACAGCGCTCCCCTCCGCCGCCTCCTTCCTCTCCTTGTGACGACGCCTGTGGTCGCCGCGCTCACCAGACCGCCCAGGGGAATCAGCTCAGCTCGGGACCCTTAACTGAATCACGTCTGCAAAGGCCTTTTTGCCTGTAAGTTGACATTTGCAGGTTCCCAGGGTTAGGATGTGGGCGTGGGGGGAGCATTATTCTGCCAACCACACTCCCCATGGGGAAAAGCTGTGAAATATCATCTGTGTCTCGGACTTTAAGAAAAGACGCTCTTTCCGGGAGGCTTTAAAGTACTTGGCGTCCACCGTCCATTGCACCCGCCAACCTGCTCTCAGGCGACACTCAAGTGGGAAAGGGGGCGCCCGGGCGACTGCGAGTGCCCCAGGGCAGAAGTCCTGCCTGCCGCCGGGGGAGCTCGTGGCGGAGCAGAGGTTTGTGCTCTGCTTGGTGGTTGCACGGTTCAGACCACACAAAGGCAGACTCCCAGGGAAGCTCACCGAGGTGGCAATGGAAGTTGGGAGGATGAGATTAAAGGGGGAGATTTAATCCAGGGAAGGAGACATTGCTCAGAGCATCATTTGCTTTGCCGTAAAGTGACAAGATGTGACAGGGTCTCCAACCAGAACACTTCCGGAATGACGAGTCTGCATGCAATGCACGAGTGTGCACGAAACAAAGCCCAGCAGCTGGCCGGTGTTGTTCCTGAGGGTCGACGACTCAGAACTGAACAAAGAAGAACACAAGCCTACCCCTCACAAATCCGCTGCTGGCGTCCACCTGCCGACGCGCCTGTCCCCTCTCTACTGCTCGGACTTTTCTTCTTCTCCATTTTGTTCCTGAGGATGGGTCACCTTTTCATACACGGTGTGACTTACTTATTTCTTTTATCATCTCTCTCCCCACAAGATCAGAAATCTTGTCTTTTGTTCTGCATCCCAATAACTAGAGAATCTCCTGATACGTAGAAGGCGGTATTTATAGAATGAACGGTTTGATTAGTATACTGTATATATTTGGCACAGGGAAATACTCTCTTTATTATAGTATTAAAGCTGGGTTCTTATAGCTATTTGGAGAAGAAAATTTGTGAAATGTGTAAATCAAGCTGGGGATTCTTCAGGACTCTCTGGACTCCCCGCAATGAAGCCAAGCGAGGGGAGTTAGAGACGGGGCTGGTCCGGGTCCTTCCCTAAGTGAGTTTCCCCCAGGTTTCCACTGGATGTCTATGAAGGCAAAGAGAGAAATGGAAGGTTTGAGAGGCTTTCACATAATACTAATGAAAAAGTTGAATATATGCTATTATAAATGGAGAATTATAGATAAGAAAACCCTTGCTAAGAATGATAGATATTTCTAAGGAAAATACCAGAGCTGCCAAAAATAGAATGAATCATTAATGACGTAATTACAGAAAGATTGCCAGGACCATAACAAAGACCTGAGAATACAGGCAGAAAGGATTCACCAAATTTCAAGGAAAGTCAGTAAAAATGGGCCAAATTTAGACACATTTTGTCAAGTACTTAAAATAATGAAATAAAGATAACTGCAAGACACTAGACCATTTTCAGCAAGAGAAAAATGTGGCTACAGAAAAGCAACATAGCGTGGTCTCAGCTTGCTGTTTGGCCACAGCCTGCACGCAGGAACCAGCCCCGCGGCTGCAGAGTCGCTGACGAGGAAGAGGCGTCCAAGGACCTCACGGCCAGCGTGTGGGGCCGAGAGCGCGACACCCACGTGCTCGTGACATTCACCCCCAGATGTGCGAAAGTGTCACAAAATGTCAGCCTCGATAGGAGATAAACTTATTAATCCAAGATATCATTGGAGTCTTTGAAAAACATATTAGATAAGCACCCAGCACCCGACCCCGTGCACCACACTGTTGAATGCAGGACGGTTCTCAATGCCGAACCATCACCCGTGCCCGGAGATTCTGACTCTGCTCTGCAGCCAGGCCCGAGAACAGCCCTAACAGCCAATGAACGACTATTAAATGAAATAACCGTATCATAAATTATTTTCTGTTTTCTATAGAGTGGAAAATGTGCCATAATGTGAAGTCGACTGCATCTGCCCCATAGGGACTGGGGGAGCAGTCCCCTTCTTTCTTCCTTTTGCATTTTCCAGATTTCTGAAAGACATTCTTTTCACCAAAAACAGCAACAAAAGCTTCCTATAAAGAGAAGAGCCCAGCTTTATGGGTCACAGTGACCCAATGCCAATTCATTCTAACATTCAGTTCTAATTAGGACAGAAAGCCCTGGATTTCTGTCTTGCTCTTACAAACGCTTTCAAATGTGAACTTCCAAATCTTTTTTGAAACTCTTCTTCTCCGTCTCACTTGGTCAAAATAAACCTTTAATAAAAAGATTGCACGTTACTTTTTATCCAAGAGACTCCCGGAAACTTTGAAAGCGAATCTGTAATTGAAAAGTCAAGCAAACAAAACTCTTTTACGCCCGTTCAGCTCTGGGCTTCTTCGGCTCGGCCACTCGACGACCTTCAAATTCGGGGGAGGCTGCTCCACTTCCCTGAGCTTCAGTTTCCTCATCTTTGAAATGGAGGGATAACATCTACTCCAAAACAGCAGAGACAGAAATAAAGTAATTTAAGGCAAGGACAGAGTCTCCTCCTCACGATAGAGACAGCAGAAACAGGTGGCGGCGGGAGACTGGGGAGTAGGCCTTCACCTTGACACCGCCGGAGAGAGCGTTTTGGAATAGTTTTGCCACTAAGTATGCCTCTCCGTGTTTGATTAACCTCACATTCCAATAAAACCATCAAACCAACAACCTTTCCTGGGTCGGGAGGTCCCCAGAACCACCCTCAGGTTTGACGATTCACTAGAAGAACTGCAGGACTCAGAAAAGCTGTTACGCTCACAGTCACGGTTTATCGCAATGAAAGGACGCGGTTAAAACTGGCCGAGGGAAGATGTGCACGGATGGAGCGGGGTCCAGAGGACACCAGGTACGAGCCTCCCGTTGTCCTCCCCTGGTGGAGTCCTGCGGACATCATTTACCCCTCCTGCAGGAATGTGTGACAACAGGCAGGGTGTGTCGGCAGCCGGGAAAGCTCACCTGAGCCTCGGGGTCAGGTACTGGCCGGGGTGGGTCACAGCCGACTGTTGTCTCCAGTCCCTCCGTAGGCTGAGCTGACACTGCGTGGCCCGAGGCCCCAGGTTAACAAGGACACTCGTGTCACGCAGGACTTGCCAAGGGCTCAGCGCTGACCTTCCAGAAGGAGGACAGGTGTTTGGGCGAGGTTCATCCCCAGGTACACTTCTAGTCAGAGGTTCACTATTTGAAAAAAACAAGACACCAGTGATAAAGACCCCTCGGAAAAGTGGTGGAAGCGATTCTAGGGCCGGAGGAGAAAGCCGACAACAGAGACCATTGCAGACTTTTCTGAGAGTGTGTTTGTGTCTTAAATTAGTCAGGGAATAGTGGAGATCGACTGCAACAAATCTTTTCAGTAAATGCCAAGAGGTGACAACTTGGGCTTTCTAGCGCTGTTGGTCTGGACGAGGGGTCAGCAGGCTTTTCCCGGAAAGGGCCAGAAACCATGAGGTTTCTGTTGCAGCTTCTCAAATCCACTGTGTGGAGCAGAAGCAGCCACTGACACATGTAAACAGACAGAGGTGGCTGCTTCCAATAAAGCCACTTATGGGCATTGTCATTTAAATTCCTGTAATTGTCATAGATCGGACATATTACGGCCTTTTGGTTTCTGGAACAAGTGAAACCTGGGACTTTGGGAGTGGTGACACTACTCGGTGTGACACTGTGACGGTGGGTACACGTCATCGTACGTTTGCCAAACCCCACAGAAAGTGCTACACGCACGGTAAACCGTAACGTCAACTACGGACTTTGGCTGATAATAGTCTATCAACACTAGTTCACTAGTTTTAGAAAATGTGCCACCTAATGTCCGATGTAATAGGGGAAGCATGTGCCAGGCCCCATGGGTAGCAGGGACAGGTATATGGAACTCTATGTACAACCTACTCAATTATTCTTTAAATCTAAAACTATTAAAAATGTAAGGCCTAAAAACAATGAAAAAACATTCTTAGTTCACAGGTCATATGAAATCAGGCAGTGGATTGGGTTTGGCCCATTGCAGACCCTCAGAGGAGCTGGGAGAGCAGCTGACACACGCATGCGGTCCCTTGAGTGGGTCAGACACAGTGTCGCCGGACAGTCCCACGGGCAGTGGGGCCCAGAGAAGGATTCCGAACGGGAAACTCGGGTGGAAACTTTAAGACTCTCAGAATTCTCCCTTCTCGATGCTATTTGCTCAGGATCTCATTTAGAAACAGGAACAGGCCCCAACAGCAACCTGAGAACCCACACGGCCTACAGGAATGATTTTGGCTTCCACCGGCCTGGGACAAGCCAGTCCTCGCACGCGCTCTTGGTTTGGAGAGCTGTGTTCCTTGCAGCAGAAACTTTGAAGGCTGGGTCTGCAGGGAGACGGGAATTTTGCAGATATTGTGCTGCCCTTAATAAGCTGCTTGCCCTCCTTGCTTCTTGAAGATGGAGCAGTCGATAAAGCATCTCTCTGAACGGTGTAATAGGCACAATTCATTTGGCAAACATGTATTGAGCGCCCACTGTGTGCTCACGGCTCTCTCCACTCCAAGACTTCGTGGCAATTACGGGGTGATGTCAGAAACCTGCAAGTAAGAGAAGGAACAAGTGGTGTCATATTGATCTCGCGGAATGTTTGCTAATAGATTTTTAATGCAACCCAGTGCTCTGCCTGTGTGGTCGCCGAGCGCCTGGTTAGCAGCGGTCTGCGACTGTTTCAGCCGTGCCTCACTGCATGCGCCAAATTATAGCACGTTACTCAGCAGCCACGTGACCAGACACTCATTTACTGCTTCCAATATCTTCACTATGCCGGCCCAGGGCTCAGCTAGTTCTACAAAGAAAAGCAGCGAGCCGGTGGCCCGCAGGAAGGTCGAGAATGCAGACTCCTTTGGGCCCCACCTGGAGACGGTCGCAGAAACCAAGTCACAAGTCACACCCTGCAGCATCGGTGTCTGTGTCCGCACTTCTCCCTCTGCTCGGGATTCAGAGAGGTTCAAGACCCAACTACAATCTCTACGTAGAGCGTTTGCTCTGATCGCCTGGCCAATAGCTCATTGTACCTAGATTTAAATGCCACGTGGGGATTTTCCGTTTCTCTCCATCTCCGAAGCAGTGAGAATTGTGTTGCGTTCCACAGAGGCCCCTCCCCAGGGTCAGCCTTCCACCTGGCAGCCTAAAAGAAGCACCGAGGCAGCTTTACAAACGGTGAGGGGCACGGAGTGCGAGGCCGCGGGGCTCCCCGACGCCTCCCTAGCCCTGCGACCTTGGCTGTGAAGTGGCCTAACATCTCTGTGCCCTCCTCTCCCCACTGCCAGGTGGGGATCGCGAGCACGCCCCGTTGTAAAGTGCTCAGGGTGGTGCCTGACACGGAGCATGCAGTGGATGAGTGGGGTCGCGAAGAGCCCAGAATGACGACGTCTGTCCATCCCGGCACTGTGGAGAAAGGCAGAGGCGAGGAGATGAGAAGCACCTGCTGGGGGTCGAGTGCGGCGTGGGGCTCGGAGCAGAACACTCACACCAGGTCTCCCTGTCACATTTGCAACGACTGCACTCGCCAGACCCGTGCTGCCCTCTGCTTGCCGATGCGCCCGTCCACGCTGCCCTCAGTGAGACATCTGCTGCCATCTGGAATATGAGAAAATCCCAACAAAGGGGCTGCATTTGCCTCCTGACGCTCCAAGGACACTGACTAAGAACTGAACCGCTGGCTGCAGCAGCTGACTGGAGCACCTGGGCGGGTGGGAAGGTTTTTCCTGTGCTGGGTCCAGAGCCCAGCTGGCAGCCCCTTCCCCGGCTGCCCGCTCCTTCCTTCCAGCCTTGCAGCACCGGCGGTCCATGCACGCGGCAGGGACGGGGCTCTCGGCCCCTCTCAGGCCTCATTCTGGCTCCAGGGCCACCCGCAGCCTCCACCTGTGGTGGTTCCTCTCTCCCACGAAAGCGAGAGCTCCCAACCCAGCCTGTGGTTCGGGCTGAGCCGGGCTGGCCTCCCGCCCCGCTGTCCCTCTAGCCTTCTCCCCCTTCCCCAGCACTTGGCTTCCGCACCCTTCGGAGATGCGGAACGGGGCTCTGTGGTCCCATGCCCCCTGCCCAAGGCACTTGTGACACCCGGTGTGGCAGGCAGGGGTTCTGCTTGGCTGGGGAGTGGGAACTCGGGTCAGGTCGCCAGGCGACTTGTGAAGTGTCCTGCCACAGCGCACAGGTGCTCGCCGCCGAGGGGCCGTGGGGGCCCCTCCTATCTGGTGATCAGAACCAACTCCACCAGCATATCGTCACCCAAGCCGGGGCCTAAATGGGGACCGGCTCAGAGCCCCACTTCTGGGCCGCAGGGCAGCGTCTGCTGTGGTCTCTGGGAAGTGAGTGCACCAGGACGTCGGGCCTTCTCGTCTCTCATCTTCCTCCCCCGCGATCACGGCTTAATCTGCCGCCGCGGCAGGTTGCAAACAAAAAGTGCGGGGTTTGTTCCTACCTTTGAAAACATCACGGAGAGTCAAAAGACACGTTTCCCGGCTGAACTATCGCTCACCGAGAGCCACCGGCAACGGGAAACACATCAAGGCCATCAGCTGTGGCGTGTGAAAAGCAAATTTGATCCCTGGCAGAGGCAGAGTGCCGGCAAGTCCCCAACATCGAAAACAAGCGCCTTTTAACTAAAGGTCTAGGGGAGGTCGGGCATAGCGAGTCTTGCAGGAGGGATATCTTCAGGGGAAAAACAGAACAGTGATTTGAGCTCTGACGTGAAATCTGGTGCTCGGCAGACCAGCTGGCCACCGTGCTGGAGCCACGGGTTCCTCCTCCTCCCGCGGGCAGTGGGCGCCCAGGTCAGGCACCCGCGCTGAGCCGCGACGAGGGCTCGCTGAGGTCTGTGACGGGGAACCGAGAAAAGAAAGTGGGGACTGATGATCAGCCTGCGGGGGACCCAGTCAAATCCGCTCCTGCTGCGCTGCAGGTACCAGGAAACGAAGCTGGCCAGTTCTGTGCCGTCCCCCAGTGGCGCCAAGTTAAACCTTGCCGTCTGCTCCTGGCACCATTTATAACGTGAGGGTTCGCATTGTTAAGTCAGTCTCGAGGGAAGAAGAAGAAATGCTGCAAAATAAGAAGAGTAACGAGAGGGAGGAGATAAAATAGCAACAGACCAGGGAACAACTCCCAGTCCTTCCTGCCAGGACCCTGCGTGCTCGTGGACAGCGGGCTCCCCTGAGTACGGCCAGCTGTGGACAGAGCCCAGGTGATCCTGCGTGAGCACAGTCACACTGCGTGGTGTGCCTCTGCCACAAAGGAACAGGCCCTCCGAGAGGCTCGTTCTTGGGACATTGGCCGTAAATCCACCTTCTTCCTTTGAACCCAAGAACCAGATGCAGGGGATGGGCCCTGACTCCCCTTTTGCTTGTATCCTTGAAAATGACATTTGCAATTTTGCTACTTAATTACTGATGCCGACTTTTTACTATAGGCCTCAGGAGGCACATGACAAACCCACAGGTGAAAGCTTGTGCTCCAAGAAAAGACGCATCTCTACGATACCTCATTTTTCTATAGACTCAGAAGTATTTCAGACTGTTGAGCTTCACTGCTAGAAGCGTGGTCCCAGGGCCAGCAGTGCCCACATCCCGAGGGAGCTCCATAGGAATGCAGATTCTCGGGCTGTCCCCGGTCTGCTAAGTATCATCTGTGTTTCATTAAGGTCCCTGAGTGGTTTGTGAGCTCCTTCAAGTTCGAGAAGCTCTGCTACAGTGCGAGTTGACAGTAGCCATATGCGCCTCACGTGGCATCCGGTCCACACAATGTCACTCCTAATCAAATAACCGCTGCAGGAGCAAGACACCCAGCTGGGTGCCCCGCGAGCCACTGAGTCAGAAGCCCACAGAGGCCAGCGGGTTATCGAGGCGAAAAGGTAAGGCGTTACCTCCACCGCTCATTTGGGGGCTCACGTTAGAATGTGTTTATTTTCCACTCCAATCACTAAAATGCCTCACAAAGAGCCCCTCCAAGAAAGTGTCGTTTCCTCAGGGAGGATGTCGGGAAGATTTGGGAGCACGTGGACGACTGCAGCTTTCTCCTGCCGCTGCCCCTCCCATGCCCCGCCCCTTCGCCTTCCAGTAAGTAGCGTCTTATTTAACATTCCATAATTGCAGAAAGCACTTCCACTTTATTTATCGAATGTCTCTCTTTCCATTCCATCTGCCTGATGAAAACCATGGAGGTGCTGCGATCCCCAGAAGCGGAGGAAATGAATTTCGGGCGATGTGTTTTTACCTGACATACATACAGTACGTTGTTTCATTTTACTGTCAAGACAGACACCTGGTTAGCCGGCCGTTTAGAATTACCAGTAACTTTGATTCTTTCCATTTGACAGCTCAGGGTGCGGAGCAACATGGCGAGGGTGTGCGCATTAGCATTTTAAAACCAAATGCTACGCAGGAGTGCAGTGCAGCCATTTGCTTTGTGCTAATGTTTATGCTACCTGCAGGCAAAAAGCAGAGATATTTTTGAAAAAGAAAACACACTTTCATTCTTTATTGAAACATGTAATCGAGTTCTTTATACATCAGAGAAGCCTATTCATTTGTACTGAATGGCCATTGAGATATTCTGTGTATTGGAAATGTACAGCCTTCACGCAGACGCAGAATGGACTCTTGTAATGCCCAGGAAAAAAAAAAATAATGCTTTCTGGAACAACAGTTTTAACCAATTATTTTAGACAAATATTTGGACATTTTTCAGAAAAGATGATGGACAAAAAGTCAAAAGGATTCTGTCTACTTTGGATTGACGTGGCTGTTTGAGATTTGTGGTTCTGACAGCGAGCGAGGGAGGCCCCGCCTCTGTCAATTATCTGTTAAAAATATGACACAAACGCATGCTTTGAAGTAGAAAAGCATATTCAATGTGAATTGCCTTTAACATTCCAAGATGATGGTTCATGATTTATTTTCAAAATAGTGTATCTGTGAAAAATTAAGAGCCACAAGGATCCAATTATCTCAATGGCAGCCTAATTTATGTGGCATGAAGCACTTTAAAAAAAATCGGGAGGTGTGTTTAGTTAGGCTGGATTGGTATCGTCTTGCTGGGTCACAGCTTGAAGTCTATCTGAACGACGCGGATCTCATTAAACGCATCAACTTAAAATCGCTTAGGTGATAAGAAAGATGAAGACATAGTTTGGGGCCCAATAGAAGTTTTTCTTTTGTTCATAAATATATGTCCCCCAGGAGCATCTCTGACGTCTTCATGCAGACGGCACCTTGGAAGACAAGCTGCGAGGCCAGGCAGGGTGGGCTTGTCCTTCAGCCTGGACACCAGGGGCCCCCACAACCTGACTGTTAAAAGGAGGTTCAGACCATCAACTCCCTCTTTCCCAAGGCTGCAGTCTTGCCTGCGTGCTGCTATTGATTTGGGGAAGGAGCTCTGAAATTGATCAATATCTGCTGGCAGCTGAATTCTTCAGATATTTCTTAAAGAACCGGATCGTCATGTTTCTGTGGGCAGAGAGGGTGGCTGGCGCTCCGGGTTACATGATTAAATAGCATCTAGTTTAGCTGTTGTTGATAAGTGATGGGTCAACGCAGGAGCGGTGTTTACTGTGATTAAACAGGAGCCACCTGCAATGACCTGCTCCTCTGGCACCTGTATCAGTGTAGAAAATTTGTCACTTGCTAGTTTAGAAGCAGTTTTTCCCTCCTAATGAGCTCTGCAGACAGACCGGGGCTCAAACAGACCTGCAACGACAACCAAAAATATCAAACAGCTGAAGGGGGCGGAAGACCCTCAGAACACTGCTGTGCTCCCCAAGTGCCCGGTCCACACTCAGGAGGGGCGCAGGAAACAAAGTCGTACACCCAGCAGGCAACTGTGTGCTGCAGCTTTTCACAGCGTCCTGGAGATACCTAAAGACCTTCTTTTTCTGTAACGTAATGCCTGGGTGTACGTATGTCTATAGATTGACCCAACCAGCTCCAGCACTTAGCGGCACAAGGAACTCTGCATTCAGAGTGGGCATGCGAATTTATTCCACTAGCAAGAAAGCATTCCAAAACAACCCCATTTTTCACCACTCCGTGTTCTATGGAACATATTTCGGGAAGAACTGATGAAATATTCTATACTTGGCCATCACCCAGCTTCTAGAATTGTCGACCCATTCTGGAGTGTCTTAGAGGCTGAGGGTACGCTGCAGATCACACAATCATCGCTGCAGGGAGGCGAGGTACCAAAATCGGAGACAGCCAAGTTCAGTCCGCTGATAGTCAAGTTAAGGCAAAAAACTTAAGACTCCAGAGAGCCAAGATGAGATACCCAGAAATCCTCAGATGTAACCACAACACTTAGATTTTATGTATAGTTTTTTCATTATTTTTTAGGACTTCTGGATTCTCCAAAACATGGCCTAATGAAGAGAGGAGGCACTGTGTTTGAACCTCTGCCGGGCACCCAGAGGTAAGTCCCAGTGTGCAGAGTCTGTTTTTACTTATCTGGAAAAGGGAAAATGATAATGTCTAGCTTACGGGACCCTTGTGTAGAGTAATGGAATCTAAAATGTGGTATACAGTTAGTAGTTTGTCCATAAGCAGTGTCTGAAATTGTGGATTCACCTGATGGAAGGAAGTGTGTTTGCCACGTGGCTGTACCATGTTCAATGACCACATGGCTGTTTGCACGCGTATGTCCATGTGTATGTGTGTCTGTCTGAGCACCCTCAGAACCTGGGCGCTAAAGGAAGCTTCTGTCAAACTCATAGGAAACTTACCTCTTCTTACCTGATGCTGACTTCCTGAGGCCCGTGCAGTCTGCTCGTACAATTCTTGGGCCCATTCACCCTGAGCCCACTTTGAATCACACGTGCTTGAGCAGCCCCTGCGGAGACGGGGTGGTTGTCATTCCTGCAGCTCACAGATGCATCCAGCTCGTCCGTGTAAGTGTAGCCCAGCCTTTGAAGAAGGCAGACTCTTCCCGGCAAGTTCAGAGCAGAGTCAGAGCTTGCCGATTTACAAAGGGCTCTCACATGCACTCCTCAGCTCAGTGGCTTCCTGCCTGGACTCAGTGACAAAGAACCGTGTCCTTCAGCTCCAAGCTCACCTTCGTGACCCATGCGGAGTCTTCCCTTCATTTATGCCAAGGACCGAAAGTCACGTGGGTTAGATTTTACCCTCCCACTGGGCCAGTGTCAAAGAACTAAGCAACGCCGTGAGTGGAGGACAGGTAGAATTCCCGGTAAAGCTAGACGAGGAAAGCAGGGTCTCAGGGCACTGACAAGACCGCGAGGACTTGCTCCTTCCCTGCGGCCGGCTGTGCGCCAGGCTCGCCCTCTGGCGTGTTGGAGGACCTGTGAAGTATTCGTGTGCGGTGCACAGCGGGACTGTCATCACCAGGAGTGTTAAATTACAGGACTATCAGGGCAGCAGGAGAAAAAGAACAACCACAGCATACCATGCTTTCACCTTTAAAATAACATTTGAAAACATGTGCATTTAGATGGACTGAATAATTCCATTTTCTGTGCAAGGTTTCTCGACCTCGTCACTGTTAACATTTTTTGGGGGGCCAGATAATTCTCTTGTGGGGGGCTGCCCAATTATTGTAGGATGGCTAGCAGCATCCCTGATCTCTACCCACCAGATGCCAGTAGCACCCCCTCCCCAAGAAAAGAGGAGAACTGGTGATACCGAAACCCATGTGTCCTTGTCATCAAGAACTGAGTGATGTCCATTTGTGTTTTCATGTGATTAGAATTCCCTGAGGTCCCAACTCTCGCTGGGCTCTTGGCCTGGGGGGTGTGTGTATGTGTGTGTGTGTGCGCGCGCGCGTGTGTGTGTGTGCACGTGTGTGTGTGTGCGCGTGTGTGTGTGTGCGCACATGTGTGTCTTTCTCCCAGGTCTCTGCTCTCTCAGAGCTACCTTGTTGTCATCTGTCAAGTCTCAGCAGAAATGTCACCTACTTGGACAGTTGTCCTTGTCCAGTGTCTATGGAATCACCAGCCCTGCCCCCCCTCTGTGCTGAGGAGCAGTGAGAGTCTCCGCGTCTCGTTTGCTTTCTTCACAGCACTTACCACAATCTGTAATTTCTCTGTTAGATTCTTCCTGGCCTGCCCCAGAGGAACACACACGTCCCATCAACTGGAGGAGTCAGAGTCTCGTCAGTGAGCTCCCCGTCGAATCCTCAGCGATGGCGAACGTATCGACCGCTCGGCACCACTGACAGGTCCATGTCACTGGGTCACTGGAGGTTGAGAAGCGAGGGGAGGGAAACCGGGGCTGTACATTCCTCACGGGTTTGGTTATGTTCTCACAGGGCTGGGCAGGTAGGGAAGCCAGAAAAGAAGAGAGAAATGACGAGGGAAAATAAATTGAATTTTTTGAGCACTGGGCAGGTGCCACACCTGGTTTAGTAGTGCTGTGGTCTAGAAGGCAGGCATCAGGATTTGCAACTCCGAGTGGAGGGATCTCAGGCTCAAAGGCGTTAAGCAGTTCCAAGCGAGCAAGTCAGGGTTCCAGCACCGCACTTTGTGCAAGCTGACGGCTAGCGTGGGCCCTGCGTCCCGCAGAAGGAGGCGGGGAGGCTCCCAGGCCTGGGGTGAGAGATGAAGCAGCACGTGGCTCCCTGTAAGGAAACCTCACCTTCCTCCTGTCGGCTCCCCGGTGCTATGAGGGTCCCCTGAGCCTGGACCCCTGGCTGCAGCGTCCCTCACCGACCGACGAGGACGAGGACTGGACCGTGCCGGATCCCTTGGCCCCTCCCCAGCCTGAGGCCCAGATCGTCTCCCTGGATGACTGAGCGGGTCTGTGGTTGGGACCCGCCCTTCTGGACACGCAGGCCGCCAGCGTGGCAGGTTGTTTTTTAAGACCATTGTGAGTTACAAAAAGGACTTTGCCATCCTTGGACACAGCATTCCTTAATGAAAAAGAGTTCGGCCTCTGCCCTACTCGTTCCTTGTTACTGCAATTATAAACTCTGTGCCTTCGGGGAGAGCTTTCGGGAGGCAAGGAGGCAGAAAAATCTATTTTCCTGGAAGTTTTTCCTTTTAGATTAGGCTGTTGTTTTTTGTGGCCCTGATGGCAACCGAATCACCTTTCCTGAGGAGGTGTGTGTTTGAGTTGCTGCAGCCACGTCTCTGCAGAAGGCACTTTCTGGGCTGTCCTTCTCAGTGGCAGCGCAGGGTCCTGTGTCTTGGCTGGCTTTCAGGTACATAGTGACCCATGTGGACTGAGCATGCTCTGAGCGCTGTCCTCCGTAAATAGACACTGCTGTTCTTAGTTACACAGTAACCAGTGTGTTTGAGCATGTGCTAAGCACCCTGTGTGTGCCCTGCCTCATGCAGGCGGCACAGTAACCCTCTAGGACTGCGGCCCCCAACCCCTGGGTCGTGGCCCATTACCGGTCCGTGGCCTGCGCAACACCGGGTGGTGCAGCACCCCCTGAGCTCCGTCACACCCCCCTACCACGACACCCCCTCCATCCCCAGTCCCTGGAAAACTTGTCTTCCATCAAACCAGTGCCTGGTGCCAAAAAGGTTGGGGACTGCTGTTCCAGGAGATAGATACTGTGATTGTCCCCACTGTACTAAGGACGTTGAATGACTAACCCATAGGCAGACAGCTAGTAGATGCTGGAGCCGGGTTTGAACTAGAGGTATGCTGGTAAACCAACTCTCTGCGATGAAGAAAAGGGGTGAAATTTTTAGGATTTGTCAATTTCCATGTTGTAAATAACCTGCCAAGGCTGATTTAAAGCTACCAGCGGTGTAACAGCTGACTTGCTAAATTCCTGGATATTCAACAGCAAGCTCTTGCCAGCCAGAGGGAGCTGGCTCAGGCCACCCTCGTTGGATCTCAAACTCTTGGCCACCGGGTTCCACAAATGCTTAGAGAGGGGCTTTAGGAGAATCCAAAACAGCACAGATTTTAATATTCCTACACGCAGGGTTTGGGGATGGGGAGGTATACCTTTGGCTGTTACTAGAAATACTGTACATTTTGGGAAATCCTCTGAAACTCATGAAAGACAGCTAACTCTAATTTTAAATCTTTAAGGAGTGAGTGGGAAGAAATTTCTAGAATTAGCCTATCACAAAAAAGTTGTACAACTTTGCAAAGTTAGGAGATCTCTGACTTAAATTATTTCCAGGTTAGCAGATGTTCTTCTATTTTTTTCTTCTCTTCCTATCGTCTTTAATTTGGACCGTAGCTACACTACAGCAGTCTGTCTTCTTGGCACTGTGACGTCAGGGGAGTATCCATTTTGGAGTAACTGGCTTAGTGACAAATCCCTTCTCTGAGAACTGCCCCAGCCACAATCCTGCCAAAGGAGCAGGTCTCACTAACCTGCTATGTCTGGAATAGATTCCTCCAAGGAGCAAGGACCACCACGGTCCTGCCAAAGGACCAGCCACACTATCCACACCTGGTCTAGACCTGGGGGTACTGACTGGCACCACCCAGCTTTTTTGCAGGACTGACACCCAGAGACATATGCACACAGCATTACATGGTGGTGGACATTGGGCTTCCATTCATGTGATGACCTCATGTGTGCTTGTGTTTGAGCAGAGGAAGCCCATCAAAAAATAAAGGAGACAGAGCAAAGCCCAAAGATGCAGATATCCCAGCCCTTGACCAACAGAAAGAGAGTCTTTGGTTCCTAGTAGGACTCCAGCTGCCCTCTGGCCATCCACCCCGATATCGGGGTGGTCTGCCACGTGTTCACCCACGTGAGGGCATTTGAAATTGACCACAAGTCTATATACGTTTTCTAATCAATCAAGTGGTCTCTAAGGCCATACCATATCCTAGCCCAAAACTCTACCAGAAATTTAAAATTGATTTCAAATTATGTCCAGCCAAGTTCTCCAGCATAGCTTATTAGAGGTTATATGATAAGCCCAAATAATGCAATGAAGAAGTTCCAAACAACACGATCAGATTCCCATGGAGAAATTTTAGCCCAAAAGTGAAATTTCTTCTCTCTGTCAAATAAATGTTCCAACGTTTTAATATTTTTCCTTTGCCAGGTTGGCATATACTAGAAATCTCTGCATGACGCAATCCACTCAGAGGAGGGATCTCACTGGCACAATCGATCCTACACACTAGCAGGTTGAGCCCAGGTCTGCGGTCTTTGGCGCCAGCAAAAGGAGCACGTTGGGGAGAGAAGCAGTGTTGCAAGTGTGAAGACTGGCACACGAGGCCAGGGGTCCCACCGAGGGAAGAGACAAGTAAATGGTGCAGTACTGAATGGTCCCAACTTGGATTACGGTGATAGTTGCACAGCTCTGTGAATTTACTCAATCCCGCTTAATTGTCCACTTTAAATGGGTGAATTCTGTAGCATATAAATTATTTCATAATAAATAAAATAATAAATAAGTAAATAAAATAAAAATAACTTTTAAAAAATGCATTACTGAGCAGGCCACCTTTTCTGTTTCTATAATAGGTTGTGTGTTGGTTAATTTCCTCAGATGAAAACTAAGGGGCAGTTACCATAAAAAACACAGGCAGCAAAGCAAACTGCATAGCTAAAAAGAAGAGCTATGACAGGTCATCTGAACTGTCACTCCTTGCCTATACTGACCGATGGTCCCACAAGAATGATCTACACGTGCATCAGACGTGGACTGAAGTCACAGCCTGGAGCTGAACCCAGCCTGGATCAGCTAAACTGCAACTGACCTACAGACACACGAGCGAGAGATCAAGGCTTGCGGTTTAGTTACGGGCTGGTTTGTTACGCAGCATCAGTGTGGTAATCACTGACCGATACACTCCCTTTGCAGAGCAAGGAGGCTTGTCTTTAAGATTGCCTTTTGTATCCATGCAACGGGCTGCGGAGCTCACTGGAGCAGACTTCTGCTCTTTGCTGCCAGATCTAAACTGTCATCAACAGGGTGGTAAGTGTTCACCTGCCACATCCATCAGGAAGCGTAGCGGTGGCCTGCGTGGACGGTCCACCCTCCTCAGTCAGGCAGACTCCACCTTCACCAAGGACACCATATGGCATTTACAGTGAATAGGACGCAGAGATCCTTGACCCACGGGGAAATGGAATAGTCCTCCCATAGAACATACTTGGTAATTTATTATGAGACTTTAGCTGTGCCCAGTGTTGTGTCCCCGGAGCACACTGATGACTTCGATGTGCATGATTAAAATATGGATAAGGGATCACAGAGAAATGTCAGGGGTCTCTGTGGGTGTGCGTTCTCATACATTCTTGGATGCCGTGCAGGGGAGAAGCCTCAGAGTAGAGCTATTTTTCTCTAATGGTTAATTTTTTTTTGAAAGAGAGAATTTAGATCTACATAAAAGTTACAAAAAGAAAATAGAGTATCCAAATGCCCTTCACCCAGGTTCCCTTTATGTTACCATCTTATTAATAAATAGTCATCGAAGATTTGTCAAACCTAAGAAATTATTTTTGCCATGAGACTAATAACTAGAATATGGAACTTATTTGAATTCTCCCAATTTTCCCACTAATATTCTTTTTCTGATCCAGGATCCATTCCAGGACTCCACATTGTACCTGGTCGTCTTGTCCCTGTGAGCCGTCTCTTACCTGGCCTGAGGTGTGCAGCTGTTCCCAGCACACGGCAGGGCTCCCTGCCCAGAGCATCCCTCCCGTCCTGGTCTGTGGCCGGCCTCCCCCTGCCCCTGCGGGAGGAGGCGTGTCTAGGTGGGGCACCGGCAGGTAAGAAGAGCATGATCATGGGGCTCTTTCTACAGACCCGTAGCAGAGTTACAAGCCCCCCCGCCCCCAATTCCTTACGCGTGTCACAAACCCGTGCCTTGGTTTCCTCGGCTAATCTGCCGTGACAATTACAGTTGCTTGGTCGGATTCTTTCTTTTTCTCTTTTTCCAACTGAACATAAGTTAAGGTCTCCAAACAGAGAAATTGATCCAAGATTTCATTTTCCTCCTCTGCTGCCTCGGTTTTATGAAGCCCCAAGTGGTTACTGCAGAAACTTCTGACAGGCCCAGCAGTCTGGCAAATTAAATCTCCCAGCCCCAGCAAATCCTGACCTGGAATTCCCGCACAGTCCCTGCCTGCTTGGCGGGTTTGTCTGTCTCTTCCATGAACGAGGATCCGTTTACCTCCCTGTGGGTGCAGCTTAAATAATAAAAGGCGGAAAACAAAACAAGCTTATCTTACACGCAACCTACTGCTACTATTGCTTTTTCGTTACAGAGGAGAGAAACGGGACCACTAAGAAAAAAGGGATTGTGGAGGAAGAAAATAATAATTAAAAACAAAAAAAGATGGAGCGGGTGACGGGAGGCTCCTGACCTGCCAGCAGCCCGAGCAGGGTTGCGGGGAGGAAGCTGCAGCGGACTCCTCTCAGTCCTGCTGGGGTGGGAGAAAACCGAGGATGTTACATTATGAATGGGCGAACCCGCCTGAATAAAATATGTGTCTCCCGTGACCTGGCCCAGACTCCAGCCTACCCAGAACCGTCCGGCAGCCAAGCCGATTTCCCTTCAGGCTGCGGAGCACATTTCTTTTTCATTTGCATGCGCATTGGCCATTCTCCTTGGGCGGAGAAACAGACGGCGGCCTGGAAACGCAGTGCCTGCGCCGGCCTTCTCGGAGTCCTCGCCGGCGCTCTCTCCTGCACCATATTCCAGCCACTTCGGCCTGGCTGAGGCCTCTGGCTGGGGTTGCTACAAGCAGGTGAGAGCAGCCCTGGCCAGATGAAGCCCACAGGTCTGATTTTTCTGGCCCACGTTATGCCAGACCAGTACTTGCTTTTAACTTCTTATTAACATTTTTAATAATAAGGTATTTTACATAAAAATCGACATTTCCAGGTTTTCTGGGGAAACGGTAAGATCCAGCATCGCTGGGCTCCTGTGTCCACGTGGAAGCACAGGGGCGTCCCCTTCGCAGAGTGGCTTCCTCCCTCGACCCTCCGAGCCCCTCGCCAGTCCCTACTCATCAGCTCACAGGTGTCTGTCTTGGTCCTGCTCTTCACGCCGGTTCCTGGAGTCTCCTGCTGGTGACCCTCCCCCAGAGGAGAGGGCTGGCGTGTCAAGGAGGGAGCAGCACAGAGCCGTCCGGGGGAGAGGAACGTTCTCCACCCTGGAGACTGAGGCTGCTCTGCAGGGGCAGCTGCCAGCCGGCCACACGTGCCTTGCTGCCGCCAATCATGATCTGGGGGAGATTTATGAGAGGAGGAGGAATTAGAGCAGATCCAAGCTTCTGTCTGCAGAAGCATCACTCTGAAGTGCAAGGCCCTGTCGGAGGATGCCGAGCACACAAACTCAGAGCTGGACGGCTGCCGCTCCATGACACTGGGAAAGCCACGCTTTGTGTGCCTCGGGCTCCCCATCCGTAAAACAGGGACGGCAACGGAACCTGTTCCAAAAGTCTTCCAAATGCCAGCAGAACGGTGCCTAGAGCAGCCAGTTAGCATAAGCTGCTGTGATTTTCTGACCCGTGCTTCCGAAATGCTCATGTGAACAGGAAGAAAGGGATCAAATGACAGCAAGCGCGAGGGTCACTCCTCCTCATCTGAGCACGCGGGGGCGGAGGGGCAGCCATGCTTTGTTCCCGAGTGTCTCAGCAGAGAAGAGGTTGGGGAAGCTGGGGCAGAGGACAGGACGCCCCCCCGGCCTGCACACCCGCGTGGCCCACCGCCCAGCTGCTGCGCGTGGGGCAGCCGGAGGCGACAGTGCAGGACCCAGGGCAGGCCCTTCACTCTGCTCCATCACAGGCCTGCAAACCCCACTCCTGCTCAACATGTAGACTCAGGCTGCACGTCCCCCCAGACGTGTTTATCCACCAGTGCTGACCTTCGCATCCTTCCACCGCCCAGCAAGGCACGCAGCACGCGGTTGTGACGTGTAGAAAGGTCTGTCTTCCCTGCTGCTGTGTCCCAAGGGGCCCAGGCAGCCTCTCCGTGTCCATCCCCAGCGCTGAGCCCCGTGCCTGACATGTCACTCAGCAAGTGTCTGTCAAATGAGCAAGCTGGAGACCCTGCCAGAGATAGGCGGGACCCTTCTGCAGACCCCGCCCAGGGCACTGGAAGGGAAAACCTTTATACAAGCAAAGTCCCTGAACAAACAAAGCCTTAGCGGGGACCTCAGCCCTGCTGGGCAGTCTTCGTGTCTGTTAAGTCACAGCCAGGCATGTGTCACACATGTCACAAGGTTGGTGTCACACGGAAGACCACAAATGTGCCCTGCCCCCGCCGAGGCTGACTTTGTAAACACTGGGGGGGCCGAGTCTGCAGCTGTGCACTGTCGTGGATGTGGCTTGTATGATCTGCTCCGATGTCCTCAAATTTCTTCTCCCTCCTCCTGCGAGCAAACCCGAGCCCTGCCAGCACGTTAACATCTCGGTTTTAGAGGTACAGGAACAAATACCCAAGGCCCCTTTTTTCCAAAATTAAGACTAAGTCTAATTCTACAAACCTAGACCCTAATAATGGAAAAGCCATTCATAATTTTTAGAGAATTAACAGATGAAGCAATGGTTAGAAAAGGGTCTACAGTCCACCCCATCCCAGCTAAAGGAGTGACGGGGGAACAGCCTTTCTGAATAACCATTTGAGAGGCAATCTGTTTATTTTTACTGATAGCAGAAAACAACATAACTTCAGAATCCTTGGACTTGACAGACGGCCAGCAATAGTTGGAAGAAAGTTAAATATTTTTATTTGACCAAATGCAGAGGAACTTGATGATGGAAAAACTGTCCCTTAGATGTCAGATGATGCTAAATCTACAGAGAAAAAACAAAATCCATGAATTTAAAAGAATATGGAGCCGGGTGCGGTGGCTCACGCCTGTAATCCTAGCACTCTGGGAGGCCGAGGCAGGCGGATTGTTTGAGCTCAGGAGTTCGAAACCAGCCTGAGCAAGAGCGAGACCCCGTCTCTACTAAAAATAGAAAGAAATTAATCGGACAACTAAAAATACATAGAAAAAATTAGCTGGGCATGGTGGCGCATACCTGTAGTCCCAGCTACTCGGGAGACTGAGGCAGAAGGATCGCTTGAGCCCAGGAGTTTGAGGTTGCTGTGAGCTAAGATGACACCACGGCACTCTAGCCCGGGCAACATAGTGAGACTCTGTCTCAAAAAAAAAAAAAAAGAATATGGAAAGGAGATTCCTCTTCCTTCCCCAGAGAAAATGAAGGCAGGATTTGTACCCTTGGGTTTAGATTAAATCAAACCAGGGCCCAAACCCCCTCCCTGCGACCCTGGCCGGACCCTGCAGTTGGAGCTCACAGGGGAGGTCTGGGACAGCCTCCAGACTGGCCAGCTCAGCCGGGCCACGGGCTCGGTTATTAACTCAAACACTGATGCAGGGGTTGCTTTGCAGGGATTTGCAGATGTAATTAAATCCCTAATCTGTCCACTGTAAGAATGAGAGATTGTGCCATACGGCGAGGGTGGGTCTGACTGAACCAGTTACAAGACCTTAAAAGCCAAGGTGACGCTTAGGGCTTGGCCTGCGCCTCTGAACCCGCCCCGCGTGGCCTTCCCCTCCTGACTGCCGTGGGTTTGGCACTTGCCTGGCCAGTCCCTGCAACCGAGCAGGCCTGTTCCTTGTAAATACTTTCTCTCCACAGATAGGGAGAGATACAACCTTCTAGTTCTATTCCTCCTGTTGAACCCTGACTCATACAGACTCCTAAACGGGTTTATGCACAAGCCGTCTGGATGAGTTGATGATCCTTTTAGATGATTTTAACTTGTGTTCATTATATCCCAACAAGCCACGCTGTAGAATCGCAGAGCGGAAACACCACTGAGTTCAAATACCTGACCTCTGCCTCTCCCTCCTAATATACCGTATATACCAAGACTGTGTGCACCTCCCTATATTATGTGTGTGTGCATTTTTAGTTTTTTTAAAATTTTTGCTACGAGATAAACTTTTATAAAAGCAAATGTTAGGTTTGGAAAAAGGTCGGCTGAATCTAAGATGTTGCTAGGAAATGCTCGCCGTAATCTTATTTAAAACATTTGGCAGGTGTGTCGGAGTGCGCAGGAGTTGACGCGGCCACTCCTGGGAACCTACCGCTGCGGGCAGATGTTTTTATTTGCAGTCCTGTTGCCATTTGTGGGGTTACAGTCTAGAGACTCATGAAAAGAGAAAACCCTGCCCTAGGGTGGTGGAGAAACGATGAGAAAGAAGAGATACCACTCGGGGGGTCAGCAAAGGATTAGCATCATCGGCTGTTCCCATGTGGCCGCTGGGAGGGAGGGGTGGCGGGTTTCCTGGCGGGGCAGGGGCTCTGCTCGCCGCTGGACAAGGCAGCAAGTCCCTGCAGCGTGGCTGGCGGGGACACTTGGCCTCGGCAGCACCTACCTGGCTCACGTCCAGGTGACTCAAGGCTTTGCCTTTTCCCTCCCGCACTTCTCGTCTGCCCAGGGGGAGTCCAACGTCCGGGTCTGTCTTGATTCCTCGCGCAGCATGTGCCGTTGCGCTCTGAGGTTCCCCGCGGGTGCCTCAGATGTGACATCTCAGTTATCTAGTTTGAAGTGTCTAAAACAACATTTTGCCAAATCAGATGAGATATTTTGTGGAAAAGAGTTGTGTGGTTGAACTCGTCCTTGGAAAGCCTGGGTCCCGGCTGCTCCTCCCCTCCTCGGGTTCTCGGTGAGTAGAGACGGCAAGTCCTGCGGTGAGCCCCTGGCCTTGTTCCTTTCAACCCCCCACTTTTCTTGGACTTTTAGACCAAGAAACCTGTTGGGTAAAGAACACTTACCACACCCCATGGAAGTGATGCATCGGCGAGCACGGTTTGAGGAAGCCTCGTCTACAGAAGAGAGACACGCCTCGCGTGCAGAAACTACAAATGAGAAAGAGCACATGAAGGCTTTGTTCAAATTTAAAACAGTTGAAAAGTACGAGGGTGCATTTGAGCTGAATTTTTAAGACGAGGAGAAGTCCAAGATACTGACGGCCAGACGGCACCATTCCAGCCCTCCTCCCGCCGCCCTCTCGGGGGTGCAGGGCATGAAATATTCCATCAGTTGTGAAGCTCTCTCTTAACTCCAGACTCTGGCTTGCAGTGCTCGCTGCTTTCTGTAATAAGTCCCTCAGTGTTCGGTGGTGCCCCCTTAACTCTGCTTCTGCCAAATGGAGCGCCAGCTCTAGCGTGTCTGCACATTTTGGATGCAAACCGTCACCCTGTTTATTCTGAGGAGCTGTCAGAAGACAGCGCCGCTCTGCTGTTTGGCATTTTAATAGGAGGGCCTGGGCGAGCCTGTCTGCATACTGCGGGGAGTCTGCCCATCGGCGCGCACACCCTTTGGTGCCAGGGAAGAAGAGCTCTCTCTCTGATTCAAATCTTTGCCCAAAGAACATTCTTCCTTGATCTGATTTATAAAAGGCACAGCCCTCCCCCCAACCCATACATCTACCCAAACTGCCCAGGGGTGGGAGATGGTGTTTTCTGACCTTACTTCTCACCTACAAGATCTGCTCTTTGCTAAGCTCTGACCGTGGTGTCACTAGGAAGGAACACCTCCCCTGGGCGCAGAGACCTTGCAGTGCCCAGCAAGAGGGAAGGCGGCAGTGACATTTCCTCGTGTCGTCTCTGCTGATTTACCCAAAGGCGTTGACTCGAGGCCCAGGTGCCTGGCTGCCGGCCTGGCTGCCTCTCCCAAGTTTTCCCATTGGCTAGAAAGAGTAGATGTCCCCAGAGTTTACGAGGCAGGGTTTTGTTGTTCACATATGAATGTAGAATCCAGCATTCCCCTCCTTAGGCGCTCAGCGCTCTGAGCAGGACTGCAGTGAGAGGCCTCTGCTTCCCACAGAGTGGCTCAGACTCTCCCAGCTCCTTCAGGAGGTTCTGATTTTGCATATGCATATAGCCCGTAGAAAGCAGTCCCCTGGGAAACAGCATTCTGGAATCTCCACACACCAATCTTCACACGGCCCCATCTCTAGCGTGGATTAGTTAACCAAATGGTGGCTGGAAACCAGCAGGTTTCCTACGGAGCAGGGAAAGAATCTGCCGTGTTAGCAACTCGAAGGCAAAAGTGAGTTGTCCCACAAAGGTTTTGTGAGCACCTACTACGTGCAAGACGCTGTGATCGGTGGTGTGGTGGACATAAAGTGTCATTCTCATCTGCAGGGCCAGTCGGAACGTGCTGCTGGGATTGATTGACAGCCTGGGAAAGCTGGAGGATGGAGAACTCCTTCTGGTGGGACGGCGGAGCTGACGGTGCGTGAATCCCACGGGCCTGGCCTCGGGAGAGAGAGGTGGGGCATCTGGGTCACAAAACAAAGGAGGTACTTAGTGTCTCACAACCCGAGAGCTGGTGCCTCCCTGAATTTGTGCCGGGGTGCCCCACTCCCCCAGCCCAGCCCCGTCCTGGTCCTGGCCGTGACTCAAAGCCACATCTTCCTGCGGTAGGGAGGAAGCCCCTTGGAAAAGGAGAGAAGAAGAGAAACGTCAGAGGGAAACAGAGCAAAGACACAGAAAGAAGTAGAGCCCCAGTGACATCATGGGAGTGCCTAGATCCAGCCACGCCTGCAGCATGCAATTCCAGTCACAGCGCTAATATGTTGAGTTGGCTTTCCGTCACTGTGTCCTGGTTACAACATACGCTGGCACCTTAAGGTGAGGTGATTCAAGTGACAGAGTACGAAGTGCCCCCTTGGCTGAAGCCAGGAGGCGAGGACTAGTGAGAATCCCATGTCCCACGTCGGGCAGTGGCCACCGTGCCACACGGTGGTGGAGCAGCACGTGAGGGCGTCACGTGCTCTGCTTGGGGAGCCAGACCTCCTGCCCCTGCAGGCGGGGGAGTGAAGGGCTGGGGAAGAAGTCGGTTGTTAAAGAGTCACGCCTGACTGCGAGGGGTGTTCCGGAACGTGCTGGGACACAGCAGCCTCGCCTGCCGGCCCGATACCC
>NW_012153341.1:722233-776893 GCF_000956105.1 Propithecus coquereli | reverse complement strand
CTCCATGAGTCACACCCGCCCCCCAGAAACCGTGACTTGCTTCAAACCAAAGGAATATGGCAAAAGTGAAAGGATTTTACAGACGCAATCAAGGCCCCTATTTAGTTGACTATAATTGATCAAGAAGGGATCATTCCGGCGGACGGCGATGGAGAGCTCTGGAGAGGAGGCCCTCGTCCTCCCCTGCTGGGACGGCCACGCTCCCCCGCTGGCCCTGAAGAAGTCGAAGCCCTGCCGTGACCTGCCGTGGACAGCGCTGGCTTCCAGGAGCTGCAGGCTTCAGCTCTGTGGCCAGAGGGGCTGGATTCTGTGGACAACCTGCACGAGCTTGGCACAGCACTCCCCGCTCACCTGAGACTGCGGCCCAGGCGGCACCTCGACCGTAGTCTTGGGAGAGCCCGCGCCCCCGAGGCACAGGAACCACGTGGGAATAAACGTGAATTGCTCCCGTGGCTGCGTCTGCAGGAATTCGTCAGGCAACAATCAGACACTACTGCAGTGGGGGGTGGCGGGGAAAGGGTTTGGGAGGTGCAGGGATGATCCTCTGTGTCGGAAAATGGACAGTCTCTTACTGTGCAATCCAAACATTAAAAGCCAGGCTTTGCTCTTCGCCTTTCCTTAACTTAAATGTGGCGAATAATCTGCACGTAGTCCCAGGCTTGTGCAGAAAGTGGGGTTGAGAGAGCATCAGGGAACAAGCCCGCCTCGCTTGGCCTCTCCGGGAAAGCAGGCTGGCAAGGAGGACAGTCTTTGCTGCTTTCTGTCTGGTCTGCTGCGATTTCTGTGCTGAACTTCCATGAGCTCATTCACGAGCGTGCTGTTCAATGAATTTATGAAACATCCCATGTGTGCCCTGTGTCCCCCGATCTCCTCGTGCCTCTGTTTCCCACCCAGCTCTCTGGGAACCTCAGCCCGGCTACGACACAACGTCCTCGGCTGTCTTAAGAACCGTGTCATTACACAGCAGAGTGGATGAAATGTCCTAATAATTCCCTTTCTCAATTAAATTATACATTCACACAAAAATCTCTCCCATCGCTGCATTATTTAAGTAGAAAGAGCTAAATAAAGAAGACCTCTATTTTTCATTCCTAATTCTCAGATAATTATAAATTTACTGACTTTTTTCTTTAATCGTGGATTAACATTTATGGAGATGGTTGATTTTCTTTTTATGGAGACTTGATTTTGACTGAAGTCCTAAACTTGTCATAAAGATTATGCCTGATACATCACCCCTTGTGTGCACAAGAATGCCTCACCTGGGCATTTCTATAGCAACTGTTCCTGCTGAGCAACGGGCCACGCGGCTCACGCTGAAGAAGCCCGTTTTCATCCTTGAACCCAGTTGTTTTGTGTGATCCAAACAGTGTTTCTGAACCTGGGAGGTGCCCTTTGTGGAAAAGGCGTTCATCGTTTGATACAGGGATTTGCAAATGCTCACAAACTTATTATACTAAATCCAGCTCTGGCTTCCTCATTGACTTAGAGTTTGTTTTTCCAAATGGGTTTTCAGTGGGTGTTGAATGACTACTGGACTTTTCTGTGGTCTACTTCCTGTCCTTCGGAGACTCGCCAGCTAACTGTGACAAACCAGCACCAAGGGGAGATCAGTATTCAGAGAAACAAATCTATCAGAAGACCCAGACTCATTTAAGTAATGCAAATTTTCAGACCATATCATTTTTAATATAGGGAAAATACAGTGCAGTATTTAAGAGCGTGAATTCCAGGGACAAAGTCCAGGGTTCGAATCTAGACTTTCCACTTACTAGCTCTGTGACCTGGGGCAAGCGACTGACTGGCTTCGTGCCTCAGTTTGCTCATCTTTAAAATGGGATAATAATAGCACTTAGTGCATGGGGTGGGCATGAGGATTAAATGGGTTAATGTATTAAAGCCCTTAGACTGGTACTTAGCCCATGATAAATGTTATATGCATTTGCTGTTATTATTAATATTATTGTGAAGATGAAAACTTCCTTAGCCTTTTGCTCATAAATGAGGAGAAGCTGGGCTCACATGTCCAGGTGGAGCTGACTTATTCCTGCCAACACTGAGCCTTCTCCAGCCTGTTTCCTACAAGCGAACAGAGACTATAATTGTTTCTCATGGGCTCTGGATGCATCTGCAGAGAAAATGTCACACCACCGAGCTCAGTGGGAGAAAAGAAGCCAGAAATACCGCGCGGCATTCCGTTGTGCTCTGATGTTTCCCACTCGCCCAGCTTTCTCGGGACATGAGGATCTTGGCAGCTCCTGGGTTTTGTGCGGTAGAAACACATTAACAACAGATTCGGGATTTTATTGTTCCTTGTGCAACCTTGTTTAGGAACATTCTGAGCACAGGTAAATGCTCAGCGGCCGATATCCAGCACAGGGAGGAAGTACCCACATGTGCATCTCATTGGCTGTACTAAACCTATTTCAGCTGGGCAGAGACACAGGCCCCAGCTGCTGCGGTTGTGCAGGTTGCCGTAAATGCATCCCTCTGAAAACATCGCAGCAAGAAAAAGATGTAACCAGACATCTATTCGGGCAGTATCATTAATTTCCATCACACCGCACTGCCTTCAGCTAAACATTTATTCTTCTTTTTACTTATTGCAGCAATTCTTCCATTTGAGAAAATAAGATTATCTATGCTATTCCCATTTGGCGCAGGTAATCAAATTATGTGTTTTCTTTCTTCTTCAAATTTAATCAGGGTCAGCATCTGTCTACCCAGGACGAGACAAACTTGCTTAGTGCCACCCTTCAATCCAAGGAGTCCTTTCCAGCTCGGGAAGGGTTTGGGAACCTCAATTAATCACCTGTCCAGCCCCAGAGCCTGTGAGCGTCAGAGAAATCTCTCATTTGGTGGAAACTAATGGAATGGAAGGCAGCGAACTTCTCAAGAAATCATTTTTAGACATTTCGATAGCATCTCTTTGTTGGGATAAAAAAAAGTAATTAAAAACTAAAATAAATAAATATCTATCATAGCACTCAGACTAGACTCATTCTAAGTTGGTGACAACTGATACAAGCCAGTGCTTCTCATCTGGGTCCATTTACCCCTGGGGACAGTTAATAATGTTAGGAGACACTTTAGGTTGTCACGGTGGGGGAGGGGTGCTGCCGGCATCCGTGGGTAGAGGCGGGGTGCTGCCTCGTATCTCACCGTGCACAGGGCAGCCCCCCAACAAGGAGTTATGCCCAGGTGAGAACCCCGTTACGAGCGCCGATGTGGGACTGCGGCGGGTTGTTATCAAGGGACACTCTAGGCTCACTCGCAGTGCAGTGTAAGCTAAGGAGGAACGTCTAAATGCAGTGACCATCTGTGTGCTCTTGACTCAGCACCCACCTGACTAAAACGATTAAGAAATTTTCTCTAAGCAATAAAGCAGCCCTAAGACTTCATTTTTGTGTCATGCATGCGATCACCATTATTACCAATATCAATAATAGATACTTATTGAGCAGTTATTACCTTCTGTAAAATGGGGATTCCAGCCTCAGAGTAGTTGTGGCAACGAGTGATCAAATGCGTGAAGTACTCGGTGCCGCGAGTGTCCTGGCCACGTGCAGGCAGGCAGACGGCTCGCGGTGGCCAAGGGCTCTGGGCGCCGGCGCCCTTACTGCAAACGAAGTTGCTCATTCCTGGTGTCGGAAAACCGAGTGCCGGGAAGTTAAGTTCATCCAGCTGGTTCCTGGAAAAGCTGAGCTGGAAGTCGAGCTTCGTGCCTCCTGGTCTCCTCTGCAGAGAAAATGCTCCACCCCACGTGCGGGGCCACACAGCCTGTCTCCGCTGTCGCCCGAGAAGCCCAGCGCGGAGCAGGAGCAGAAGCAGCCGCGGCGTCCATCTCCATGTCCCGCGTCGTGTTCACAGTGGCAGGGGCTTCCAGGCCGTGTGTGCCTGTTACTGAGTACCTGTGAGGCCCATGAAGTTCCTTTTCCAGCCATGAAACCCCAAAACCTACAAGGGAAAGGCTGCAGATCTGCCGTGTTCAGGGACACGGGCCCCACCTTGCCTCCTGGTAGATGTCATGGCAATTCCCAAGCCCTGATGACTCTCCGCGGTGGTGTCCGGATTTCTGCAGCCGACGTGAGCAAGGACGGAGAGGAAGGGGTCCAGGACGAGTCCCAGCCGGCGGTCAGCCCACGGCCAGACTCAGGGTCCTCGCCCACCGGCTGTGAGGCTGTGGCTCCGGCTCGCATGAGCCCCGGAATCCTGCCCTTTTCAAACAATTGAAATGTCATGGTAAGAGCTTCCTGTTTCTTCCCCATATCTTCAGGGGCCAGCAAGGTAAATCCCGGGAGATGCAGGGAGGGGGAAGAGGTGGGGAGGGAAGAGGGAAGGTCAGAGTTAGCGAAGTCAGAGCCTTGACAGCAGCCCTCGCACGCCTGGGGTCAGGGCTGTCATCCCCCGTACAGGCCAGAAGTTCAGGCGCAGAGAGGTTAAGTGACTGACCACGGTCCTTGGACTCCTCAGTGGAGAATCCAGGGTTTGTCCCAGCCCGGCTGAGCGCAGACCCCACAGTCCCAGCCGTGGGTCACTGCCGCCTGGCGCAAGGGCTCCGGATTGAAAGTCCGACACCCAACCTTACTAGGCAATGTGGTGTCAGAGGGACAGTTTATGTCTCTGAGCCTGGGTTTCCTCATCTGTAAATGGAAGGTAACAATAACGTGGGAGGATCACATCTGGCACTCGATGTGCACACGGTGCCCAGGCCAGAAGCCAAGCACACAGCAAGTGCGCAAGCGTGGTGGCGAGTCAGGCCCCTGTCCTCATGGTGACCAGGCCAGTGCTCCAGGACGTTCGCCATACCAAGGCTCAGCGTGCAGAGGATGAAACACGAGTCTGGTGTTCAGTCCCACCGTGCATGGACTTAACACAGCCTCGCGGGCTGGCCGCGTCCTGCCGACCCAGCACACCTGTTGCGCCTCGCTCCTCCACAAATCCTACCCACTTCTGTGAGATTGTACAGACACAGCCCGAATTGCTGCCCTAATGCATTCGTGTAGTTTTCCCGTGGACGGTGTTAAACAACACAACCTCTGTTTCACACTCGAAGTACGATTCTTCAGCCTTTTAGGGCGACCGCAGTTGCGAAGACCGGGGCATGCTGTCTGGCTGCCCACGGGAAGAGCCACGTCTCTTGCCCACGAGCGGTGAATTCCCGTCTTATGTAAAAGCAGGCAGACCCAAAGCAGCCTAATTTTTTAAATCATTCTAATTAACGAGTGTACAGGGTTTTATCGAAATAATCCAGAAAACAATTCGATAATGATACAGCGGCCAGTTAGCCACATGGAGGTCTCAGAAGCTGATTGGGGAGCTGCCAGCTCTTTCTTTATGTCTCCTTTCTTCACTTTGTCTTTACTTGTCGGGGTGGCGGGCTACAGACCACAGAGGTGGCTGTACGAGAAACTCTTTTTGGTTATGGATCTGATGAGGTACTGGCATGTAGGAGTCTGTGATTTAGCTGAGGCAGGACGTGGAATTAAACACGCCAGATGAGACAGGAGCACTTGGCAGCCCCTCCCCACGCAGCTTGGGGTTCTCCAGGTGACGTCCTGTATGAATAGCTCTCTAGAAGCCACAGGACATACAGGGAAACTGATGACAGTGTAGACCCAGGGTCAGGCCACCCAGGTCTGGCTCCTGGCTTAGAGCCATTGACTTCACCAATCTCGGCCTCAGCTCTTGCATCGCAGAAACGGAGAGAGGAAGAGCGTCTCTCTGAGTTTGTTCTGAACGTCGAATGAGACGGTGCTTGTTGGGTGGTGCCTGGTGAGCAACTGTGATTTTAGCTTGTGTTATTATAATCAAAACTGCCTCGAAGACTTTCTTTGTAACAGCCGTCTTTAAGGAAATAGTCAAATGCTACGATTAAAATGAAGTGCAAGTGAAGTAGCTCAGAAATGTGATGCTTTTGGAGAATTTCAGACTTTACGAATTCTCCGTATTATGAACCAAGGTCTGTCGTGTTGTATCGTGCTGACTGAGGCGGAGTAACAGCAAATACAAAGGCTCTCTGAGCTGCAGAGCAATGTGGCACGTCACATCCACAGTCGTGGGTGTTGTGCGTGCATTCTCTGGTTCCCGGGGAAAGGCCACTGTGAGGAGTCGAAGCGTCGATGGTCATAAAGTCGGACAGGCACCGGTTCTGGCCCATGGCAGCCACTCGCAACCATGGGGCCCCGTCTCCTCGTCCACAGGCGGTGGCGGTGCCGTCTGCTCTGCAGCACGAGTGTCAGAACCACAGGAACGAACGGCTCCAAAACGCCTCCTGTGCTTGCTGCACAAATGTCCTGCTTCCTCTTTGCCAGCAGGAAAAGTGTCCCTTTGCTGTCTGGGGACGGTGAGGCAAGTCAAAGGCACCATACGACGAAATCCTGACACTTCCGCTCATCACCAGTGCTCCCAGTGCCGAGCTCCATTTCCGGGTGAGGCTCTAAGTAGGAATCTTGCCCCTCAGATGGAAACCGTCCGCGCTCGTCATCACGCGATCCTTTTGTTGTTCTGTTTACCGTTTACAGTATTGATTCCGGTTTTGCTCACCGCGAGGAAAGAGCGTGCGGCGCGGTTTCAGCGATCCTCTCTCTCTGCCGTCTCGTACCGGGCGCTTTCCTGGTTTTGTGTGCGTGACGGACAAGCGCGGTTTGGTGACCGCAGTGGGCATGGCGGTGAGCAATGCTTCTTGTCTCTGGTTTCGATTGCTTCGAAGTAGCAACAGGTGACCTGGGGGGAAAGAGTAAGAAAAAACAAATATGGGTAAATAAAGGTAGAATACGAGCACCCAAGAGAGAACCCGGGTGGTTTACATTGTGCCCTTTCGTCTCGATACACCATTAGGCGGGAAAAAGTGCCGTGCTTTAAAAATGGATTTGAAGCTCCAAGTCCTGTGGCTAAATAGAAAGTACGTGAAATACAAAAGCTACAGATAATCCCTTGGATGTGCCCCCCTGTCCAGCGCGAGCGCGTGTGACGCTTTCCTGCAGGCCATCTTGTTTTTCTTCTAAGAGATTCAGCCTGCTCAGTGTCATTAACTCTTTCACAGATGACAGTTCTGACACTCTGCCGGGTGACAGGCTGGCTGTAACCTAGACGTTTCCACCCAAATCCCGTGTCCTCTCAAAGACCACAGCTCCTTTCCAAACCCCACGCCAGCCATCCCCACTCTCCAGGATTTTAGGATGAGCCTGATACGCAGGGCCCTGTGCTGCAGGGACATGTACGACAAAGGCTCGTCCTCCTGGTCGGCGGCTCCTTATTCCGGGGCTCCGCAACCCCAGCGCCATGGACGCTAATAACGGCTGATGTTGGGCCGGATAATGCCTTGCTGTGAGGAGCTGTTCTGTGCGTTGTGGGGTGTCCAGCAACATCCCTGGTCTCTGCCCACTGGATGCCATTGCTGCTCCCCACCCCGTGACAACCCAAAAACACCTTCAAACATTGCCACATGTCCCCTGTGTCCCAGAATTGCCTTAGCTGACGACCACTGCCTTATCCCTATGCAGAATAGGGATATAATTACACATTATAATTGTTTGCTGTTTAATTATTTATTTTATTGTGTATTGAAAAATTGAGAACTTTCGTGAAATCTCCACGTCTTCACCACGGTTTCAAGGGAAGAGAGAATACAAAACGTTTGCAAACCTGGCAGACCGAAACAAATAACCATTACGCCATATGGGTGTACGTCTGGGTACGGAATTTTCACAAATATACTTCAGATTCAAATGTTCAAAAATATCTGCCTAATGATATGTAGTTTCAGAGTAAACAGTTCATTTTTCTTCTAAATGAGCATTCAGTTGATAGAAATGGAAAACTAATGTATTTTCTGCTGCCAGAAACAATCTCCATGGTATTCGGAGACCTTTGTTGATTACTTTTTAGCTACATAATGTTTACATTATTGAAAGCAAAAGTACCAAAATGATGGGTGTGTGGATCATCTTGGATCCGCTCCCTTGTCCAGCTTTAAAATCCAGTCGCGTGCATCATTATGAGATCAAAGAAGGGGCATCGCGATAAAATGGAGAACTGATCACAGGTATCTTATCTCAATAGCCAAACTCCTACTGAAAGGAGCAAAGAAATCTAAAGCTGCACAATAAAAAGGAAAAGTATCTCTCCATGGCACAAAAAGAAGGACCTTCTGCTGGGTGCTATGCATGTGAGACCAACATAGAGGGAGACACTGAGGGGCCAGGTCACAGCCCAGTAACTAGAGAAGGCAGCACAAGCCAAGGGGTGGAAAGAGGAGAGGTGCTCCTCACCTGGGAGAGGGATGCTCCGGAAGGATGTTCCAGCTGAACTGTCTGGGAGGGAAGAGCAGCATCATCACCTGACTGCAGGGGCTGCAGCTCCAAGAAGGAGGTGGCACCTGCTCACGGCCCAGGAATGAAGATCCTCCAACCAGAAAGTGGAACAAGAACAGCTGCCCCCGAGGAGCATCTTCAGTAAACGCAGGGAAGTGATCGCACCCAGGAACCTCCCTGTTGCGTGTCCACTCAGCCTTTTGGGTCACTCTGGTCTGAGACCAGGAAGCAGAGCCCCAGTAAAATTCAGGATGATAGTGAAAAAATGTGAAGAAATCCAGCTACCAACACGGTTCGGGGGAAAATATCGTAGATCAGAAGAGAAGCCCTCTTACTCAATGATGTATAAATATAAAAAATGACCCATGTCGGAGTTCTCAGCGCTGCTCCCTTCATACTGTTAGGAAAACTCCAGTTCATGCCATGATTGATTGATAGCTCGATTGATTTGCCTATTCTGAAAAGCCAAGAAAGTCAGCTGAAAACATAAGGGAAACAAGGAAGATCAGTAAGATGGTTTTATTTACAAATAACATTTACAACACAACAAAAACCATTTAATATTAACTACATACCAGGCACTGTGCTAAATATCTTATTTATCTCCTTTAAATTGCACTTCTAGATAGCTGTGCAAACTTACACAATTTATTTGACCTCTCTGGGTCAGGACATCATTGATTCTTCACAATTTGTTAAAACTTGCTTTCTGACTTAGAATACACCCAGTTTTCTTTAATATTTTCAGTATGCTTGAAAAAATATATATTCTCCACTTGTTACTCCCAGTAATACGCAGTTTCCACTAGGTTGTGACTAGCACATTTCCACATCCTTTCTGTGCATTTTCGTTGCATTAGTGATCGTTTGCTGAAACGTGTGTCACTTTTATCAGTGTTATTGTAGACTTGGCATTGTCTCTTTTCCATCAATATTTGTTTTACGTATTCTGAAGCTGTGCCGTTTGGTGCACACGCGTTGAGAACATTTCATATTCCTGGTGAATGACCCCCTGTCCCGTGCAGTAAGAACCTCCTTGTCCTTAAAAATACCTTTTGCCCCAAAGTCTATTGTGTCTGATTCACGTAACTACCTTAGTTTCCTTTTGGTTGTGTTTGTGTGGCATTTCTATTTAAATCCTTTTACTTTCAATCATTTGGGACCTTATACTTTAAATTTATCCTTTGTAAAGAACATATTGTTGGATTTTTTGAAATGCAATCTGAAAATTTCTTACCGAACAGTTCAATCTATTTTCACTTATTGTGATCTGTAAACTATTTGGGTTTGTTTGCACCATCTTAACATCTTAATGACTTTTCTCCTTCCCACAGCATGTTAAATTAGATGAGTAGCCTTTATTTCTTTCATCATCTTGTTCTTTTTTTCCA
Source organism: Propithecus coquereli (assembly GCF_000956105.1). NCBI lineage: Eukaryota > Metazoa > Chordata > Mammalia > Primates > Indriidae > Propithecus > Propithecus coquereli. Next base: position 767,187 of record NW_012153341.1, on the reverse strand, counting down.
ACCTCACATCAGATTTAGAAGTTCTGCCTCCTATCTCTATCCCTCTATTGGTAGCCCTTAAAAATTTAACAGCAGATATTTAACTTTCAAAGTCTAAAATTAATAAATATTTATATTCTCCTTTCAAAGAACATGGAGACCTTAGGACTCTCCAACTCTGATCCTCCCTCTCAAATCTCCCTATTCACGTTGTCCGGGATTTAATTTCTGCCTCCTTCGTAAGTCACCCACAGTAGTGCTCCGGGACACACCGCAGGAATTTGTAGAGATGAGAAATATGGAGCACAAGTTACGAGGCCAGGACGGTAAAATGAGAAGTTTCAAAAATACACATGACGGTATTTTAGGCATGACAATTAAAAGAATGAAGGAGAAGTGATAATTGGAGAGAGAATGCTCCAGAAATTTCTGGAAATGAAGGACAAGAAGCACAATGAGCCCTGAACAGCATAAATAATATAAATTCTTATTAATCTTATACTGAAATAGCAGGATATCAAAGATACCAAGGCAATCATAGGAAATAAATAGGTTATTTAAAAAGAAATAACAATTAATTGTAAGAGATTTTTTTAAAAATCAAGCACAAGAAAAGCTAGAAGAAAAGAGTGAAACTTGAGATTGATTAACAAATTTCTGTCAGTCTGTACCCAGGTAAACTATCAATCAAGAGTGGGATGAATAAAGTACCTTTCAGATATAGGGAAACTAAGAATTTTACATGTGCAGATTATCATGGAAAGAATGAGGGATTAGGTTTTCCATGTAATCCGTGTATTACTGAGGTCACACATCAAATCTGAAATCTCAATGGCTTGAAAAAGCAAGGGTTTCTCTTCCTGGTCTGACGGCACCGGCTGGAACAGAGCAGACCGGACTGGCTTTCCTGCCTACGTCACGTCTGCTGCGGCTCAGGCGACGCTGTCTGCCGCTCACTGAAGAGGAACTCAAATGTGTTATTACTCAAATGAGTAATTTCTAAACATATACCCTGGCGAGCACCACACACGTACACAAGGAAACAGTGTACAAGTGTACTTATTGTTGCATTTTTTATAATATCAAACAATGAAAGCAATTTTAAAAACTCAACTAGGAAATGGATATGAATTATGGCATACAATGAAATACTATAGAGCAGGGAGCAGCAGACGCCAATGTTTGCTCTCTGGTCCCTTAAGAGGAAGTTTGCCAACCCTGCTGTAGAGCGCTTGAAATGTATCAGTGTAGACGGATCTGAAAAATATACAAATTATAATGTGGTGTGGAAGGAAAAGCAAGATTCAAAAGGTTATGTACAATATGAGACACTATGTTTAATGAATATAGAACACACAAGCTAATGACGTGGATGCACACACATGTAAAGGAAGAGGAAGAAGAAGGAAAGAACCCTACAGAGGAAAGGCTGTGTAGACCCCAGAGCCCTGGTTCCCTCTGTGGAGTGCAGGGAAAGGGATGGGGAGGGAGGGTGGAACAGCAGTGACGTATTTGTCGACATTGATTGCCCTCCCAAACCTTAAGCGTTAGCATTTGTTAAAACTCTCTATGTCTTTTTAATATTTGAGCTATTCTATAATTTGGAATTAAAATATTATAAAATAAAAACAGTAATAGAAAAGGAAATGCCCCAATAGGAAAACAGGCTGAACAAATGTGGGGGAAAAGTATGTCCTGAACAGTAACCATACATAATTAATTTTAAAAAGGGACATAATTTCCACATGTGAATTATATTTTAAGATAGCACCTCTTAATGTCAAGGACGTGGGACTGTGGCCACTTCAGTACTCTGCGTGCGTCTTGTACGAATATCGTGTTATGCGTCTATATGTTCCCGTTCTCCCAATACGACTCCCACCACACATGAACCAGAATGTAAACTCTTCGGAGGCAAGCCCAGTGTCTTTGTCTACACTGCATCCCCAGCGCATGTGACTGTACCTAGGGCAAACCGGCTATTTTTCATACCTGTGTGGGAATAAATGCAAGACTCTATGTTCTCTGGGTTGGGCTAAATATATTGATTTTCAAGATGTCAGGTGTGCGGGGGCGGAAAAAAGCATTCCTATCATCTGGTGCTTTCCATCCCCAAAGTTTAGAACTCTGATGAACTCTCAAAACAGACTCGAGTAGAAGAAAAGAAACAAGACCTTCCTTTCCCAATACGGCAGCAAGTGTTAGGAGACATCTTAATGCCAAACAGGTCAATCAGGATATAATTGCCTCTGATAGACACTCTAGAAATCAGAAACATTCTTTACCTGGAGCGAAGTGCCACTTGAGAAGATGAAGCCTTTCTCGCCTTTGAAAACATCAAAGACAATCAAAGCATCGACTCCCGACCCGATCCTCACAACCCAACACCCGGCGTATGCGTCAGAAATGGAGACGCGTTACATAAATGGAAGTCACAGAAAGAGCAAATCCCCCTGCGTCTCGACAAGGTCCTCGGTGAGGTGACCGTCTAGTGGAATCTGGAGGGGTCCAGCGAGGCCAAGTGTACGCGTAGGTGGGGTCTGCAGTGCAGGCTGCCATCTCTGGGGGCTTCGAGAGGCATTACAGACACGACCTTTCCACGTCCTCGCGGCTCCACTGAAACGCTCCTTTGGGTCGACTCTACACTTCAGAATGAAATGCAAATAGTACCTGGGAGAGACAAGCCGTCTTCTCCAGAGCAAACATTAACACCTCATTTGAATTAACGTTAGCAGTTCCTTGGCCCAGAGCAGAGCTGAGCAGCGGGACCATCACGAAATAATTTTATGTCTCCGGTTAAAGCTGGTTATTACTTCTAAGTATGTGTTTTGGAAGGCGCCACCACAGACGAAGGCACGTGCGCCTCCTGCGAGATCAGGCTGTCCGCGTTAGTCTCACAGTTTGGCCTCTTCATTGTTGTCTGTTCGGAAAACATGCTGACTCCTTTTGGAAGACAATTTGTCAATGCATTTGTAATAAAACTTTTATTTCGGGATAATTGTGGGTTCACATACAGCTGTAAGAAATAATGCAGAGGGATCCTAACACTCTTTAAGCAGTTTTCCCCAATGAGAGCATCTTGGACAACTACAGTACAAAATCGAAATCAGAACATTGCCATCGACACAGTCAAGGGACAGAACACAAGGTCCTTCCTCGGCACGAGGACCCGTCACACTGTCCTTCTAGAGCCACGTCCCCTCCTCTCGCTCCTCGTCCCTGGCAACCGCGAATCTGCTCTCCATCCTAAATGCTATCATGGTAAGAATAGTTTATAAATGGAAATATGTCGGGATTGGTTTCTTCACACGACAGAATTCCCTCTAGATCCGTCGGAACCGCGGTGTGCATCAGCTGCTGCTCCTTTCTATTGTTGAGTAATATTCCCTGATGTGGATACACCACAGCTTGTTCAAACCTCCATCCACTGAAGGAAATGCAGGTTGTTTCTACTTCCTGGCTACTGCACATAAAGCAGTTACGAGCATTCACGTACAGGATTTTACGTGAACTCACGTCTTCGCTTTTCTGGGATCGATGCCCGAGTGCTGCTGCCGTGCCGCGTGGTAGTCACGTGTTCCATTTCATAGGAAATTGCAAACGGTTTTCCAGAGCTGGGGTCCCGTTTTCTATTCCCACGTGCGATGCTCGAGTGCGTCCGAGTATGTTACGGAACATTTAGAGCCTCATGCCCTTTACCCTAGTGAGTCCCCTTTAGGGAATCTGTCCTCCTGGGACAGCTCAGAACATGGAAAACCAAAAAATAAAAAGGTTCTGTGTGGTCTATTGTTTTGACTCTAGGGAAAGGAATAGGGCAAGTTAGATGGTTATTTTCTGTTGAAGTTAAAATTATATTTATGGGAAAGTATAATTGAGTGGAAAACCACACTGGCCTGTTTCTCAGGCAACGACGCTTCTACTACGCCTGTTTGTTTTGCACATATGGTCACACCACTGTGCGCACACGCTCTCTGGGGAGAAAAATCAGCCTGGAATACTGGGTGCGAAAACTTTAACCAATGGAAAGTTCATTGGGTGGGAGGAGCGGGAGTAGGAAACCATTTGGGCCTGAGAAATTCCTCGGACTGGTATCCTGGGGTTGGGGCCCCTGCAGGGCTCCTGCTCGTGTTGCGGGGAAGGTCAGCACAGGAAGGACGGGCCCTCAGCAAGGGCAGCGGGGTGGGGGCCACCCTTCGGCTCACTTGGCAGTGCACGGGCACCCACCACGGTGGAGAACTGCAATAACCTCCCTGCTCCCCAGGCAAAACCCACACCAAAACGAAGCCATTCTCAGAAATTACATTTTCAAAGACTACTTGAAATAATATTGTATGTGTGTTTTTTTTAAGAGAAAACAGTAACCTCACTATCTAACATAAAGGGGGAAAGATCTTAATAACATTTCCTGTATCTTTAGGGTCTTTGGAGTTTCTTGCTGCTATGATTCCGAAAAACCCAATATACAAAAAGATCAGATCCAGGGAACACCTGGGTTTTGCACGATGTGTCTGGGGAACCGTGTTGCAGAAGTGTCAATCAAATCTTAACACAGAATTTAGCCCGTTTTAAAAGATTACAAATATGAAATGATTCCTCAATTAAATCTGTTTCCCAGAGGAAATTAAAAACAAAACGGCGCGTGCAGTTCAGCGTGCATCGGGGAATCGGGGAACACATGATGTGCCTTTCTGTGCCGTGCTGGTGGAGGGAGACAGGGAGACTCTTCCAGACAGGTCCTCAGATCGGGGACAATGGGCACTCCATGGCCTCTTCAGAGAAAGGGAAGGAGACACGGAAGCAACTTAAGGCCTTGGAAACCGTGAGAATCTGAGAGATTTATTCGACATCTTCCCTCCCTAGGTGGAGAAGGAAAAGCTACGAGGTCACATTTTGGAATTAAATGTACCTGGATTCCAATCCTGTTTCTGCCGTGTGGCCATGAGAAGCCGCATGCAGCTAACTCATGAGCACGTCACTTACCCTTGCTGGCCCCGTGTGGAAGCTCCTTCAGAGACTTGTCCCTGTTCACAGGCCGAGGACTGCGCAAACGACCGTGCGACTCGCCAGCGTGCGGCTCGCACGGACGACACGGCTGCTGTCCCGCTGGTGGTGTTGACGAGCGAGGCTGTTTCCCTCTGTGGCTGGGGCTCGCACGTTGTCAGCGAGTCCGCAGGCCCCTTTTCTGCAAGATCCATTCTCTGATTCCGTGAGTGTTTGTTGAGAGTCTACCGGACGCCACCCGGGCCCCGCGGAGACAGGAAGGAAGTGCGGGAGCCAGGCCGCCTGGGAGCTCAGGCTCTGGAAGGGGAGGGTGCACGCAGATAGTTACTGAGCTGGGTAATTAAGAAGAAATCCAAGTGTGGTGGAAGGACAGCGCGCCCGCCAGCCTGTGAGCGGGCAGAGGCCTCTGCGAAGGGCGGTGTGTCGGCGGGGCCCACGGGGGGATGGCAGACGACAGCTATGGGACTGGCCAAGCCACCGTCACCGAGACCCTTCCTGCATCTGCTCCTGACTGTTCCCGCGGAGGAATTGCCATGCAGAAGACGATCCTTGGTGCTCCGGGGGGCTCTGCGCTTTCCTGTTTTGCTGTTAGTTAGGAGGCATCGGACTCAACCTCCGGACCGGGCGGCTTTCGGGGCTTGTCCCTGGCAGTGCTCACGCCCGGTGTCTCCGCCCGTCCTGCCCGCACTGCTGGCAGACCTCACGCCACGCATCCCTCGCTCTCCCGGCTGTCGCCTCCTGCACCTCCAGGTAGGCCTTGCAGGTGGGACTTGACCGTCACTGTCTTCTCTCCTCTGGCGTCGGGCGTAGCGTTTATTCAGAGTAGATCCTTGATCGACAAAAGTTAGGTGAGTCACTCAGGAAAAAAGGAGAAAACTAAATGGGTTTGCTGTAAAAATACTCTCGTACTGACCAGCCCTTCTCTAATAACAGAGTTTCTTCTAGAGATTATGGATTCAGAGGAAGTCGCCCTGCTTAGCTCAGGAGGAGGGGAGGAAGATGCCCAGAGAACAGCCAGAACCTACCACCAGGCCCCACGGAGCGTCGCAAATAGAAAGTCAGGGATTTCCACGACTCCAGGGTCCCAGGTCCCCCTCTTAGCGGTGAGTCTCCCCTCCCCCATGGCTTCCGGCTCGTGGAGGCCATTGGCTACCAGTGGCCGTGGCCTTCTGGCCTCTCCAAGCCTCCTTGATCTCGAGTTCCCAACAGCCCAGGAGACAGACCTTGACCCCTTGGCGGCTCAGGCTGGCTCCGGATTCTGCCTCCGGCCGAGCAGCCGCAGACACAGGCTGGGGGGCTCAGGTGTGCAGAGCTCCAGCTTCCTGCAGTTGCTGATCTGCCTTTTCTACTGGTAAGTTCCACCATGCCTCGTGCACAGCTGTGCCCCCGGCGCTCTCAGGGGTCCAGAGCAAAGCAGGGGCTCCATGCCTGTGTGTTAAATGTCCCCTTCATGTTGAATAGGAGAAAGGCAATGGCCGTACGTCCTCTATGCCCGTGTGTTTTCACGAGAAATCGGAAGTGTGCTTTGTGGCCGACTGTGCACTTACACGCCGCCACCTGGCATGTCCTTCTTCCTCCTCAGTATTTTCTCAAGGTCACTGACCCCACTCAGCCGTCCCCACTTTCTGATCAGAGGGCCGAAATGAGGATTTTGCTGAACACTCCAGCTGTAGGACCGCGTTGGCGCCTTCCATACCTTGCGCTGGAGAACATTCCTGTGTGTGTCCAGTCTCTCAGCCAACTTTTCTCGTCTGCACAATGCGGGGAGTAATAATAATAAAAAAAGAATCGTGGTCATCATGATACATGCTTCACATGGCTGTTGTGAGGACTAGAGGGAGTAACGTGAGCAAAGAGACCCGCACGGTGCCCAGAAAACAATGCAGCCCTAAGGACCCGGCTGCCACATCTTCCATGCACACTGTTGACCCCCCCCCCCGTTGCCGTCACCCCGAGCCCTGCGGCGGCATCGGCATCGGCGACAGCATCACCATCACCCCCTCCCCGCCGCCAGGCAGCTCCAACTGCGGCTGCAGAGCCTCGGGTGTGCTTTCCAATGTGGACAAAAAAGGCCTGACAAGCTGTTTCTATTATTTGAGAGGCAGGGTGAGAAAAGGACAAGCACCAAAAAAAAAAAAAAAAAAAAAAAAATCACGTGGAAAAAAGTTAGATTTATGCCACAGTCACACACAGTCAACTTTTACAGCATGTTCATTCGCTTGTGAAAGCTGCTGTGCTCCTCCAGACGCAGCTCCGAACCCCGGCTGACTCCGGCTCACCTTGGGGATGGAACGTGAGGTCGACCCAGATGAAAGGGGGCCCGCGGGAAGCTCGGGCGCAGAACTGTTTGCGTGAGTGGAAGTGCTAGCCCCTTACAAATGACGACGGATGAAGAGTTTTAAACAAGCATGTTCTAGGGTGTTGATTTACTGGAGGAGGAAAAAAAACGTTGTATCCCGACAAATGATTGCAGCACCTATAAAACAAGAAGGTCATTTTTCTGCGGAAATGTCACAGTGAGATTTTTAAAAGAGATTCTTGGTGCGGTTTTAATAATGTCGCAGTTAAAGATAAGGGGGAAAAAGGTATTTAGCAATGAAAGTGAAGCAGAAATATTGCTGTTTAAAGAGGATTTTAAGAGGAGCCTTTTACTATGTCAGTGGAAAATATAACCTTGGATACTGCTAATATTTTTATAATTGTTTTACTCATAATTGACAACAATCAGCTCAACAGCTCTAGGCTGGTGGACCCTGCTTTGACTCTCCTGCTGAACACAATAAAGTAGTCCCCAGGGAGGCTTGGAGGAGGGAAAGGGAACAGGGAATGTGTGAAGTCCCGCGAGTTATTCAAAATAAAAATCTCCAAGTCTGGTCTGCAGCGGACATTCCTTCGAGTGTCCACCCAACTCTCTTCTTCAGAACTGACTTCCACGACTCAAGCCCCAGCAGCCGGGATTGTATCACTTGGCCCAGACTCGTTCACTGTTGGAGATTAGTGCCAGAATCGTGATCCAAGCTTTGTTCTTAAATTTGTGTTGAGAAGAGCCCAGGAGACGGGGTCTGGGGACATTTTTGGCAGCGCGTCCACTCGCTCCTCCTGGAGGTCTCCGGTTGCTCGACGTGTCCTAGGGTCTGTGGGTAGCTCAGTAACTTCCTAGTAAATCGCCTTTTTAACCTAAAGTGAGTGTGTTCATTACGATGCTTTTTCACAAGAGAAACAACCGATAGAGAGGTTTATTTCTCCCCCTTACCATGTGTGGAAGGAAGGACCCAGAGTCAGTGGAGGAGCTCTGTGCGCTCCCTGCCGCCTCTTCCTTTCTCTCGAACGGCACACAAGCTTACCTGGACAAGGACCGGGAGCTTCAGCAGCTGCTTGTCCAGCCAGGGCAGCCGAGCGGTGTTTCTTCCCTGCCTCCTTTCTCTCCCGCTCTCCTGCCTGTCTTCGATGTAGAAGCCATCGTCCTCCTTGGCCAGTTCCGAGTCCTCAAGCCACCCCAGCTGCAAGGAGATTGGGAAAGCATTTGTTTGCTGGTTTCCATAGTGGGAGACATACAAGGAGAGGGAACTGGGAGGGGGGTTGGGTTCGCAGCCAGCAGCGTCTGCCCCGCTGGCTTGAGTGGCGCAAAGGTGACGACGTGAGCTAAGAGCCCTGGTGTCCAGGCTGTGGGCTCACTTCCTGACGTCCAGCCGCCCAGGCCTACGTGGAGGAGGAAGTTGTGACTCAACCTCAAATCTTCCTTCCTGTGAGAGCACACAGGCGGCTTCAAGTGCTGCAGGAAATACCACAGAGTCACACGTGCTGGCCCTGTACACCCGATCTTGGCTTTACTATCTTTTTCTCCTATTTAGAGATTTTCTTCCATCCTCCCCATCTCTCTCTCTCTCTCCCTCCTTCCCTCCCTTTTGCCCGGAGGCCATGGCTGTCATAAAGTGGAGTATCATGCCTGTGCATGGTTTTTAAATAAATTTTCTATACACGTAAGTGTTCATAGCAATATATAGCATTACATTTTATACGACTCTAAAACATTACACACATGGTATCATATTATGTATATGATCCAGCAGCTTCCTTTTTCCCCACTTGGCATTGACTTTTTGAGATGTATCTATCTTGGTAACTGTGTGTAGCTCCAGTTCATTAATATTAACTACTATGTCGTTTTTCTTGTGTGAGTCAACCATCATTTATGTGTCTCCATACTCATGGACTATTAGATGGTTTCCACCGTATTGACGTCACAGGCAGCGCCAGAAAGTGCACGCGTCTTCTCAGGTTGAGCAGCCAGCACTGTTATTGAATATCTGCCTAGGAGTTGAATTTACAGAATGAGATGTCGCGATGTACTGGCGTCTTTTACCAGATTTTGCCAAATGGCTTTCTGCCTCCAACCACAGTCCCACCGGCAGAGTACAGAAGTTCCACTTCTTTAGCCATCCTTTGCATGAAACATTTAAATGTTTTTGCCATTCTTATGGATGAGTAAGAAAGGACACTTTTTGTGGCTTTAATTTGTACTTTCTTAATTACCGAGAAGTTTGCGCATCTTGTTGTGTTCAGCGCTCATCCGAGTTTTCCTTCTGTAAATTGCTGGTTCACGTCTTGTTTGTCCTTCTTGCTACGTGGTGGCACCTTGCTCCATACACTCTCAGTGACGCATCCGTGGTCGGTTACGTGCACTGTCAATGTGCAATCCCAGTATGTGGCTGTCTTTTTGGCGTTAAGGTATCTTGTGTTTTACAGATTTCTTCAACTTAAATGCAATAAGTTTAATAGTTGTTTCCTTTGTGGTTTGTACCTTTTAAGTCTCATTCAAGACAATTTTCTCTATTCAGAACCATCCAGTAGTCTCTTATAATCAAGTTGACAGTCAACTTTGAGTTTACCTTTTTGTATAGAGAAAAGCAGAGACATAGGCGCGTTTCCAGTGCGTGGGCAGGGGTACTGGCACCATTTGTAGAGCGTCCCAGCGCTTCTCTGCGCACGCACAGGGCACTTCCGTCACACTTGGGGCCCCGCGTGTGTGGGCTCTTTCTGGGCTTCTTATTTTATTCCAGTAACCTGTTCGTTTATCCCTGATCTAATTCCCCATGGGTTTTTATTTTTTATCTAATAAATAATAATCAGCATGTTTTGTCTTGATGCTGACTGTAACCATTTCAAAACAATACGTGATATCTGCTTAGCGGTTTTATCGTGTTAAGAAAGTTCCCTTTTATTCCTAATTTGCTGAGGGTTTTTATTTTTAATTATCATCTTTGGCTGTTGAATTAATTACATAATTTTGTGTATGTATTGATATGACCTTTAATATATTAGTGTGTTGAATCACGGCCATAGGTAGATCTCTCAGTGTCAAAGTGACAAGCGGTAAGTGCACGATGCTTGTGTGATCCGATTGCGTGCATGTCGTGTGCACGTTCAGGTTGCTGACGTTTAATTGAGGGTCTGTACCTATGCTCAAAAGTGACAGAATGTATCTCTGGTCAGTGCTAAAATAATTCCATCGTTTACTTTTAATCTTTTTGTATTATGAAGTTTATTTTTTTTTTGAGGGGGTGGTTATCCAATCTGAGAATATCTGTCTTTTCAAAATGGTCATGATATCTATGTAGAAATATGATGAGGTTTTTCTGGTGCTTATTTCTACCCTCTTAATTCTGTTGTTGGTTTTATTCACCAGGTACGACTAACACTCAGTTTGTTGTTGAGCTGAGGTATGTCACTCGAGGTGGCACCCCCCACAACCCCAATGGACAAGCCTCACCTTTAAGCAGAAGCCAGTCTGTCTCCAGTCCCAATTCTACTAAAAATGTTCTCATATATTTCATCAAGCGTCCATCAGACACTTGCACTGACCAGTAGCTTGAAGTGAGGCAGTCGTCCTTTCTGAAGCTCAAAGTTACATTTGCACAGTCCCAGCCAAGCAGATGTAAATGCATTGCAGACTCGGACCTTCAGGCAGGATTTTTAAACACCGTACGAAGAGAAAAAAATAGAAATCACTGACAAAACTTATTCAAATATCCTTAGAAAACACAGTTAAAATTTAGCCAAAAGATCTAAAAGATGGTCTCAGCAAGTCTTGTCTCAACATTGGATAGCCTCACAGAGATTGTAAAAGCTCTTAGCGATTTCTTAGCCTTGATCATATGGTAAAGGGAAGCTTATCCTGGCAATATTTTGCAAACAGTGCATTGACTTTATTTAAATTATAATTCTAGAATACACACAAAGAGACACAGTGAAGTTAGGTATGCAGAAGGAAGCTGAGTTGATAAATTTGAATAAAACGTATGGCTTTAAACTAATAATTCTGATTTGTCTAATATGATTTATAAATAGTTCTAAGGATGATTCCAAAAGTGGTTGGAATAACTGGAAAACATTCCAACATGACTCATTCGTATGTACATTTTGGCAGGATCTTTTTTTAAAAAAAAAATTTCATTCCATTTTTTTTTATAATTATATCCTATGACTGCAAGCCAGTTGGGAACGTGCTCAAAAGAGAATTAGAACATTTCCAGACGAAATTAAGTCTCACTGAAAGCTTAGATATAGTCCCTAACTATGGCAGCCTGTTCTTCGGTAAGATAAGTCTTGTCTGGGATTTGGTTGAATGATGGTCCCAAAAAGATATGTCCACCTCCTAACCCTTGGAACCTGTAAATGCTGCCTTATTTCGGAAAAAAGGTCTTTGTAGATGTAATGTCAAGGATCTCAAATTGAGAGCACAGGGACCACCTGAGTGGGCTCTAAATCCAATGACAAGTGTCCTTATAAAAGACCCGAGCAGAGAGGACTCGGGCTGACAGAGGAGAAGAGGAGAAGGCCCATGATGATGGGGCAGAAAGGGGTTGGAGTGATGAAGCCACAACCCCAAAAACGCCTGGAGCCACCAGGAGCTGGGGGTGGCAAGGAAGAACCGTTCCCTAGAGACGTCAGAGAGAGCACAGCCCCGCCCTGGCCTTGACTGGGAACTCCTGCCCTGCAGAGCCGCCAGCAGGCAAATCTCTGCTGTGTGAGGCCACCCATCAGGGGTGGTTTTCTGTGGCAGCCCCAGGAAACTCGCACCTTGTTCCCCGCTGTCACCCGTGCACAGCAGCGATGACTGTGTTGATAGGTCATGATTAGAAATAATATAAAACAAAACAAGACAGCTGCACCCGACATTGCTGGGATGACCTTAACCAGGAGGCTTATTAAGGGCATGAGAAATGATAACCCAAAGCTGACATGAAGAAACCACCTAAGCTCAGGACAGCAAAGGCGAAAACCTCTTGAGTAACTTTGAAGCAAAAGTAACAAACTCCACGAGGGGCTACCTCAAGGCTTGTGGGCCACCGAGGGACTTTAATACTCATGGAGCTCCCAGAACTGGGACACCTGCAAGCTCTGGCCCACGAGGAGTTCTCTGCTCAGTCCTCACAGCCACACTTCAAGAAGGACACCGTGGAGGTGGGAAGAACAGTGTCCGGGATGGAAAACTGACTCAAATCCTGCCAAAAGAAGACGCTAGCGGAGTTTGAGAAAGTCCTTCAGAGACCGGAAGCTACGGAACGTGTTAATCTCACCTGTGAGCTGCGGGAGGGAGGTTCTGCAGCCAGGGAGCGATGGAGTTTCAGGCCAGGGTGGCCGAGCCTGCCCACATGCAGGACACCCGGTGCAGCCGGACCCACTCTTCCCACTGCTGGCGCTGCAGAAGAGGATAGAAAACCATTTTTAGGGAGGCTGCCAGGGTAACCCAGAATCTGAATACATTTTAGAGAGAGGGGAGGAAAGTTTAAATTTCCATAATAAAGAAGAAGGACCATGGGGGAGGAGATGAGGAGGAAGTAGCCCATGAGTTTCGAACTCCGTGGGTCTCTTGAGAGCAGAAACTCCCTCTCTTCATTTTCATCCTCAGTCGCACCCTGGAACACTGACTTCACGTTTGTTACCCTGACTCCCTTCTGCAGTTTAATGTTAGTTTTGCATACGTGGTGATCTTTTAAGGATGCCAGTAAGAGACGGACACTGTTTTTGCCCCAGAGACTAGGAATGTTCCAGGAATGGACCTAAAGTTTCAATTGGGATGTTTGTGTACTTGGCATGATTTAGGGAAGGATTCTTTTTTTATTGTTTAAACAAGTATTTCACACAGAGTAAAACTTTAGTAGGAATATTATCCATTTGTTTAAGAACAAATATTTAATAATGCTCCCTGCGTCCCAGCAGCCGTGCGAGACAATGGTCACGGCCAACACCGACAGCCACCTGCTGCGCGCCGCCCACTCTCTAAGCGCCTTGGGGCTACAGCTCACTTCCGACTCTGGCAACACCGTGACGTGGGCTCGTGGGCTCTTATTTTGCAGGTGAGAAAATTGGAACCTTGAAATAATGAAATATGTAACTAGAAATAATTTGAAATAATAAAATAAGTTGAAATAAAATGAAATAAAAAGTGAAATAATTTGCTCCAATCATGTGGCGGGGAGGGGAGGTGGCTCCAGCCAGTTTCCGGGCTTGTCGACGTGAGTCCACACTCCTAGGGGTGTGATGATGGACATCCCTGTCTTCACGTCACTGAAGCCTAGTGAGAGAGTCTTTAATCAATAACTAATCAAATTGTGCTCAAGTAAGTACACGATTACAGTTGCAATTAACTGAATAAAATGAGGCTCAAGGTGTCGCCAGACGCATCATCGAGGGGTTTGCTGTAGTACGTGTGGAAAGTCTTCCCTTAGCAAGGGACTCTTAAGCTGATGCCTAAACGACAGGTCACTATTTGGTGGCGAAGGCTGGGGGAGTCACGGGCACAGATAGTAATCTGGGTCTCAGACAAGATCCAGGTGTTTCCCATCGCTCTGCGGATCTGTGCCGCAGATGCATGGTCTTGAAAGGTGGTCTCTACACCAGCAGCCTCAGTATCCCCTGGAAATGTTAGAAGAGCAGGTTCCTGGCCCCACCCCATAGCTACTGGGTGGGAGTTCCCGGGGACGGGGCCAGCACTATGTTTTAAGAAGCCCCCAGGTAATTCTGATGCTCACTCAAGTCTGGGATCAGCTGCCCCCAGGGGAAGAGACAGTGGGCGCCGCCCAGACCCCTCCCCTTCCACAGATGCGCCCTCGTCCCTCCCCACAGACCCAGGGACAAAAGACTGTTCCGCGTGACGCCCTCTGGCCCCAAGGTGAGAGCTGTGCTGCAGTCATGCCCAGAGCTGCTTGGGAAGCCCAGGCTCTAGTTTGGTCATGTTTCCCTGCCCTGTCCCATCTCTCTCCTGCTCCTAAGAACACTCTCCCCATAAACCTCTAGCACGAGAACCCCATCTCAGGCTGTCTCCAGGAAACCCTACTGAGGCTCACACGTTAGTCCTGGGGTGCGGGGAGGGACTCCCCTACTCTGCGTTTTAACTCCAAAGTTAGATTTAAGGTGTCGGTATCAGTTTCAGACAGTGGAATTTACACGTGTGCTAAAATATCAGAGATGTGCCAGTTCGAGCCATCTTCCTCTGAAGCAAGATGTGTTGCTACCTGGCTCTCCCTTCAAAATCCCCAAAGACGGCGTCTGCTCGTTCACTAACGTGGAGTCTCTGGCCGTGAGTGGCGAGAAGGATCACCTCTGGTGGAGGGTGGGTGGTTGCCTTTGCGTGTCAGAGGACAGCGTTTTCTGTGACACTTGCATGTCCCTCCTTCATTCAGAACATACCTAAGCAAGGTTTTACAGCTCAGGAGTTTGTGCAAGTGGAATTTCTTTCATGAATGACATTACCTTATAGAAAAGCAGTGTCGGCAGAACAAAAGAACACACGTGATGACTTTTTGCAATATGCACGTGGATTTTTATGGCCAACAATACATGGAGGCTGACGGAATGCAAATTTCAAAACAGAAAACGGCAGCACCTGCCTCCTCGACAGGCAGGCGCTGTGAGTGCATTCAGATTTTGCATCTATATTAGCGGAGAAGTGAGTGCCTTGTTAGCACTGGCTTCGCGGTGTCAACGGTATTTTCTCTTCCCCTACCCTCTTCCGGGCTAGGGTGAAGATGATGAATGGGTTGCCAAAGGAATCCTACGGTAAGCTTTTCTGATCAGAGTATTTCTTGAGCTAACCACATAACAAATCACGGCTGCACAGCCCAGGCTATTGATGAATAGTTTTATGACTCATTTGGGCAGATCCATGAAGCCAATTACTTCACGAGGTGGCATTTCATCACCGTTGCCTTCAGTCCTCTCTGGCCGGCTCATTGATTAGAGTTTGCCAGAGACAGCGCGTGTAACATTCCGGGACCGAAACTGCTGACGGTGTATCTGGACCTCAACACGGGTGTTTCCAGCACGGTGCCGGGGCTGCTTGGGCTGGTGTAATTACTCTATCATTATAGGAGGTTTAGCAACTTCACATAAAGTGGAAGAAAAGCCACAGTCGTATTAGACAGACTCTGTAATTCTTAGCTTCTGACCGGACTCTTCTGGAACTGCCTTCCCACTCACCCTCCCTTTTTATTGGAGAATTTGAACATTGAATCTAGACACACATTCAGGCATCAGATGCTCAGTTTGGGGGAGTCAGTTAAATTGAAGTTTCAAGCTGGAAAAAAGTACACATTAGTAGTTAATTTTGATTTTTCTAGCTTAAATACAATAGAATTCTGTGCGAGTACAGTTGCATTGATGCACTCTGCTATTAGCAAGGGGAACAATCTGCAACTGGCAAATGGTATGTGAATCCAGGCACATGCACAATTGGAAAATTAGGTGCAAATAAAACATTTCTTCAAATGATGCATTTTTGCACAGTTTGCTCTCCTTCAACCTCATGCTGATGCATAATTAACAGAGAGATGTATTCACTTAACTGCTGACTTCTGGAGACTGCCCTCGGGCATCTACCCCATCTCAGAGACCCAATGCAGTGTGACATCAGTGACATTTCCGCCATCGGAAAGCAGAGTAGTTAATGCTGAGAAAGGAGCTACTTTTCAAGGAAAAAAGTAGGAGGCAGGCGGTCATCTGCTCTTGCTGAGGGCCACGGAAGTTCCTTAGAATCGGCGCCTTTTAGCTGGACGGCAAAAGAGAGCTCTGGGAAGTTCAGAGCCGGTGTGCCTGTTTAGAAACAAACTTTTTTAAGAGTTTCGGAATTACAAGAAGAAATGTGAAGGTACAGTTGCCATATATCCTCCACCCGGTATCCTCTGTTATGTTTAAACACTTTATTGAAAGGTAATTTATGGACCATAAAATTCACCCACATGGAACACGCAATTCAGTGGTTTTTAGAGTATTCGGAGTTGTGCAACCATCATCATGACTGATTTTAGAACATTTTCATTACCCCGAAAGAAACTTGGTACCTAATACCAGTCATGCCTTTTGCTCCCAAACGCCTCGGCCCTCGCCAACCACTAATCTCCCCAAATCTGTTAGAGCATTTAGAACTGAGGGGAAAAGGCTCTTGCTCTGATGGGGCTTATATTCTAGGTTGTTTGCCACTGGATTCTTGCGGGAGCCCTTTTCTGCAAGACTAGCTGTGCTGTTTCTGTATTTTAAGGCCTATGATCATAATAAAGATGTTTCGTGAGAAGGCTTGACAATTCCAATATTTGATTAGAACTAGCACTTATTAAATAAATCAAAAATTTACAGCATACACAGCATGGCGCACTGATTCCATAAGATGTTGATGTGTACGATGCAAAGTGTGTTAAAGATCAAATAACCTACGGTGCTTTGTGTTTAAGAAAGTGAAACATTATTTCCTTAGTGAAAGCACTTAGCACCTTTGCTGTATTGTTACGTCAGTTTAATCTGTGTGTTTGCAGGTGAGGAAGGTATCTACAAAGTTTACTAAATTTGTTTTTCAGGGCTTATCTCATGAATGTGATGTTTCATAAGTTACATTTGGGGAAATGCATTTCTCTTCCCTGTGTACATAAGAAATGCCAATATACCTAGATAAGGAATTTGCAAATGTGCCAATTTTAGAAGCTCCCAAACTAAGAAAGGGGGAAAAAAAAAACGCAGGGGAAAAAAACACCAATGTTACAATTCTGAATGATTTGAATGTTACAGATGCTTTACATATTCAAAAATAAGTAAACAACAACATCAAAAAAATCAAATCCCCAAAGTGAAAACAAGCTGAAACAAATGGATCTAATTTTATATCAAAGTAATGGATCTAATTTTATATCAAAGTAGTAACATAGTAACAGAGAAAAATTATTCTTGGTAATCTTTGGAAACAGCAACCTGACTCTAAATCCTGGGTGGTTATATTTGAAGGATAAAAAGAACTGCAGAGAAATCTTAAAATTCACTCAATTTATTGTTAGTAGTAATTTGGGTATCATAACCTTGACTCCATTTAACGCATCTTTTAGAATAAATAACTGCTAATGTTATTAGTGAAAATATACACACATATAAAACCAAAAAAGATAAGAAAATTAACTTTTCTTTGATAAATTGGTCGAGGAAATGGTAATACAAAGTCATGATTTAACACACACGCACACACACACACAGATCCCAGCTCTATCTACGCGTTTAAATGCAGTCACACCGCAGAGGCAACCGCACATGAGCTCATATCTTGGTTTCTAAATACCACTCCCCGTTGCAAGGAAGTGGGGCTCAAACACAACAGTGTCAAAGGTGAGTCCATTGGCAAAATGTGGGATGATTTAAGCATTCTCCCCCAGAAAAACACCTACAAAGTTTTCAATTGTAAATGCATGAGCCCATAATATTAAAATACAAAACAAAATGAAGCAACACAAAACAGAGAGCCCAGCACGGAGCGTGTGAGAGAGGAGATGCACCCACCGACTCCCTCCAGAGCAATACAGCTGCAGCGAGAGTGCCTGCAGAAGGTGCCCAGCTGTCAGCTCCGCCCTCGGGCTCTGCTGCAGTCCAGGGAGCTGCCTTGCTCAAGCCCATGCTCTCCACTGGGGCAAGAGGACCCAGTGAGCAGGGGGACAAAAATCTGGCCAAGTCCATCCAACAGGAGGCGACTCTGAACACGCCTGGTCCTGCAGGGCGGAGCTGCACCAGGCTCCCCTCCAGCCTGGCTGTGGCTTCCTCCACCTGTGCCCCGTTCAACTGCCCTCTCTGCCGATCCTGCTCCCTTCCTGCACCCCAACAACATCCTGCACCCCAAACTCCATTGGCATTAGATGGTGGGCAACCCAAACTGTGACAAGGACAGAGGAAAACTCATTTGCCACTTTTGAAAGTGACAATCACAGCCACTTCTTACCCTGAAAATTGGCCACCGATGGGAAAGCATTCAGCATTTGCCCAGAACCAGTTTGTCTTCCGTTAATAAGAAAAACTATTCTTTAAAGTGCCAAGTAATAAATGAGGGAGGAATGAAAAAATTAGCAAATTACCCCCTTGCAATCTCCAAAGAAATAATGGATCCAGGCAGGCAAAGATCATGAAGGGGAAGATTATTGGAAAAAGGATGTTGGGGGTTCCGAAGTCCACGCCCACACTCCACTCGCTATGTGCAGAAGGAGAAACGCCCATGTGCATGTATGAATCTTGAGGTCACAAGCTTAACCAAGTGGCAAAACTTAGCACGACGATTTGTGGGGCTGTCCCCTAGTACGTGCTTCCTGATGAAAATCAGTAAGGAGCGCATTACTTATGAAGTACTCTTGTTGAAAAATGCTTAATCTAACATTAATCAAAACTTTGGACCCTACTGTTGGTTTAAAGGGGATCTAAGGATAAAGGATTAGATGTCACTACACAGATATCATCAAATCTTCCAAAATGTGGGAATTCTACAAGATATCTGACATAGTTTCTGAAAAATCATTATCTTAAAAAAAGACAGTGAGGATGGCCCCTTCTGCCCCCGGAGGGGGCTGGGAGTAGACGTTTCTCAATGGACGCTTGCTACGGTGGCTGTCCCGCTGCATTCATTTTCCCTTCCTGGGGCAACGGGATCTCAGTTCTCATTTGCTGAATCATTCATGTCCTGTTCAGCATCCCTGGGTTTAGGTGGAGGTAGCCACAAGCCACCCACGAGAATGGTTGCTGGCACTTGGCCACTCAGACTCGGTGATTGGACAGGGACAGTCACATGACTTCTTCTGAACTACAGGGAAAAATTTGATGTGTCTAAAAAGGTTAGTAAATGAGTAGCCTGTCAGCTTGGAGCCCATCTACACCACAAGAAGGTAGGGAACCTGACTGAGGACAGAGCAAATGCAGATCCAAGAAGGAGGAAGACAACATTATTTAGACCCCTAGATCCAACCCTACCTGAAGGCGATGCCCAGGACTTTCCAGAAATCTGAGCCAGCAAGCTCCCTATTAGGATCAAGTCAGTTAATATTTCTTTCCCTTGCAACTGAGAAAACACTGAGTATAATAGATACGATAGTCAAAAATGTGGACGAATTTAGGTGTGTGTGTGGGGGAATCATTTTTAAAAATGTAGTGGGAAAAATGACATGTGAATTTTTATTTTTAAATTTTAATTATGAAACATTTTGAATAAGCATAGAAGCACAGAACACAATGGAACAAATTATCCACATACCCACCTCTGAACAGATATTAACATTTTGCCATTTGCTTCAGAGTTCTTTGTTGAAGCCTCCGTGTGGTTAAATGCAAGGTGGGCCAGGCACGCGGCTTTTTCTCTGTCCCGTCTCCCAGGTCTTTCCCTACGGGCTTGTGGGACAGGTAGATTTCAGTGCATGTTCTCAGAAATATTCAAACATACATTGGGTATTCATTTGTAACCAATAATAACTTTATAAACTTTGACTTATCCTTTGCTTTTTCTAAATAAATAACATATATTGGAGATTGTTTCTTATCAGTACATATGGAGCTGCCTCATTTTTTGATAGCCGTGAAGTAGTCCATGGATGCCGACCTGTTGATTCATGTTTAGATTGTGTTCACTGTTGCTGTAGTGCACAGTGCTGCAAAAACCAACTTGTACATAGGTCTATTTTCACACACATGTGGGTCCATGTAGCATACATTTTTAGGAGTGAAACATCTAAGTCAAAGGTTTTGCATCATTGTAATTTTTATGAATTTTTTTTGAGATGGTGTCTCTGTTGCACCAGCTAGAGTGCAGTGACATCATCACAGCTCGCTGCAGCCTCAAACTCCTGGGCTCAAGCGATCCTCCTGCCTCAGCCTCCCGAGTTGCAGGAACTACAGGTGTGCACCACTGTGCCTGGGTAATTTTTAATTTCGATAGAGTTTACCAAATGTCCAACATAGAAGTAATATCAACTTATAATCCCACTAGGTATGTATGAAAAGATCTGTTCCACATATGCTGGTAAAGTTTGAATTATCAAATTTTTTCCAGTGTGATCAATGAAAATCGGTATTTCAATGTAATTCAAAGTTGCATTTCATGTTGCACATCATTGCATGTATTTAAAAGCCACTTTATTTCATTTTCTGTGAGCTCCATGCATTTTGTGCCCATTTTTCTATTGAACATTTTTTCAATTTATCAAAAGAAAAATACACACACATATGTGTAGCCATTTGTGACGAAATAGCGAATGTGTTTATCGGTTCCTGCTGCCTTTTTACTTTTCATTATGGCAATTTGTATCACGTATAACTTTTAAAATTTATCCTCACACAGTTGAACTTAATCTATTTTTGAGTTTTGTGTCACCTTTCGAAAAGTGGCATGGGCTGAGGGTGTCCTCAGTTCACCCATTGAAGCCCCAAACCCCAGTACCCGAGAATGCGGCTGTTTGAGAAGACGGGACCTGTAACGGTGATTAAGCTACTATGAGGTCGTCTTGGTGAGCCCTAATCTGACACCACCAGTGTCCTTATGAGAAGAGGAAGTTAGGACACACAGACATGCACAAAGGGACAACCCCGTGAGAGTACAGGGAGAAGACAGCCATCCACAAGCCACAGAGAAAGGGCTGGGACAGACCCCGCCGTTGCCAGAAGCCAACCGTGGTGACACTTCGATCTGGGACTTCCAGACTCCAGGGCTATGGAAGACAAATGTCTGTTGATTAAGCCCCTCCTCTGCGCTGCGTTGCTCCTGCAGCCTGTGGAGACTGAAGCAATGATTTCTCACGGTGAGATTTTTAACAAGCAAAGTGTCCTGTCATCCTCTGGGTACGCAGGTTATTTTACCATTAAAGTTTCTGTGTAGAACTTTCCTTCTGTCTCCTCTTCAGTAGGGAAACCCCATTTCAGAGGGATGCTGCCACTTCTAAAAGCAGGGCCAGGAGAGGAGCCGCCAGCACTGGGTGGACAACTGGCTCCCCTGGAGGGTGCACTCTCCCTTACCCACCTCTGCCACCTCCCTGCATGGGGGTCACTGACCTCTGACCCCTGAGAAGAGGGATGGTGGCAACTATAGTACAGTGGGCCCTGGCTTTCCCCAAGAGAAAAGAAAGGGGCTGGAGGTGTGTTCACTCAGTTCAACCATCATAAAATAACATCCAGTAACTACAGTCTCCCAGACATTCCCAAATAGCCCTCTTCCTCCACCGAGCACATGTCTGTCTCCGCCCCCGAACCGCGGCCAGCAGCACCCCGAGCCATGGACAACCCCAGACCTTCCTCGGGTGCTGGGGCAGCAGAGAAGCCCCAGTGTCTGATGTCCCTTCCACAGGCCGGGCTTCATCACCCCAGGAGAGACGTGTTAGAAAAACTCATTTGAAGAGAATTATGCTCACAGCTCTGGCTTGTGTAGATCTGGTTTTGTTTCCTAATCAAGCTCCTGGATTGAATATTTATTCACTTCCTCCTGCTCATAAACTCGTCGTGTAGCTTTTAAGTGCAGAAATGTCCCTTTTCATTGTGAGTTGATATTGAAAGTGTTTGATAAAAGGGCCAATTTGTCCTTTCCCCACGGGTTTTAGATCTGAGTTAACAAAAAGTCAACACTGAAGTAGTTGGCCACACATCAAAGAGTTTGGATCTAATGGGCCTTTGAAGAGACAGCGTAAACATGGGGGAATAGTGTGCTAAGGATGTAACGTTGCTTTAGAACACCATGAGGCTTTTATGACTATGAACAGTGTTTACATTTTAAATGGCTCTTAAAGAGGTTCTTTCAACCTCTCCCTTTCTTTTCTCTTGCTGCGATTAGATCTCGAGGACGGCCAGTCGGGCCGTGCAGAGCGCAGGTATCGAGCCCAGGGAGGGAGAGGACACGTCTGACCCCCCCGCCATACCCTTTTGTCATAGAAACAGGACTTTTCTCTACTGGCCACAAGATCCCTCAACCCTTCCAGGACTCTTCCTACAGTGTCGTGTGGTGGGTTCTGTGTACCGTGAAGGAATGTTCCGGGTTCATTTTCGGTGTGCCCTTGCGAGGTGCTGTAGCACTGAAGGTCGAGTGATTAGAACTGGGAACACGAGACTATGAACGCCGCAGAACTGCTCTTTCCCTCTCTGCCTTGCCGCCGGATCTCCTGCGTGTATTATGCCACAGAGCCTGGCACATAGGAAGCCTCGACAAATGTTTATTTAATGAATAAATATTAACAAATAATCTTTTTAAATACAGCATACTGAGTAGATAAGACCAACCTTCAAAATGGGGACAGCAAGAAAAATCATACAACACAGCAACGATTCTGCAGGAATGCAACAGAAAGCAACCGAGACAGCGAGTGCCGGTGGGATGCAGGGGGGGGAGTGACAGCAAGGCTGCTTCTCTTCCCCGGCCGTTGGAGGCAACCAGAAGCAGACGGGTCCACAGCTCGGCTTCTAACTGCCTCAGTCATGGAAATTGGGCGGAGGCGAACCCAGACTGCAGTAGCAAACAATAGCATCGGCTGGGCCCGAGTCATTTTCACAAACAATTTCAAAAAACACACTGTATAATATAGCCAGGCCCAGGAAATGGCAAGATAACTATATAAAAACAGTAGAAAATACAGGTAACAGGAATAGAGTCAAAGGAGATCCAAAAAATAGTTGTTGAACCTAAGAAAAAAAAGTCTCAACAACTATGATTACCATCCACATGCAAGGAAGTAGAAGCCATTGAAAACTTCTACAAGGAAACCAGAAACTATTATAAAAAAGAGTCATCAATTGAAAATCCTAGAACGGAACAATACATGAACGAATATTAAAACTCAGTTGATGGATTTAACATACATTGGATGCAGAAAGAATTAGTGAAGTGGAAAATAGGTCAGATGTCAATGTCAAGAATAAATCATAGAGTGACAAATTATGGACAGTACAAGATAGAGCGCAAGAGATACCAAGAAAAGGACCAGCACGTGTGTAATTGGAATTCCAGGCAGAGGGGAGAGAAAATTGAAGAGAAACAATATTATATTGGGAGATAACCTTTCAAAACTAATAAAAGACAAAAGTTACAAATCTAAGAACCTTTATAAACCCAAACGTAGTAAATAAACACAGGCACACACGCGCACATGAAGGTACATTATATTAAAACTTCTGAAAACCAAAGGCAAAGAGAATTTTAAACTTTCTCCAACATTGCCAGAGGAAAGAGGCCGGTTTCTTCAAAAGAGCAATGTGAACTGAAATTGACAACTCTCGTCTCAACGGAAGAAACAGAAAAGCCCAAAGACAGTAAGACTGAAAAAAAAAAAAGTGTTAAAGGACTAAAAGAAAATAACTGCCAAGCTTAAATTCTGTCCAGCTCAATAATAACCTTTAGTAATGTAGAGGAAATACAGTTTCAGACAAATATAAACAGCGATTTCAGCATCACCAACGCCAGCACTAAAGCAAATACAACATTGCTCATCAAGCAGAAGGATCCTACTTCGGATGGAAGAGCAGAGAAAGTGATGAGGAGGAAGACTATGGTGGAGATGAAGGCAAACCTAAGTAATGCAGACTGTATACATCACCATAAGAGTCATAAAATCTCTTTAAATACTGTATCTTACCCAAGGATTTCTTCCTAGTTCAATCTGGTGGCCTTCACCCTACATGCACATATTTTGGTCTCAGCCAAATATTCAAGGGCCCCATGTGCAGATTTCTGGAGCTCTTCCATGTAGCTCCCTTCTCCCAGGTCCTCTGCACCTCAAATTCTAGCCGGTGAGGTCTCATGGGCTCTGTCTCAGCAGCTCAGGAAAATCGCCAGGCTGAGTGTGAGCCCCTTCCCCCTCACCCCCATTCTGTAGTCTGGACTTTGCTTCTAGGCAGAGAGCCCAGACAATCATAGGGCTCATCTTGTGAATATTTCTTCTCTTGGGGCTCATTTTCCTACCCTGGCTATTGTATAATAACCCGTTTTCTATCTATTAACTCAGAAGTCATATGCACTATCCTTCATTCACTTAGTAAAACAATTTTACTATCATACGCCCTCCTCCCAGGTAATGTAAAACTTCATAACTCATTATCACTATTTATCTCTCCTCTGATTCATGTATAGTTTGTCTATATTTTAAACTTTAATAATCTGAAGTTCCAAACACTGATAATTATTGGACATCTAAAGGATCAGACAAGGTGGCCCATACCCAGGAGAAAAGTCAGTCAATAGAAACAGACCCCGAAATGACAGTGATGATAGGCGTTGCATACAAGGAGGAAATAAAACGATTATAAACATGTTCCAGTTGCTCAAGGAGGTCAGAAAAATATAACGAGGAGAGAAATGGTCAATATGAAAAAAACAAAACTTCTGTAAGGACAGACAAGCCACTGGATATGACAGCGCGTCCAGGAAGCACCCACACGTAGGACACTGATTTGCAGTAAAGGCAGAGTGACACAGCTGAGTCTTCTCAAATCAACAAAGGTGGATAAATCGTATGTCCGTGGGAGACAAAGGAAACGTGATTTCTGTATCGTTCTATGCTAAAAATTAGCCCAAGTGGATTACAGACCTAAGTATGAAGGGTAGAACGATGAAACTTCTCGAAGGCATAAAGGAGAATATCTTCATGACCTCAGAAGTCACGAAAACGCTCTTTAAAAAAACCCAGAATATTAAAAAGCACTAATCATAAAGGACAAGATTTCTAGATTTGATTGTATTAAAATTAAGAACTTCATTGCCTCAAACGACGCACATAAATACGTAAAGCTACAAGGTAGGAAAGTATGTTTATGATAAATCCAGCCTGTGAGGGCTCCTGTGTCAGAAGAGGGCCCTTCTGCAACCAGACAGACGACCCAGCAGAAAAGCAGACGACGGCCTCGAATGGGCTCCCCCAAAAGGAGATAGTCAGAGAGCTAATAAATTTATAAAAATATCTCAACCGTATTAGTAATCAAGAAAATGCAAAATAAAATCAAAATGAGGTACCTCTTAAACTCACCGGAATGGCTAAAATTAAAAAGACGAGCAGCACCAGGCGTCGGCCAGGGTGCGGGGTTGGGGGACTCACACAACTGCTGGCGGGAAGGTGCTTTCAAACAACCTCCTCGTAAAAGTGTGTGCTGTTTGAAGCTGCACCAATATTATGACCATGCTATTTCACTCTTCCTCAATATATATCATTTATATATAAAATAAAAATGAATAAACTGTAGCCACGTGCCACACAAGGATGGATGAATTTCACCCATGAACATCGAGCAAAAGAAGCCAAGCTATCCCATTCTTTTTATCTAGTGTTTAAAAATCTAAACTGTAATATTTACAGTTGTGCTAAAACCTCACAGAAAGGGATTATTATAAAATATGGAGAGAAGATTACCCCTGGAGTGAAGGGACAGTTATCTGGTGGGGCGGGAGGGAGACCTCTAGACCTCAGGGGACAGAAACAGCTGACTTCTCGATCTGGAGGGTGGTGTCCTGCGTGCTCATTTTGGGACCAGACACTGAGAGGTACATTTAAAAGTTTGACTCTTTTCTGAATGTGTCATATTCATAATAGCAGAAATGTTATAAAAAGAAAAAAAGAAAAGAAAAAGCAACTCTGGATTTGAGCTAGTTATCTTTTCAGACAAATAGCTCCATCAAGAAAAAGTCTTAGACAAGACCAAGGAAGATGTGAAGTGTGTATCACAAGATGGCAGAGAGGAGCACAAATATAATAGTTCCCATTATGTGCACAGAACAAATTCAGGATGTGGAATATGCTGGAAGATGCTGCTGGTGGAGAATCTGATCAGAGCCCCTTGTAGTGGGGGCGGGTGGCGGGGGGTGGGAGCGGTACAGAAAGAGAGAGAGAGAGAGACAGATTAAACGCATTTTGAGAACAATGTATGTTCATTAAAAACTTTTAAAAAAGGAAACACAGCTTATCAAATGAAAGAGATAAACACTTACAGTCCCACCCTTTAGAAATAACCGCTTGACACTGTGGTAGCTACTTTGTATCTCTCTATCTATATCAAGAGGTTTACCTATCTCTATTAACACAAGGCAAGGTATATGGGAAGTGCTCAATAAATGTTTTCCCTCTTATGTTCATCACAGGAAATGGCTTTCATTATTCTGTTTGAAACCTGTGATTCTGATCCAATGCTATAATATAAAGGAAGAACAAGGTTTTTTTATTCTAAAACTTTGACATTATGGAATTCAATAGCTGTTGGTTTTCCATGCCATGCTGTTCCGGTGATACATATAATTATCATCATCTAACATTTATTGAGCACCCACTGAGGAAAAAAACATTGCCCTAGATACAGCATGAACAATATTTAAAAGAAAAAGGCAACTATAGAAACCTACCGAAAAGGAATAATTGATTTTTTAAAAAGTAATTCAACTTTCTTTGGGAAATATTTAATTACATATGGGCATATTTGCACATTTGCTTTGTGACATGCTTATCTAAAAAGCAAGGAAAGATGTCTTAAGGTATCTCGGGCTAGAAGGAAACTAAGAAATTCAGTTATTTATACTTTAGGGGAAAATACAAAAGTGCAAATACTATTCTTTACTCTTTTTCTATCCATCTCTCCCTGGCTCATCACAGAAGGCTCACCGATTCTCACATGTATATCTTAAGGACTGTCTGTCTTTTAAACTGCTAACACTTGATTTTAACTGACCACTGACCACCTGTGCCTGGACCTCCCACAGGAAGCTCCAAAGCATCTGTGGAAACCCAAATTCCTCATCCATCCTCCTCGTCCTCTAGCAAGCCCCTCTGCTCCTTTCCTGGCTGATGCTGCAGCATCACCAATTTTGGCAGCTTGAGTCACCAGAGAAATCCTTGACATTTCACTTCTTCTCACCCACACGGCGTGAGTCAACCAGTCTTGCTGATGACACCTCCTCCGTCTCTCAATTCCATTTCTCCCCACCGCCACTCGACTCGCCGAGTCAGCATCCTCCACCCTCGCTAAAAGGTCTTGTGCCCATCATCTGTTACTCTTTTCTCTGCTATAGTCATTTATCTTTTAGACACTGATCACATCATGCTACATGCAAGATCAAAGACCTTTCTGATTCCCCAGTGGCTACAGGACAAGGTCAACATTTCCACACAAGAGAGCCTGGCCCTCCCATTACCTGCCCCAGTCCAGACTAACACCAACTCCTCCCTTGTTAGTGGATCCTTAACAATCCCCTTACACACCATGTAATTTCGCATCTCCATGTCTTTATTTATGGCATCCGCATTTGCCTGAAATAGATGCCTTTTTCTTTTTAGTTACAGCAAACTTCTATAAGGTCTAACACAAAGTTTTTATCTGGGTTCCCTACCTGCCTGCAAAATTAATTATGTATTTTCCTGTCATGATCCTAAGCAGGACCTACTCTACTTAGTCACTTTCATTTATCATTGCTTCACACCGTGTTCATTCATTCTTTCAATAAGTCGGTGAGTACTTACTGGTCATGTCTGTCATGCCAGACAGACACTGTTCCAGGCACTGGGCATAAGAGGTAAACAAGACAGGCGTGAGTTTGACCCTGTGGATCTCACGTTCTAGCAGGGGGAGACAGAAGAACAGAAATAAATAGATAAATGAGATCATTTCAGAGCATTGTTATTATAAAGAAAGTAAAACAGGGTAATGGGACAGAAAATGACCAGGTGGGATCTATTTAGATAGTCTGGAAAGTCATTTCTAATGAGATAGCATGTGCTAACATAGCCAAATTAGGAGAAGGAAGTAGGCATGTGAACAGGAATAAAGCTTGTTCCAGATAAAGGGAACAGTGTTGGCTAAGACCTAAGTTAGGAACACACTGGTGGTGTCCACAAAAAAGAAGACAAGAGCAACTGGGCCATGAACAGCAAGGAGAGAGTGACAGAGTCCAGGGCTAGATCACATAGGCTTTCTTTTATAACACTTTTTAAAAAAGTTTTAATGGTCGCCCTAAGGGTTACAATGTACACCGTAAATTAATTACAGTCTACCGTCTAATAATGTCATACTTATTTACATGTAAAGCAGTATAGTTATAAAACTATCCTAGATACAGAATTCTGGGTTGACAATTTTTTCTCAGCTTTTTAAAGATTTTACTCCATTGTCTTCTGACTTGGATAGTTTCCAATGAAAAATCTTCTGTTACTCTTATCATTTTCCCTCTATATAAAGTACATTTATTTCTTTGCATTTCTTTAATATTTTGTTTTTCTTTGGTTTTCAGTAGTTTGAGTATAATATGCTAGGTATTTCCTTTTCATAATTTTTTTTTCTTTTCTGGTATTTAACATGATTGGGGTTCTCTGAGTTTCCTGAATCTGTAGTCCTATGTTTTTAATTATGTTTGGAAGATTACAATTCATTATTTCTTCAAGTATTTCCTGTGCCACATTCTCTCTTTTCCTCTGGAATTCAGTTTATCCATGTTAGACCATTTGATGGTGCCCCGCATCTCTGGAGTGTTTTGTCCTGTTGGTTTTTATCTTTGTGTTTCAGTTTAGGCAGCTTCCATTGACCTATACCCAAATTCACTGATTTTTTTCCTCTGACACATATTGAGTCTACTGGTAAATTCATCCAAGGAGTTCTTTATCTCCGTTACCGAGATTTTTATTTCTAGTATCCCTACTGGAATCTACCATATATTCCTGCATGTTGTCTCCCTTTTCCAAAAAAGCCTCTGACCTATTAATCATGGTCATGTTAAATCTCTTTTATAATATGTCCAGTGTTTGAGTCATTCCTGAGACTATTTCAGTTGATTGTTTTGTTTCTTGGCAGTGTTTTTTGTGTGTCTCAACTTTTGTTTTATACCTGAATGTTGTTTGTCTGTAAATGTCATGTGGAGGGCTGTAGAGGCTGATGTAAATGGTGTTTATGTCTGGAGGAGGGTGTGCGCCTTCTGTGAGGCTGTTGGTGGGGAGGGGATGGAACCAATCTAGCCAGGAGTTGAGCTAGGTTTAAGTCTTGTTGTTGCTATGGTTACCGCCTTCAAACAGCACTGGCATTTCCTGTGATTCCAGTGGGGGTTGGTTTACTGGAGGGCTTTTCTTAGCGATGCTACTCCACTCTTAGCTTTAGGACTTCCCTGGGTGCCTGTACCTCAGAAAGTGTCTCCTCCATCCTCTTACTCCTCCCCCAGGGTAGATTTCTGTTGCTCATTTCTCTGTGCTTGCTAGCCAGGGGCAAGAGAATGCTCTGCTGTCCTGGTCCACCCTCAGTCTCAGAAAGGCCCTGTGTCCTGGGCTTTGGGGGTGGAGCTTTCTCAGAGAGCCTACCCAACCCATGCTACTGGGAGACCCATTATGGTCTGTGCCTAGGATGGATTCCTGCCACTTCCCCAGGGGTAAAAAGCTTCTTATTTTCCCTTCCTCCCAATCACAATGGGTCTCCACTTACGCCCAAGTGGCAATGGGTTTTACTGCCCCTCCTCCATCATATTAAGGCCTCTGTTGTTTAGAGGAGGAGGGTTCAGGCAGGACCCCGAGGTGGTCATTCCACTCCAGTGCTGACCCTTGGTCTTCGTCCTGAGCCCCTGGTGGAGAACAATGGAAGGGAGTCTGCAAGTGAGGGCAAGCATTGTGTTTGCAGCCTCCAGGGGTCCTGTGCCCTAGGGATATTCCACACTGGACCATTAGCAATTCACTAAACAGTGTGGGCTCAGTTCTGCTCACCTGTTTGCATGGCAGCCCCATCTCATTCCTGTGCTCTGCCGCAGGTAAGCCAGTGCTCGTGTCCCATCGTCCCTTGGACTTAAGGCTCCTTGACTGCCCTGCAGCCTCAGTTCTCTGGTGGGTTCAAGCAAAGTTATGACTTTGTAGATTGATAGGCTTTTACTTCTTGTGAGTTGCATGTGAGCAACGTTCTTCCCAGCTTTCTGCTGGAAGAGCTGTAGAGTCTATCAAGCTGTGGCAAGAAGTGTGCTTGGCGCATAGTCAATGCTCTGGAAAAATTTGTGAATTCAACTCATGATTCAGAACTGTGATATTATTCCATGAGTGGGTTATATTGATTCATATAGTCTATTTTCCAAACTCAGCCAGCGTGAGCCTTTTTAAAACACAACACTCTGAAGGCTTCCTTTGCTCTTAAAATAAAACACAAACCTCATTGTTTAACCACTTGGCCTATATATCTGGCCTCCCACCACTCTCCCCCTTGAGCAATGTGCTGCAATGACACTGATCTTATTTCTGAAATATAACAAATTGTTTCCTGTCTCATGGTCTTGGTCTTGCTGCACCTTCTGTCTGGAACAACCTTCACACCATGCATTTGCAAGGCTTGTTTCTTCTCTCCTCCCCTCAATGTCACTTGTGCGGTGAGGCCTTCCCTTAAATAGAACCTCTGTGACCTAATACACACTCTGGGATTCATTCTTCTTCCTCACACTGATACAGGCTCACATGTGCCTCTAGCACTTAAAGCATGTGTTTGTGACTTTCATCCTAATGAAATGTGAGTTCCCTGGAATGATGACCTTAGTTCGTCTCCCCGCTGTGTGCCCAGTACCTAGCACTCCTCAGGAGCTCGATACATCAGGAACAGTTAGATCAATGAAAATTTGCATTAACCATTGTTGAGTAAATCCCCTCTGCTGCTCATCCTAAAACACGCTATTTGGAGTTGCCCAGCGGAGCAGCAGCTCAACTGCAAGTCACCATCCACTGTAAACAATGTCTGGGGTCTCACTTGTATAAACCCACCTTTATGCGCCATCCACAGTGGTTTAGCTTGTGGGACTTATTTCCCCCGTTGGCAGGGACCAGCCTTTCACTCCACCTCGTTCTCAGCTTTGCCACAGCAGATGCCAGCACACAGGCTGTAAATGGCTAGAGAGTAAATAATTTTGGCTTTGAGTGCCACATGGCCATGGTGTCATAACTACTCAACTCTGCACAGTAGCACAAAATCAGCCATGGACAATGAGCAAACAAATGAGCATGGCTGTGTTTCAATAAAACTTTATTTACAAAGAAAGCTATTAAGCCATGGTTGGTCCACAGGCTGTAGTTTTCAGATCCCTGCTCTATAGGATTAACACCTCCCTCCTTTGGGTGCTATCTCAGAGGTCTGCATTGTTACCTGTATCCCTCACATGGCTTATATTTTAATTCAGACTATTCCAAATATACATCTGAAATGTTGTGAAAAGTGGTTTAGCTATACTTGCATGACAGGTTATCAGATGAAAATAAACCTTAATCTCACTATTATTTAAATGCAGTTTATTGAGTTCTTACTGCATGCCAGGCACGATGTGGTGCAGTTTGCACGCATGATCTCACTTGGGACCACTCCCAACAGCATCCTGTGTGAGCATCATTGTTCCTATTTGACAGCAAAGGAACCAGTCTCCGTGTGCCGTTGCAGTTAGTTATGACACTTAGAGTGGACCAGGTGAGATCACGGTTGGTTCTTTACATTTCTGTCTCCCATATTGGCTGGCACCAAGCTGGTTCCTCCACACATGCTGAATAAGTCCCTACTGAAGTGGGTATTTATGCATTGACGTAGATGGCACAGTTCTCTGTCATTCAGAACAGATGCCTTCCTGGAGCTGCCACCCCTAGAGCTAGCGCTTGTCCAATCTTCCTGCTTCTGAGACCCCAGGGAAAGTCCACTCATCAAAAGGAAAGGCACTCCGTGAGGACCCTGGTCTGAGGAGAGTCTATCCAAGGAGAGGCTCTTGTTTTTATACAAAAGATAATTGCATAGAATACATCGACCCAACCAACACCGAGGTCGAGCCAAACGGTTACTGAATTGGCCAGTTGGTTTAGTTACAACGGCAAATCTCATCAGTCCGTGTAGACAAGAGATTGGAAAAAATAGCATTTTTTCCCTATCTAAAAGAAGGTGCACAGATCAATGTGAGAACTGTCATCAAATTTCTGAATGGTGCCATGTATAAAAGTGTGCATTTGTTCCATGTCAGTGCCGGATTAAAAACGCACCCAATGGGTAGAAGCTATCATAGGCACCGTCATCATTCATCACATTCATTTTGAATTTATTACAGAGCTATTACTATTTGAGCATTGGTTGGGTGCACAATGAAGTTACGGATGCCAGTACTCAGGGAAATTCCAGGTGACCACCCACTGAAAAATTCCAGAGAACACTTCAATGATGGTTGGAGAGTGGATTTAAACTCCTTTAGTTTCCCTTCCCTGTGCGAGGACATAATATTCCGTTTGGGCCACGACTTTAATTGCAGAGAAATATCCCCCATTAAAAAAAAAAAAAAAGATGCCTGTTGAAAGGGGACAGCTGTCAGGAGAAGACACTTGTCCAATTAGCAGCAGCCCAGCTGCTCTCCTCCTGGGTGCTTCGGGTCCCTGCACCAATTTCGGGAACCTTTATTTATGTCTGTAATCGTGTTCCCCATTGTTTTCTACAAAGCGAGGCGTATCTTCAGAGACAGCTGGGACAAGACATCTTACATGTACAAACAATACCTTTGCTGTTCCAGTCCACTGTGGCATTGTTCTGTCCCCGATTGAATACATTATGTTTGAAGCCACTGGAATCGCAAACGCAGGACCAGCCATCCTTCAGCTAGCGGGAGGCTGAGTAATTAACAACCTAAGTTGCCGTGTGGAGAGGCTGGAAGAAGATCTGGAGGAGAGCCTCTCACTCTTAACAGGTTCGATTTACTGATCAAAATGTTGGACGGGGAAAGAACCTTAGTCTGGTCCTCTCATCTCGTAGGGGGAGAAACGGAGGCTGGACCAGTGTAGGTGGCAAGGCAAGAACTCATGACTCACTCTCCTTCTCCAAGACCAATATTACTCCATTTATGCTGCACAGGAGAAGACTGAACATCTGGGGAGAGAGAATGGCTTTCCTCTGGTTGGAGTTCTTGAGAAATCGATTTCTGCGTTGTGTATAGGCCTGCTGGGATTTTATCCCATTCTTCCAACCCAGCCAGTCTTCACGAATGCTTGCCCCGCAACTGAAGGAGCAGCAACACCTTAACCTGCTTTCGGACTCTACGCAGAAGGCAGGTTGACGAATGGCTGTGCTGAGCACAAAAGTGCTCAACAAAATAAGAGTGTATATCTGAGAACCCTGGAAGCCATTCTCGCCGCTTCTGAATTAGATCCACGGGATTATGAGCTTTCTGCTGTGTTGGAATTGGTCCCCAAACAGCTCTGAAAACATGCCTCTTTATCTTCCTGTCCTAAATTGGAAGCAGGATTTGAAAAGGCGTATTAACTAGAAGAATAAAAACATTTCAAACGGATGTGGTTTGAGGGATGAGTTCATACCATTTTAAAGCCATCTAATAAATATTTATCACATAGGGCCCCGTGTTGCTCTTGGTATTTCCTAAAATAGCTCCTATTTCAAGCACTCTGCCTCGTCTCGTTGCCCATATAAGTGGACTTACACACACAAGAACATGTTTCCTGATGTTGATTTCTGGAACGTGATCCCTGTTACTTTAAAAAGTATGAATTCATTAAATCTGAGTCCTTGTCCTCAAGAAGTTTCGTGTCTAGTTGAAGGGACTTTCATTCCTTCGCATCCATGAAGAATGTGTCAAATATATTATAAAAGATGATATAGCACAAAACATTCTACGATAAGGACATCTGCACCCTAATGTTTATGGCAGCACAATTCACTATTGCAAGAATGTGGAAACAACCCAAGTGCCCGTCAATCCATGAGTGGATTATCAAAATTTGGTATATGTTTACAATGGAATATTACTCAATCATAAGAAACGACAGTGATCTAGCACCTCTTGTACTTTCCTGGATTAAACTTAAGCCCATTATCCAAAGTGGGGCACCACAAGAGCAGAAGAACGGGATCCATTTGTACTCACCATCAAATTGGTACTAACTGATCAACATTAGGTTGATCACATGGCAGAAATACTCTCTAGGGATTAGGGGGATGGGGGGGCAAATCTACAACTAAAGGACACGGGGAGCACTAAAGGGAGGGAAGGGCATGCCTTTAACCCGCATTTGGGTGAGGCAAAGACATAAAGTGTAACTATAATGTTTGTACCCTCACAAAACCCTGGAATAATAATAATAATAATAAAAAAAGATGTTTCCTGTAGAGTAGGACCCAGTGGAACAGGAGAGGGACTGTGGGAAGAGTCCTCAATTGCTTTTTCTCGTTGCTTGTTTTGCATTGGAAGAAAGAGTGTGTCCCTGTGTCTCCTGGGACAGAGAATGTCCTGCTCGGCTTGGCGACAGTTCGCTGAAGGGTAATGTGGCTTTGTCTGCCCACATAAGACTAGCGACACGAGAGAGCTTAGATTTGTCTTGTTTTACTGGTAGCACATTGGCATTTTATATGCTTCTGCTCATTGACTGCTAAGGAAGAGTCCATTTCAAATATTGCAGCTGAAAAACTAATGTGCTTCCTAAAGGAAAATATAAAATAAATCCTCAACTCCCAATGCTCCCGATTTAATTCTTGGTGCCTTGCCTGGTGCCCCACTTGTGGTTGGTACATATGTTAAGACTTTTATCCGTTTTCATTGAGGGCCGTGTTCACACCTGTGTTGCACATCCCTGCACTATTCCATAATAAGCATCATGCCATTTTATTCTTCTGCCTAGCAGGGTTGTCTAAATCCATTTTTGCTGGGGTGGAATCTTCCTGCTCCCAGACACACTGCAATGCAGCTTCCTCTCGGTCATATCCTCCAGAACTTCAACTGTTTATCGTTTCGCTGTGCCTGACTTTAACCACTGAAGCACATAAATCGGGCTTAGACGCCCAGAGATGCACAAAGCACTCAGTCCCTCCCTCCACACGGTAAACAGCAAGAGGGACAACACAGAAGAGCTCACCTTCTCAAAGCTCAGGGGCTGCAACGTTTCCTACAATCTTACAGTGATCGTATTCACCATCGACATCTCCAGCATGTTCTACTCGGAACTCCTGGGACCACGGCGAACGCTCTGCCATGGCTTCCTGAAGTGCAAGGACAACCCCTCAATAATCGTGGCTGTCATGTCTTGTGTGGGGACCGGTCACAGCACTCCGTGTTGTTTTCCTCTTATGATCTTTACTGTAGCCAGGTAGAGTGAGTCTTATTATTATTATTATTATAGTCAATCTGAAGACCAGCAAAGTGCACCTTTGCAAGGTCAAACACTATGCCCGACTCTGCCAGTAGGTGACAGACAGAGCTGGGATTGAGGCCAGGACCATCGGACAGAAACCCCTTCCTTTCACCACCACATGGAAAAGCATCCCGTAACCTTGCATACTCTTTGCTGTGTTCCTGAAAAGAGGCTATCTCACCTTCCTGGACACCTGCAACTGTCGGAAAAACCCACTATTTCCTGAAGCCCCGTTGCTCCGTGAGCAAGGTTTGGAATCGCTCTCCCAACATGTTGTTCAGACCACTGGTTCTTTGGGATGTTAATAGAGGTCCCTTAAAAATGAGTTGTTACATGTTCAAATATAATTGAACAAGATCAAATTTTTAAAAATATTAAATGGGTCTCCTCACTTGGAACTTCTCACAGCCTTTAATACGCTGGTGTGGGCTGTGAATATTCCGGGAGGAGGTGAGTGATTTGGAATTGGCCACAGTGTTTCGCTATTGGACTGTTGTTTGTGAAGTACCTGGTAGGACTGGAGTAGATTTCAGCACTTCAGGAAATGCTGGAAAGCAAAAGAATATACAGTTCATCCTCATTGCTCAAGGTCGTTACCTTCTATAAAGTCTCCTTGAATTAGTGAGTACCAAGCAATTGCTACCAGGGGATTAGATAGAGATAGACTATTCTGTCTGTGTCAATATAAATATATGTATATACACACATATATGTATATACAAAATCATCTTATATCTTAAAAACAACTCATCCAGGTAGATTCTATTTTCTTTATTTTACAGAAGAGAAAATATTTTCCACTCCACTACTGGGCATCAGGGTTGAGGGGTTGAGACTCAAAGTCACCTGGCCCCGGAGCTGGAGCCTCCTGTGCTGTTCCGCAAGGTCCCTGCCCACCTCCGTCCTCTGGTCATCTCTGTGTGAGAGCATCACCTTGATCCTCAGCTGGGAGCATTCACTGTGGGTGACTCAGAGCATTCAACAATCTGCACGTGTCTGTGAGCAACTGCTGGAACCCTGGGAACATTGATTTGGAGGCTACCAATAAATTTCAGCGAGTAGGTAAACTCGCAAATACAAAATCTGTGAATAATGAGGATTGATCGTAATCCACCACCCCTGTCTTCAAGCAACTTCATTGCTGGGCAAAACATTATTTTTGCACCTGTGCTCCTCTCCAGCTTAATTTGCTCCAGTTAAAGGAAGTATTGAGTGAAAGGGCTAGTGTCATTTATTTTAGTGAGGAATATTTTAATTTGTTCTGAGACCTCCAAAAGTCACACTCGTTTTTCACACACATGTTTAAAATAAGTAGAAGAAATATATATTTACAAAAAAGGAAATATTAAAGAGCCCATGTCTCATTAAAACAGCAGTTACTTATTAAATGCAATATTGTTACTAAGTTTGGAGGGAATGAAAGTTTGTGCAACCCAAAAATATTTGACAGAAATTTGTTGAATGTCTTGTCTCTCTGTGAAGTTTACTGGCTAGGACCGGCCCTGGCACGGTGACGGTTTGGAGAAGGGGAGATGAATTGTGCTGGAGTGCTGCAGATTTGGGGCCAGCGAGCTCTCTTAACACAGGACTCCCTAAACCCAAATTGCCAAGGAAGCGCACTGTGGCCCTGGCTACTCAAAGTGTGGTCCGTGGACCGACAGCATCAGCGTCACCTCCCGATGGTGAGAAACGCATGATCCCAGGCTCCGCCCCAGGCCTGGGGGCCAGATCCCAGGTCGCGCCAAGGTCCCCGTGGGATTTCATTTGTGCAGTGAGGATTAGGAAGCACTCGCTGTGGGTGGCACTGAGAACAAGGCTCTTTGTCTCCCAGGGGAACAATGTAGTGCACACTGGGGGTCAGGGTGTGGCTTCTCCTATATCACCACGAAAAATGATTTGTTGACAGCAAAAATTGGCATCAATTTTTCTAAGCTGATATTATAGAAATAATGCATCAGTGAAATCATTCTTTTGTCAAGAGACTTCCACGTATGTAGGCACACAGGCACCCGCCTCCTACGTGGCAGAGAGCGGCGCATTTAGGTTCATTCCTGGTCCCTGCTGCTCAGTAGGAGCTTTGAAAAATGCAGACAGCCAGGCCCTGCCCCAGGGCAATGAACTCAGTCTCCAGCAGTGAGGCCCGGGCATGGGGTGTTTTTAAAACTCCCCCCATGACTCTCACATGCAATCAGTGTTGAGACGACCTGCTGGTCAAGGTCAGGTTTCAGGAATATCGGAAAAGAAGAGGCTGACTTTTCTAAAACCTTCAAACAGACCATGGTCATTCGTAATAGTGTGGTTTGCATCAGAGTTCTAGGTAGTGACGGCAACAAGAGGGAGCTGAGCATTCGAATGTCCTGGCTCTCTCCCTGGGACCCACACACGTGTGTGCGTCCGTGCATGTGTGCGGGCATGTGTGCATGTGTGTGTGTGTGCATACGTGTGTGTGTGCACATAGATAGGTTGAGATATGAAACGTCGATCTCCACCCCAGACCTTAACCTTTTTCGCTTC
Source organism: Propithecus coquereli (assembly GCF_000956105.1). Classification (NCBI taxonomy): domain Eukaryota; kingdom Metazoa; phylum Chordata; class Mammalia; order Primates; family Indriidae; genus Propithecus; species Propithecus coquereli. Next base: position 729,292 of record NW_012153341.1, on the reverse strand, counting down.
ACTTTAAGGACACAGTACAATTATGTAAGTTACCTGAACTGGGCCACCTAAAAATTAAAATATTCATGAAAGATTGACTGACTGATTCCATTAAAGCATTTTTTTAGAACTCTGTTATGCACACTTAATTTTAAAACACATGCATATTTAATTTTTCTTCATGGGAATGTATTTATAAAAATAATAATAAGCAACGTCCTCGGAGGACAGAGAAAATAAGACAGATGGGTAGGGAACAGCACAACTGCCACTGTCAGAGGGGACACCCTGTTGTGTGTCTGTGACTGCTGCCGATGTGTTCTCCACTGAAACGTGGGGCCCCGTATCCCCATATTTCTCAGCTGCTCCTGCACGATTTCAGTGACGCGGCCTCCCTGGTCACTATGGGGCTCCCACCGTGTAACTGGCCCCCAACTGGGTCGCTATGGACCGAACAAAAAGTGGTCCAGTGAAGCACAGAGCCAGGTGTGTCTGGAGAGCTATCCTCGCTGTCCTTGGTTGGCAGGAGAATCCAAGCAGAAGCAAAATTCCTGGGAGAAGCTGGTCTGACAGCCTCAGGGCTCATCGCGGCAGCCAGCCTCGTGTGTGACGCTGGCTGGGAGCTGCGCGGTGGACCTCAGCCTGTCTGTGCTATGCAGGAGTGTGACGTGAATGTTCACGTTCAGGACAATTGTGAAATCCCAAAGAGGATTGTTAACATGAGCTTTCGAGAGAGTAGTGTACACAAAGGAAGGTGCACACAGAGGCGCAGGTGACTCCCCGAGTGAGCACACCTGTGTATCTGGCAGCTTTGTCACTAGCAGGGTGTCGCACATGCCACAGTGCCACACCTGCCCAGCTCAGCCCCTCGAAGAAACCCTTATCCGGATTTTCAGCATCACAGATTAGCACCAGCTGTTCGTGACCTCGGTATGAACGGATCCATAGGTTACTTATCTTTCCTGTTTGGCCGCTTTCATTCGGCGCGTGTGAGCTTCGCCCGTGTGCTGTTTGCTGTAGTTTGTTCATTCTCGTTAATGTATGACATTTTCTCGTGTGAATGTGATGTTCTTTATTTATTCATTCTACTATTGACGGGTTGTCTTCAGCTTAGCTCCATTCCAAGTAAAGCTGATACACACATTTTTGTACTTACATTTTGATATGCATAGGTATGCATTTTTTATATATGCATTTCTTTCGAATGCAGACCTAGGAGAGGAATTGTTGGGTCAGTTTTGGTAGCTATAGCCATTTTCCAAAGCAGTTCTGATAACTTATACCTCCACCCCAACATGTGAGAGTTTCAGAGGTTCCACATCCTAGCCAACACTACGTAGTGACAATCTTTTTAATCTTAGCCATTACGGTGAATGTAAATGTTAAATTAATGTGATTTGAATGTACCTTTTCCTGTTGATTAATGATACTGAATGCCTTTTCATATGCTGGTTGTCAAAGTGAATAGACTGTCTAGTTAAGTACCCGTTCTGCTTTTTGCTCATCTAAATTTATTTCTTCCGTGTTTTTTACTGAATTGTAGTTCTTTATATGCTCGTAAATATTATTGGCTGTCAACATTTCAGACATCTCCTTCTACTCTGTAGCTTATCACTCTCTTAATGGTATTTTTTGATAAGCAGAAGTTCTTAATCCTAATGAAGCCGAGTTTATCTTTTGATTTTTTTATACTTAGGAGTGTGTGTGTCTGTCCTGTTTAAAATCCCGTGGCTCCCCGAAGCCTGTTTTGATTTCTACACCCATATCTATAATCCAGGTAGATTTGACTTTTTGCATATGTGAGATGGGTTGTCAAGATTGAACTTCCTAAAGTCAGATTTATGGAGGAATGATATATATTATCTATAAATATAGTAAAATTTACCTCTTTTAGGTACACAGCTTGGTGGATTTTGGCACATACATGCAGTTGTATAATTATAACCAAATCGTGATATTTAGAATATTTCCATCACTCAGAAAGCTTCTGTATGTACCGTGTTAGTCAATTCCCTGCTGCAACACCCTGGCCCCCAGGAAGCATCACCTGATTTCTTTCCAGATGTATTAATAATTCACACAGAATCATACAGGATGTAGCACTTTGAGTCTAGAATTTTTCCACTTAGCAGAGTACTTTTGAAATTCATTTCTTTGTGTTGCTGAGCAGTCTTCCACTGCATCGGTATGTGGGCTTTGGTGTATCCATTGGCGAGTCACAGGAATGCGGGTTGTTTCCAGTTTGGGGAGATTATAAATAAAGTTGCTATAAAATGATCATAAACCAATCTTTGTGTGGACATAAGTTTTCATCTTTCTGGGACAAATACCTAGGAGAGAGATTGCTGGGTTTTATGGTAAGTGTATGTTTAACTTTATTTGAAAAACCGCCAAATTATTTTCTAAAATGTCTGTACCATTTGATGTCTCACCAGCAGTGCATGAAAATTCCATCACTCTGCACTCCGGGCATCTCTTGGTGTTGCCATTTTTGGCTTTGTCACTGTGCCAGGTGTACAGTAGCATCTCCCTGTGCTATTAATTTACGTTTCTCCAGTCACTGATGACATTAAGGTCTGTATCTTTTATTTGGTACAGTGTCTGCTCAAATATTTTGTGCAGTTTTCCATTTGCTTTTTTTTTAAGCTGTGAGGGTTTATATATCCTGGATAAGTATCTTTCATCAGATATGCACTGCCAATATTTTCAACCAGTCTGTGGTAGAAAATTTTCACTTTCTACTTTTTAACAGTGTTTTACGAAGAGCAGAAGTCTGTAAGTTTGATGAAGTCCAGTTCACTGATGTTTTTGTGTGTGGTTTGAGCTTTTTGAGTACTAAGAAATCTACAGAGCCAAATTTCAAAAAGATTTCACCTTATATTTTACATGAAATCTTTTATACTTGTAGGTTTTACATTTATGCCCAAGATCCATTTCAAGGTAATTTTTTATCAAAGCTGCAAGGTATGGCTCATATTTTGAATATTGATGTCCTATTGTTGAAGCATCATTTGTTGAAATACCTATTTTTTTCTCCATTGAATTATTGATATTTTTGTTGAAAGTCAGTTGATCATATTATGGACTCGACTTATGGACTGTGTTTATGTTTCTATTTGTGGACTCTATTTCTACCTGTTGATATATATGTCTGTCCTTACATCAATACTACAATGTCTCTTTAAAAACTTTTATTAAGATATATTTTACATAATTTCACGTATCATAAAATCCACCAGTTTAAAGTATGCAGTTTAGTGGCTTTTTTGTTTTTTTCCCTTTCTTTTTGTTTTTTTTACTTAATATATTGTTTGCAAGATTCATCCATTTTCAACATATGGTACATTAGTACATTATTCCCCTTATGACTGACTAATATTATCCATTCATCAGTTCTGAGACATTTGGTTTGTTTCCCCTTTTTGGCTATTATGAATAGCACTGCTATCAACATTTCTCACAAGTTTTGGTGTGGAAATGCTCTTATTTCTCCTAGGTATGTACCAAGCAGCGGAATTGCTGGGACATATACATGTTTAGTCAATCTGTTTTCCAAAGTGACTCTAACATTTTACATTCCCACCAGCAATGTATAAGGATTTGGGTTTTTCCCCACCCTTGCCAACACTTGTTACTATCTGTTCTTTCTCCATTAAATATGATTTTAGCTTTGGTTTTGTTTGTTTGTTTGATTTTGTTTTTCCTAGATGCCTTTAATCAAGTTGGAGAAATTTCCTTCTATTCTTAGTTTGTTGAGTGCTTTCACCATGAAGGATTGTTGAATTTTGCCAAAAGCTTTCTCTGCATCTATGACAGTGATGATGTGAGTTTTGTCCTTTATTTTCTTACTATGGTGTACCACACTGATTTCCAAATATTAAACCATTCTTGCATTCCTGGGATAAATCCCCATTGGTCGTGGTATATAATCCTTTTTTCATGTTGCTGGATTCATGTTGCTAGTGTTTTGTTGAGGCTACTTCTGTATAAATTCGTAAGAAATATTGGTCTATAATTTTCTTTTCTTGGGATGTTTTTGTCATCAGAGTGATACCTCATAGAATGAGTCGGAAGTGTTTAGTCCTCACCTATTTTTTGGAAGACTGTGAACATTTCATTCTTTTTAAAATATTTGGTAGAATTTACCAGTGAAGCCATCTGGGACGGGCGTTCTCTTTGTTGGAAGATTTTTAAATTAATTTTTTATATATATTTAGTCCATACAACATGATGCTTTGATAAACATACACATAGTGTAGTGATTACTATGTCAGGTGAATTAACATGCACATCCTCTCATATAGTTATGGTCATTTTTGTGGTAAAAATACCTGAAATCTATTCTCTTAGCTAATTTCCAGTATATAGTACAATATTATTAACCATGGTCACTATGCTCTACATCAGATTTTTAATTATTCATTCAATCTCTTGGTGTATTTCAGGCCTACTCAGACTAAATGTTTCTCCTAAGTCAGCTTCTGTAGTTTGTGTCTTTCCAGGAATTGTACGTTTCACCTGAGTGACCTAACTTTTTTGGCACACAGCTCTTCATAATGTTTTCTCATTATCCTTTGTATTTCTTTAAGATTAGTAGTAATATCCCCTCTTTCATTCCTGATTTTAGAAACTTGAATCTACTCTCTTTTTTTTCTGTGTCAGTGTAGCTAAATATTTATCCATATTATTGATATTTTCAAATAATCAATGCTGGGCTTATTTACTTTTTATTTTGCTATTCTACATTGAATTTATTCACTATAATTTAAATTATTTTCTTCTTTCTTCTTGCATTGGGTTTAGTTTTCCTCTTCTTTTTCTATTTTCTTACAGTGCAAATTCAAGCTATTGATTTAAGATCTTTCTTTTTAAAAATTGGCATTTACAGGTATACATTTTCCTCTAAGCCCTGCTTTAGCTGCATCCCATATGTTTCCGTAGGCTGTTTTTCTGCTTTCATTCATCTCAAAGTATTTTCAAATTCTTCTTATTATTTACTTGACCCTCCTGGTTATTTGGAGTGTGCAGTTTAATTTTCACATATTTGTGATTTTTTCAAATTGTCTTCTATTGTTGATTTCTAATTCAATCCCATTGTTGTCAGAAATTCTTTGTACAATTCAGTCTTTTTAAATTTATTGAGGCTTACTTTATTACCCAGCATATGGCCTATCCTGAAAAATATCTCATGTGTACTTGAGTTGATTAAGTATCCTACTGCTGTTGGGTGGAGCGTTCTACAGGTGTCCATTCGGTCTATTTGGTATAAAAGTATGTGTGGTCTCGGTGACAGCTGTGGGGAGCAGCAACAAGGTACTCCAACCACTCACTCCAGGAACGTACCAGAGGAGGACGAGTGGGCAGCCAGACCTTCCACACTGCACAGCAGCAACCACGGCGCCACCCTCCCAGTGTCAACAGAGGCCAAGCGGAGAACCTGGAGTCCTACCAGCTCTTGGTAGTAACAAGACAATATCTTCCCTCCACTATTAAAGAGCAGTGACAGAGAAAGACAAATAAAACAAAAACTGTAAATAAGATCCAAAGTCTTTTAGCATAATACCCGTAATGACCAGTTTTCAACAGAAAATCACTCATTATACCAAAACCCAGAAAGATTTAAAAAGCTTCTGCAGAGCTGAGGAAACAATCATTAGAGCAAATAGACAACTACAGAATGGAGAAATTATTTGCATGCTACACATCTGATAAAGGGCTGATAACTAGAATCTACATAGAACTCAGGAAAATCAGCAAGAAAAAAATCAAACAACCCCATTAAAAAGTGGGCAAAGAGTATGAACAGAAACTTTTCAAAAGAAGATAGACTAATGGCCAATAAACATATGAAAAAATGCTCAACATCTCTAATCATCAGGGAAATGCAAATCGAAACCACAATGAGATATCATTTAACTGCAGTGAGAATGTCTTTTATTAAAAAGTCCCAAAACAACAAATGTTGGCATGGATGCGGAGAGACAGAAACACTAATACACTGCTGGTGGGACTACAAACTAGTACAATCTCTGTGGAAAGCAATATAGAGATACCTCAAAGAGCTACAGGTAGAACTACCATTTGATCCAGCAACCCCATTACTGAGTATTTACCCAAAGGAAAAAAAGACATTCTATAAAAGAGACAACTGCGCTAGAATGTTTATAGCAGCACAATTCACAATTGCAAAGATGTGGAAGCAAGCCAAGTGCCCATCAATACATGAGTGGATCAATAAAATGTGGTATATGTAAACCATGGAGTTCTACTCAGCCATAAAACAATGGTGAACTAGCACCTCTTGTATTATCCTGGATGGAACTGGAGCCCATTCTACTAAGTGAAGCACCACAAGAATGGAAAAACAAATACCACATGTACTCGCCATTAAATTGGTACTAGTCCATCAAAACTTATGCGTACATATGGAAGAAACATTCACTGGGTGTCGGGCAGGTGGGAGGGGTGAGGAGGGGATAGGTAAACTCACACCTAACGGGTGTGGTGTGCGCTGTCTGGGGGATGGGCACACTCGTAGCTCTGACTTGGGTGGTACAAAGGCAATTTATGAAACCAAAGCGTTTGTACCCCTGTAATAGTCTGAAATAAAGGAAAAAAAGAACAAAACTAAATGAAAAAAGACAATGAATGGATACCCACGTCAAGACAGAAGAGATATTAGAATTATCTGACAAAATTTTAAAGCAATCATGGTAAAAATGCTTCAGTGAACGATTTCAAATAAATTTAAAATAAGTGGAAAAAACAGAGGGTCTCAGCAAAAAATGGAAGATATAAAGAAGAACCAAAGGGAATTTTAGATCTGAAAAATGCGATCAACAAAATCAATAACTCGATGGATGAACTCAACAGCAGAACTGAGAAGTCAAAGGCAATGTAGTCGTGTGCTGCGTAACATTTCGGTCACCAGCAGACAGTATATGTGACGGTGGTCCTATACGTTATAGTGGAGCTGAGAAATCCCCATTGCTCAGTGACAGTGTAGTTGTCAAAATCTCATAGCACAGTGCACTACTCACTTGTTTGTGGGAAGCTGGTGTAAACAACCCTACTGCACCT
>NW_012153341.1:640320-721408 GCF_000956105.1 Propithecus coquereli | reverse complement strand
GTTCAGATAAGTTTAGAAATGCACATACTTACTACTGTGTCACGATTAGCAGCAGTATCCGGCAGTTACAAGCTCGACAGGTTTGCGGGCCAGGGTAAGCTCTGCCGCAGCTCAGGTGTGTGGCAGGCACACCACGCAGGTGTGTGCACTCGCTCTGTGATGTTCGCATGACGACAAAATTGCCTAATGATGCGTTTCTTAGAACACATTCCTGTCACTAAGTGACACACGACTGTAACAGGTAGACTGGAAGATGGAAAAGAAATTGACCAAACTGAACAACAGAAAGAAAACACACTGGGACAAAAACGAGCAGAGCCTCCCAGACCTGTGGGAATGTAACAACAACAACAAAAAAATCTAGTATCATGTCATCAAGTTTTAGGAGACGAAAAAGGGTGTAGGGCTGAAAAAGACTCTTGAAACTCATGTTTTATTGTTTCCTGTGATCAGAGTTTGTTTATATTTGCGCCTCTATTTGTGACTTTCTCTTATTGTTTTCTTCCATTTTAGACCTTCTGTCTGGGATCACTTCACTTCTGTCTGAATTTCGATCCCTCAGTGTGTGTCTGTGGCGCTATCCTTACTCATCCTTCCTTCTTAAAATGCAGTTTTGCCTTCCTCAATCTGCACGTGGTTCCTTTGATCTGTTCTGGAGAATTCTCATAAAGGGACATTTTCATCCTGACTTGCTACTTGATGGGGCTCAGATTTCTCTGGAGAAAAACCAGCCAACATTTCCAGACACTTCTCAGCTCTCTCCCCTGAAGAGAAGGACCAAATCCTCCCCGGCTGGAACCCCAAACATGTAAATGCAGAAACATGCAATTCCATCCCTCAGGCCGCAGCTTTGGGGGTGAGCGAGACCGGGCGAGGCCCCGGAAGGTGTCCTCGGAGCTGGTGAGGTCCAACCTGCTCTCAGAACAGAAGCCGGGACTCGGGGACCAGGGTCGAGTCCAGGCCTCTCTGAGAGGACAGGGCAGGGCGAGCTTCCTTCAGAGTTCCGTCTGCAGCCCTGGGCGGGGGCCCATTGACAGAGACAAAGATATTTTGCACAGAAGTGAAAAAAACCCAGTCCAAGTAGTTGAAGGCACAGAATGATGTATCTACTGGAAAGACACAGAGACCCTGCCGAAGCCAAGGGCAGGCTGTGCAGTGACAGGGCCGGGGTGCGGCGGGACGTGGCGTTCAGCTGCCAAGGGGGCTCCAGGGTCTCCAGCCAGCTTTGCTGGGCTCCTGCCCCGTGTGTCTGTCTCTGTCACTGTCTCCCTGTCTCTCTCCGTCCCTCGGTGTGTGTCTCCGTGCTTGTCTCCGTGACTCTGTGGTTTGGGTTTGCAGGGGTGCGCAGACCTCCGTATCCCTGTACGTCTCTGTTCTCTCAGCCTCTCTGTCTCGGTGTCACCTCCATCTCCTTCCCCTGCCCTCTGCTGCCCTCTCCTCCTTCCACCTGCCTGCAGCTGGCTGAGCCAACACAGCAGCCTCAGGCCTGAAAGGTTAAACCTCCTCCGGGTTAGGCGCTCTGCAGTGACCAAGTCCAGCCTGGCTGGAGCAGTGAGCGCCAGGCATCCACCCGGTGCAGTCCGCAATCGCCGGCAGGAGGATGGAGCCTTCTCCCACGACTGCAGGGGCAGCCTCTGCGGGGAACGGGGATTCCTTGTGGGCAGGAGGGTGCAGGCAGGACAGAAACTCCACCGGAAAGGTCGCCGGTGGCACTACGGGAACTATAGGATGCGATGTGGCCAGTGTGAAAACAGTGAGCCCTTGATTTAGTTCTTGGTCACGTGCTTTCTCCTGTGCGGTTGTTTACCCAGCATCCATGCCGGAGAGATTTCCCCAAAGGGAAGACTACAGCGGTGGCAGATGCATCCAGTCCGTTCCGTCGGCAAGCTCTCCAGCACTTTCCCTCTTCTGTCCCCAAACCACAGGAGACAGAGAAAGAAAACAGACAACCTGGCCAGAAGCATTTGCGTTCTAGTCTGCAGGTGCTGATGACAGCATCTTTAGACGCTGGGGGACGCTGGGGAGGACCCAGCTCCCACGGCTGCCACCTGCGCCTCCTCCGTGCCCGGCCACCCTCACACCCAGGGCTGGGGGTGATCGTTTCTCAAGGCTGGTGGTTATTTGCGTGAGCAGATGGCTGCTTAGTGCGTGTGAAACAGAGTATGTTTAAAATAATATTTAACAGAAGGGAAGAAGGAGGCCTCGCCACAGTCAAACCACCTTCCTACCACAATTCAGCTCACCCTCCCGTAGTGTAAATGCTGCCCCCAACACGTTCTCTCCTTACGAGTGTGGGGCGCGCTGCGTGTTGCCAAACTCAGGGACAGGAGAACCGGGCACGTCTTCGGAAGTGTGAGCACGGCCTCCTCCACGTCCCCTCTGCCCAGACCTCTGGCCTCGCGGGTCCCTCCCCGCCCTTTCACTTTCATTTTCAAATTTTCGTCATTCCATTCTTTGGACCATTTCCTCTCTGCGGGTTCTTACTCTCTCTGATGCTGAGCCTGATCCTTCGGCGGCTAAATTCCTCACGCAAGATGCCGTCGACCCCTCACGGCGCCTGTGAGCGCCTCCTTTCCCGCGCTCGGAACCGCCCGTGGCTTGAGTCCTTGGTCCCTCGGGGCTCTGGGTGGAAGGAAGTGTCTGAATTTCCAAATGAGTTGTTTCCATGATGAACAGGTAGCACCTGCCCGTGTGTTTTGCCTTCTGTTCACCTTTCTAGAATCAGAGAAGACAGAAAACTTCCACATAGTGTTTCCCCAAATCCAGCCAATGATTTAATTTTTTTCTTTAAACAAATAACCTTCACGTTCTAAAAACATGCTGTCAGAAAGAGACTACGTGTCACCACCACACGTGGCAAAGCAGTGTCCCTTTGCCACGAGGCGAAAGTGACCCCGCAGCTAAATCCCAGGGACGTGCGCGTTCCCGTGATTAGAGTCCAGCTCGATGGGTGACTTCAGGGGGCTTCCAGGCCCGGGGCGGTTGGGTGGGTGGTGAAAAGGAGGACTGACCGAGTGCTCAAAAGCTCTGCAACCACACACACCAGACTGGAACTTTCTTCCGGAGGTAATCGCAGTCCTTTCTCAAGTGAGATTTATTTGCCATTTCACGCCTCGGTCTGTGTGCACCGAAGGCCTCTCTGGCCTGCCGTCTTCCTCCGAGACCCGCCGGGCACTGACCCTGAATCGTGGGTTTTATTGCTGGAAAGGTCTTCGGCCCCCTAATCCCTTCATTTCATGCCCGAAGCAACTAAGGCTCAGAGAGGTGAAGTGTCTTTTTGGAGGTGTCACAGCTCGTGTTAGGGGCCGACCAGCAGGTCTCTTAACCCCGACGCCCTGCGTGCAAATGACAACAGGTGGCTCGCACTTCGCTTCAGGGCGGGAGGGTCGTGCTGGAGCAGCAGTCAGGGTCTAATTTTCAAAGGGCTGGGCTCTCAGTACTGCCTGTCACTCTCGCCAAGTGTGAGAGCAGTGGTCGTACAAAACCAGGTCTTGTGTTCTGAATGTAGACACATGTGGGCAAGTGGGCAAGACCGAACCTCCACCTGCAGATCCAGACGCCGCCAGCTGAGGTTTGGAGGTTTTATGGGGTTTCCTGAGCGTTCCCGACCAGCCTATCTCTCATTTAATGAGGACGAGGGAGCAACCGAAGCCCATCACATCCACATTACTCAAAGTCACATCGGCCTGGACTGGGGTGGCCCCGGACCCGAGCAACCTGGTGATATTGAAAATGAAAACCAAGCAATTTGTAAACTGCCAAGCATCGTACACGGTCTTTTTGCTAATGGGATCGTATCGATTCGAGCATTATCAGAAGAAAAGGCTGGCGGAGTGCTAGAAGGAAATGAAGACGTAACACGCCTTCCGGGTACATCTCCCGGGCCCTGTAACTTCGGGTACTGAATCAGAAACGGCAGTTCACCGGCCACGACCGCAGCTCGTCACGGCAATGCCTGGCCATTCTGCAGCGCACGTCGGGAGGACAAACGAGAGGCTTGCGACCTGGGTACAGGCAGGGAACACGCGTGTGCACAGTGCGTGTTCTTTCCACACCTGGCCCACGGGCGGGCTGCGCACAGGAGCCAATCCCACTGGCTGGTGTGGGTTTCCCTTCCTCCTCCTCCTCCTCAAACAGCTCCCTGACCGCCCGGCGGGACCGGCTCTGCCTTCACACGGGAAAGTCGATTCTGGCTTCCCTGGACCCTCAGGGAGCCACAGGCCTACGTGACCTGGTCCTGGCACGACGTGTCCAAGGAGGTGACGTGTCCAGGGCATCCTGTTCCTTTCCTGACACAGAGGCACCAGGTCTGGCCCCATCCTGTCTCCCCTTCTCCGGTGTGAGGTGCAGACACTGTGCCGTGGTGACAGTATGTTCCCACCTTGACGGAAAGGCCACCAGAACCACTGGGTGTCCAGTCGGACGCTGCCATGTCCTGGGACCCTCCCCGGCAGCTGTCTCCCTCCAGACTCCTTGGTGAGATAAATAAATCCCCGTCCGATGAAGCCTTTTGATTAAGTGCAGTTCTCATCACGTACATGTGAAGCATGGCCGGCCGACATGTGGGCAGACCTCCCTGGCAGCAGCCGTCAGCGTTGCATTGCCAGTCCCGTCGCCCACGCCTCTGCTGGCTGGGAGATCGGTTCCACACCAGTGCTGAGTTCGGCTATCTATCAGCATCTTCTGCCTCAGTTTCCCCATCCCCCTAGAGGGGACACGGATGTGCTTCAGTGCCCACTTACTACTGGCCTTGCACCTAGAATTCTGTCACTGAAATGCCACATCCTGTTGCAAGAAAACCGTGAGCTCATGAAGGAAGCCTGGGCTGCTGGCCACTCGCACAGACCCCGCTGCCCCCGGGTCTCTCTCCCTCAGCAGGGCAGGGGGTGGCCACGACGGCGTCCCCTCCTGGTCAGAATTAGGAGTCTGCTCATCTCCCATCGGCCAGGCAGCAAGATGGGGCAACAAGGCCGTTGCAACCCGGAAGGAGACCTGCCCTGTGTCCGTGACGGCCCTGCTGGGTGGGCTCCGTCTATGGAGGAAGGGGCAGGGGTGGGGAGGGTCTGCTGTGGGAAAACGACTTCGAACTATTTCATGGCTTAGCTTGCAGTGTGGATGGGGACTAAGAACCAGCCCAACGGTCCCTCTCTGGGAAACTTTCTTTTCTTACTGACATTCCAGAAATATCAGGGCCAAAAAGTCTATAATTTTATTAGAAAATATTACAAAATGTTAAAACCATATTTTAAAAAGTATGAAGGATAATATGAGGAACACACAGGCCCCCAGCCATCGTAAGGAAGAGCAGGGTCCAGGCTCCGGAAAGCCTCTCTCCCCGCACGCACGTCCCTCCTCTGACACGACACCCGCGGTTCCATGCGCGCTGTGTGCTTACGTAGCTATGTGTTCCCAAGGATCACGTGGTATCACCCTGCCTGCCTCATACTTAACATACATGCCATACTGTACAAAAATTACAGCTTTTCTTGCTCAACATCATAGTTGTGAAAGTCATCCGTGTTGACACTTGCAGCTAAATTGCATGAATGTTCTGGCCAAAGGGTGGGCGGATGAAAGCTCTCCAGCAAGGGCAGGTGAGGGCAGTGGTCTCATAGAGCTTTTTCTAGCACGTGTCACACCTTGAAGCCTCGCTGGCCCCAGGAGGACAGCAAGACTCCTGACATTGGGGTCAAGATCCTAACCTCCTGTTGGCTGCCCCAGAGTCTAACAATTTTGGTTGAAAAAAAGAGAAAGGTTTACAAGTTAATTTTTACTATGGAAAATTTTTCATCATGTGTGGATTTGATCTAGGATTAAACTTTGTTCCCTTTTCACGTCATGGATTCCTAGTGGATCAGCAGTCTACACTGCATGCTTGGCTTTTCCCATCACCTGGGTTGGGCATCTTCCCCGTGACCATGTGGCTGGAACCTCACACCCCCTCAGGTGGCCTCTCTCTCCTACATCCCCCTGTGGAGTTGGCAGCTCATCCCAAAGGGCTGCAGAGCCTGTGGCCTTCGATTGTTCTATCTCCTTGGCTCCGCGTCAGAGCCATCAAATCCCTGCAGCGAGCACGCCGGAACATGCATATTTTTGAAAGGGTGAATTAGAAAATCATTTACTGAAAGACGGTGCATCATCTTTGTAACAATTTTCAATATTTTGACAAAAGTGAGAAGTCATTCTCAAAAATAAAGATAGTTTTTAAGCTATTTTTTCCCCCAAATTCTAAACATAATATTTTTTGTTTAGGAAACTGGTCAATAAGCACTGATTCTGGTAAAAGAAAACACATGCTACATAATTCACCGAACCCCACAGGCTTTCTGCACACCTCGCCATTCGGAAACGTGTTAACATGCCCGGAAGACGGTTTACAGCGTAATTAAGAAAACGGATTGAGGCTGGAGACTGCAGGACTCCGATCCGCAAACTTCTTTCCAGCCACTTCTTACCTTATTGTTGTTTTTCTCCTCAAATGTTACACGGGAGGGGGAGGGAGCAGCCAGCGTGGGACACCCCAAAAGATCCCAACGTTTAGAGACGGTGGGTGAGCCTCGATCCGCCTGGCGAGATTTTGACTTTCTTTTGCTTCTAAAAACAGTGACTCCCCTTTTTTTTGGTGGGTTTCACTGTGTTTTGGGTAATTCTTCAAGGAGTCAATGAAGTAGCTTCTAGAAAATGGAGCCCCTATTTCTGACTGGCTCCTTGCTTTTCCTGCTGCGCATTTTGAGATGAAGAAACACCAGTGGTTTTAATGGCAGTCTTGGAAATGAGCTTAACTGAATGATGTTGGACACGGAGCATCTCAGTGCTGCTATGAAAAGAGGGACCATCCTCTCTTGAAAAATAACAAACACGCATAAGGAGTCACACATTACCATGGCTGTACAGCATTTTGGGGATAGAGAAAAACTAGAAATATTTTAGTCTTCATAATATGTACCTATATGTACACACATATACATGTAAACATAGTATTTCATTATTGATGAAATAATATAATTAAATAAATTAGAATTATATACACGTAAATTAACAAATCTCAAACACACAGTGGCGTAGTGGTGTGTGAAAGAAACACGTTTTGGGAGGCCATATAAAGAATGATACAAATTACAATTTTTTTAAACACAAGATAATACTATACATTGTTACCGGTCACATATATATGTCGTGAAAATATGAACATATGCACCAAAGGATATCATCACACTTGAGAGACGGAAAGTAGGAAGGGCACAGATCTGAGATGGTTTCCCAAAAGAATTTTTCTGTCTCTCTACCATTCTATTTCCTGAAAAATATCCAAAGCAAAATGGAAAATGTAATATTCACTAAGTTGTGGTTTTAGGTCCGTGGAGTTTTTGATGTTATTCTTCATACTTTTATGTTAATCTTTCATATAATCAATGGCATACATTTTTGTCTAAGAAAGAAGGGATCTAGTTGACCTTTATTTAACTCTTTGGAATAAAAACACAAAGCTGGGCCAACTTGTAAGAATTTTAATCAATTCCCATCAATTCCCGTCTCAGATTCCTCACCACAAAGGTCTAAAGACCATGGGAGCAGGGAGAAGGTTACACAAAAGGACAAGATTTGTGCACTTAATGCATCTGTTCTTTGATAGTTCATTAAAATGAGAAGCACAAGTAAAATTTTTTTAAAGTTTCGTTTTAATTTCAACTACTTTTTCAGTGTGTGAATGTTCCATACAAAATGCTTTTTGTGGTTGACATTGCTTTGGGGTTTTTTAAATTATATATATTTAATATATAGAAGGTGATGTTTTGAGATATATGTATATGTAAATATATGTGTGTATAGATATTTCACTAAATACTTATTTATATAGTGAAACAATTACCACAGCCAAGCAAATAAACAAACCTATCACGTCATATAGTTACCTTTGTGTGTTGGGGGGCAAGTAAGAGCACCTAAAAATCTCCTTTTTCAGCAAATTTTCAGTATGCAACACTATTATTAACCACAGCCCTCACGCTGTGCATTAGGTATCCAGATTGATTCATCCTACATAATCGCAGCTTTGCACTCTTGGACCTACATCGGTTCATCCCCGCCAAGCCCAATAACCACCCACTTACTTTCTGTTTCTATATAGTTGACTATTTTTAGATTCCACATGTAAGTAAAGTCATGCAGTATCTGTCTTTCTGTGCCTGGCTTATTTGACTTAGCAAAATGTTCTACCTGTTCGCCTGTGTTGTCACAAATGGCAGAATCTCCTTATCCTAAGTCTGAATAATAATATTTCTGTGTGTGTGTGTGTGTGTGTGTGTGTGTACACCACAATTTCTTCATCCCTTCATCCACTGACAGACACTTAGTTGTTTCCGTGTCTTGCCTCCTGTCAATAATGCTGCGGTGAGCACGAGCACAGCCATCTCTAGAAGGTGCTCATGTCATTTCCTTTGGGTCTATAGGCAGAAGAGGGATTGTTGGGTTAGATGGAAGTTCTATCTTTAATTTTTTGAGGAACCTCCATCCTGTTTTTCATAATGACTGCACCAATTTACATCCCCACCAACGGTGTAGTTGAAGAATTACCCAAAACACAATAAAACCCACCAAAAAAAATGGGCACTGTTTCTAGAAGCAGAAGAAAGTCAAAATCTCGCCAGGTTGATGGAGGCTCATCCACCCTCTCTAAACATTGGGATCTTTTGGGGTGCTGTCTAACAAATGATCCGACAATTTAATGGCTTCAAACAGCATTTATCATCTCACAGTTTCCGTGGATCAGTAATTACGAGGCCCCTCGGCGTTTTGGGGGCAGGGATGGGAAGGAGGCTGCGATCAGACGCAGGCCAGGGCTGCAGCCTGGCAGAGATGGGGATGGGCAGACGTTTGTTCCCAGGGCCAGGCTCATGGCTGTTGTCTGGAGGCTTCAGTTCGTCACCCTGCGGGCCTCCCCATGGGGCTGCTGGGGGCATGTGTCCCCAGAAGGAGTGACTCAGGAGTAAGGAAGAAAGACCAAGCTGGAAACCACAGTGTCTTTTGCAACCTGATCTCAGGAGTGACGCAACACACTTCTGCATCCTGGTGGTCACACAGACCAGCCCTGGTGCCACGTGGAAGGAGATTACACAAGGCTGTGAAGCCAGGAAGGGCGTGTCCCTGGGGGCGTTTGGAGGGTAGGAGCCACAGGTGCTTCACGGATAGTCGTGGTGACAGTGAGGCAGCAGCTACTTTCACTGAAGAAAAAAACTGATACCCCACCCCCCCCACACACACACCCACACACACAAGCAGAGAAGAGCCTACATCTCTGCTTCTCCTTCAGGGTTTTGCTTTCGTCCCTGTAGTCACTGCTAACACGCTAGAGAGAGACGTTATTTGGTTTTTGTTGCTGGCAAGATCTTAGGCAAAGTAAGCCTCTCCTCCATCCCATGAGAGCAGTTGAGAGCGGCTGGGGTTTGCCAAAGACTGTCTCACAGAGTAACAAGACCTCTAAGGCAGTAACTGCAGAAAACACAGTCGGCAGTCCCGAAACGTGGCCTGCGATGCCCACAGTTCTCCCTTAAGCCTCCCAACCCCTCGCACTGGGAAGGTGCTCACGCCGTTCCCACGTAGCACTGGGCTCAGCTGTCACCACTGTCGCACCAGTGTTGTCCTTGTCACCGCCAATCTGTGGATGCCATTGTGAAAGACGTCCACCCTCTCGCAGATAATAATACGAAGCTTTGCTGGCCACTGACCAGGACGTGACAACCTGTCTCGTTGGAGACCCACGACTTCCCTCCCTGATCCAATTTCCTTCTCGGTTTTCGTCCATATGCTGTTTGCCAGGAAAGGGGCCCGTGATCCCTGAACGAGGCTGCCACTCAGGGACGACCTCAGGGCTGGAGCGTGTGGACAGGACAGAGGCCTCTGCTGCAGGTGGCGCGTGGGCCTGAAATACTCGGCTTGATTCTGAGGTTGTGTCTGACGGCAAGTGGGAAAGTGGGGCGTGAGATGGGCCACGTGTTCAGAAAAGGGAACTCTGGGAGATTTGGGGCACGAGGCCTGGTAGGGTCTTGGATGAGCTAAGATGCTTACCTGGGTGTGGATAGAAGGCATCGCGCTCTGGGGCTGTGTGTACCGACGGCGCAAGAGCACAGCCACGGGCCTAGGGAGGTGATACTGGAACAGCACCTAGGATGCTGCTCACGACTCACCAACGTCTTCCCATCGCCTCGGGATGAAAACCAAAACCCTCCCTGGCTTGTGGGGGCCCTGGCTGTGGCCGAGCAGCTCGCAGGGTCCTCCTCTGGGAGTGCCTGCACCTGCTCTTCTCTTTACCTGGGGCCTCTGCCCACCTCCCCACCCGGTTTCCCTGGTTAACAACTAGGCAGCCTGTAGACCCGTGGTTCTCACCAAGGGCGAGTTTGCCCCCAGGAGATATCTGGCAATGTCTGGAGACAGTTTCAGTTGCTAAAACTAAGCAGCTGCTGCTGGCATCTGGTGGGTGGGGGACAGGGACGCTGCTTGACACCTACAGGGCACGAAACGCCCTGCCCCACCTGCGCTCACCCGCACAGAGAATAATCGAAGCTGGAAAACCTCAATTTAGAGCCCCGCTCCAATGCCCCTTCCTCAAACTGCCATTGACCTTTCTGACCAGTAGATACCCTTTCTGTCAGCCCTCAAAAGTCTCTCCCTGGTGGCGTTTGTTTCCCTTGTGACCCTACACGTATGCGTAGGAGTAAATGACGGCGTCTGTCTCCCCTCGCGGTTCCACGGGGCGGGAGCTGTGGTCTCCTCCCCACGGTGTGCGGGGCGTCCGGCACAACGCCTATGCCACAGGCTCACTAAATATTTGCTGACTAGAGGTTAATAAACAGGACTGTAGGTTCCAGGGCTTTGCGTGGAGCCAGTATGACACTCTTACTCGGGAATTATGGGATGTGTTTTGCACCCAAATCACTTTGCACAAATGGGCAGAGCCTGGAGTCTGTGTAGACGGTGCCCTGAGCAGCTCTGCCGTGAGCGTGGGGACCCAGGAATCGTTCCGCAGGAGCAGGGGTTGTGTACAATGTGGGGCTGGGGACCCTGGGGTGTGTGGGGGGTGCTCAGCATGGCCCCTGGGGGAGCTGCCCGCTGGCAGTAAAGGGGAGTGGCTCTCGCGTAGCCCCACACACAGGCATGCGCAATGCCCGGAACCTGGCTAGGGGAGCTTCATCAAGGTCGTCCGTGTTTTGCTCCAGCCTAATAAAAGCTGCAATCTTTCCCAAGGAGGGTTATTAAAGGGAGCAGTGGCAGAGCCCAAGGACGAGTCATCAATTACAGCAATTACAGCAGCATCCGTAACCTTCCCAGGGCAGGTGGAGGGACGCGCTCTGCCTGCAGGAGGGTGCGAAAGGATTAGCGAGCTTAAGTTCCACTCTGCTTCATCACGGTGATCCATCTCTGCCCAGTGCTGGGTGCTGAATTAACCTGTGACGTGGTTTAGAATTAAAGTGTGGAAAGCCAGGGGCCTCCCCCAGTTATCAGTATCGGTGGGAAACATGTTTAGCTGCGAGTAACAGAAATTCCAAAGAATAGTGGCTAAAACAAACACCAGTTTGTTGTCTCACATACGTTGTCAAGAGGTGGTTGATCGTTAGTTTAAATGCATCGCCTCACAGATGCCATCAAATACCCAGGTTTATTAGATCTTATTGCACTGCTATCACCTTCCTTGTGGACTGACTTTGTCACATTTGCTGAACGTCGTGACAAAGGGGCCGCCACCACCCTGCCCGTCATTCCAGCACTCAGGGAGAGGGGGCAGCGCCAATAGGCCACCTACGCATTGTACAAAAAGGTAAAACTCTCCTGGAATCCCTGTGGCAGAGTTACGCTGACTTCTTACTTGACAGGGCATGGTCAGCTCTTGACGTAGGCGGGTGAGAAAATAAATATTTTATCTTCAAGTTTTTACAGCGGATGGCATCAAGGAAGAGAAGGAGTGGGGAAGACTGCTTTATCAGCCAGACGACATTTTCTGCTGCACTGGCCAACTCAATAATTAATTCACATTGTCCTATTTTTTTTTTTATTTTTTGCAAAGCAAAAATGGCAACTCGCACTGGAACCCTAAGGGTACAACATCATCATTTCTGCGTTCATTCATTCGCTCGGGCTCACCTTCCTTCCTTCATTCATTCCTGCTACAATATCTTCTGGGGACCTCCTGCATTTCAGGCACCTGCGGGGCAGTGGGGCACTGAGACACGCGAGTCGGACACAGCCCCTCCTGCTTGCAGGTGGCCGTCCACACGGAGACGCTAGACGGCTGTTGCCAAGGTGACGGGAGCGGCAGAGGAGACGCATGGATGAGGCTATTTGGGGGAGGCTGGGCAAACTTAGGTGGTTGAGTCACATTAGATTTTCTCAAAGGAAGTGAGGTTTAAGCTGAGACCTAAGGCACAGGAGGCCCAACAGGACGGTGTGGAAAGAGAGCCCCCGCCCCGCCCACAGGGACAGCGGGTGGGGATGAAGGAGACAGTGGGATAATTCCCAAGGACTCGGAGTCCAGTGGGGCTGGAGTCCAGGGCCTGAGAGCAGAATGTCACGCCATCCCCACCCTCACACCTGCCGCGCCTCGGCGACGAGACGTTTCTGAGAGCACCTGTACCCACCACAGCCTCTGGAACACGGCAGACATTCAGCGTGTGAGAATGAATGACTTGGATGCGGTGGGCTCTCTGTTAATCCCCCACTCCTGTCTGCATCTCAGGGCGAGCTGGGAGGACCACTTTCCTCCCTGAGCCTGACACAAAAGGAGATGCTCATTCGTGTTGTGGGATCGGTTTGCACTGCATGCGAACTCCCTTAGAAAACGATTCACGTCTTATTATCTTACTGACCCGTGTGTCCTCCTTCCTTTAGTGCAAAGTCCTGCGCTCCACGCGCGCTGCGGGTGAGAAGAGTGAGGGAAGCACTCGGCCCCGTTCACACGCTTTCTCCTCCACGCCGCAGCCGCCGCCGATGCGGAGAACAGGGCAACCCTGCTTCCCGCTGAAGCCTGTGTTTATTTACAGCTGGATTCATGATACAGACCCCTCTAAACAACCCATTAAAAGGAGTTCTGATTAATGAATACATGCCATGTAGCAGAAACATGCCCTGCTATTTCAAATTCCCTGCCAAAACATGCCAATACACTGGAAGCCAATTTATTCTAAATAACTACAAACTGCAATTAATGAAAAGGCTATTTTGAGGATGCGTGTGTGCACATCAATATATTCAGAAGCAAATTATACCCGTAATGGTGTATACACATTGGTATTTCACACAACCTCCTTACAGTCTACAGGGGAAGGTATTTGGGTGAAAGGCAGATGTGGGCAGGAGGGGAGGGAAGGATTCTTTGCCTAGGCTGATATTTAGAAGATTTTTTCCAATATTTTCTTCTAGAATTCTTATGGTTTCATATCTTAGATTTAAGTATGTTGTCCATCTTGAATTAATCTTTGTGAGTGGTGAGAGAGATGGATCCTGTTTCAGTCTTCTGCATGTGGCTGTCCAATCTTCCCAGCACCATTCACTGAATAGGGATTCTTTTCCCCAGTATATATGGCTGTCTACTTTGTCAAAGATCAGATGGCAATATGTGGATGACTTTACATCTGGGTTCTCCATTCTGTTCCATTGGTCTATGTCTCTATTTTTTGCCAGTACCATGCTATTTTAGTTAATATAGTCTTGCAGTATAGCTTGAAGTCTGGTAGAGTGATGCCTCCAGATTTGTTCCTTTTACTTAAGGTTGCTTTGGCTATTCCAGCTCTTTTCTGGGTCCAAACAAAATGTAAAATTATTTTTTCTAGATCTGTGAAAAAGGACATTGGTATTTTGGTGGGGATTGCATTAAATCTGAAAATGACTTTGAGTAGAATAACAATTTAACAATGTTGATTTTACTGATCCGTGAGCATGATACGCTTTTCCATTTGTTTACGTCATCTGCAATTTCCTTCCTAAGTGATTCATAGTTCACTTTGTAAAGATCTTTCACTTCCTTGGTTGAATAAATTCCTAGGTATTTTATTTTCTTTGCAGCTGTTGTCAAAGGTATCGAGTCTTTGATTTGATTCTCAGTTTGACTGTTGTTGATATGTACGAATACTACTGATTTGTGCAATTGATTTTGTAGCCACGTGGTATATGTACACCATGGAGTACTACTCAGCCATAAAAAATGAATTAATACTTTTGCAATGATCTGGATGGAACTGGAGACCATCCTCCTAAGTGAATTATCACAAGAACGTAAAAACAAATGTCATATGTCCTACTACATTGGAACTAACCGATCAGCATTCATGTGCACAGATTGAAGTAAAACAATGAAAATCATACAGGTGGGAGGGGGAAGGAGGGGATGGGTGAAATCATACCTAACGGGTATAGTGTACACTGTCTCGGTGATGGGCACACGTAACTTTGACTCAAGCAGTACAAAAGCAATCCATGTACCCAAAACATTTCTACCCCCGTAATATTCTTCAATAAAAAAAGAAATAAATAAAATGAAAGTGAGTGCTGTAGACCCAGTTCCCCCCACAGCAGAGGCTGAGACAATGGCTTGTGTGGGAGGAACAGGGCTACAGAGAGCTGTGCTAAGGGACAAAGGAAGGGACCCCAAGGGCACGTGTAACCTACCAGGCCTGGGGCTCCCTCCTAGGTCTTAGAGGACCTTGTTTGAAGCTTAATCAAATGCATCTCACAACTGCTTGCTCAGGAGAAACATTCATGCTTTGGCTCCCAATCCATATCGGTCAAGGGTGGCCTCGTGGATGTTCACCCTCCCAACATTTCTAGATCACACGTGCCTGACTCCCCAGGTGTGTGCAGATGTCCCACAGTTCTGAAGTCCTGAGGCAAGAAGCAAGAGGTACAGATATGGAGCCAAAGCAGGGAGTGGGCACCCAGGTGAGAATGTTCAGGTTGCACCTGCAAGAAACTGCTCGGAGCCAGAGAGGGCTGGTCTCTGCAGCAGGGCTGGAGTAAGGCGTGGTGCAGAGGAGACGTGTAGAGGTAAAGAGACATGTTCAACACAGGGAGCGTGCAGGAAAGGGGCTGTGGGTTAGGGCTCTAAACACAGGAGTGATGTAGGAACAAGGAACAGGACTCAGAGCTCTCCCACACAGGGATGGATGCCGGGAAGTGCCTAGGGATTAGAGCTCTTTGCTTGCAAGTAGCAGAGTCAGACTGTGGCTAAACTAAGCAAAAAGCAATTCCCCAAGGGCGATGGAAAACTGAGAAAGAAAGGAATGGTGAGGACTGGGACTCAGTCGGGGACCAGAGCTGCTCCGACCACTAAGAGGTGGGAAGCTCTGGCCAGACTCCTCAGAGCATCTTAAAGGATAGGCCTGCACTAACCAGTCCTTATCCTGGGTCATTCTGAGCTAGATTCACCTTTCTGGGGGCCAAAGCCCAGGTTGTGAGACCCAGAACTAGGCCAGGACAGGCAGGGAGGGGCTCACTTGCCAGAGGGGAAGCCAGCGCTGTGATTGGAGAAAGGGCGTGGGTGCCGGGCAGTGTCCAAGGAGATGACCTGGCGTATTTGAAAAGCATTTGTTGTTAACACAGATGAACCTCTAGTTGATGCAGTTGGATGGAGAGATACTTTTCAATAAGGCATCTGCAGTCACTCTTGTTTTTATTTTTGTATTTATGAGCCATTTGAAAAAAGTTCAGAAAGCAGTATGATAGAGACCTATGTCACCAAGATTAAAAGACATAAATGCCGTTATTTTGCCATTTAAAAAAAAAACAAAAAACAGGCTAGAGAGTTGAAGCCAACGTCTGACTCCTTTCCCCTCTCTGTCCGTGGGAACGATTACTCTTCTGACGGCCTCGCTCAGCACTCCTGAGTTATCAGGCTGACAGCACAAATTCACACATACACATGCGTGAACAGTAGCTGTTTTCCTGTTTTCATTATTACCTAGGTACAATCATATTTTTTTTGCAAGATGCTGTTTTGCACTCTATGTCTGATACATATTATTGATACTTGTTGATACTATGTATTTTCATTGCTGCTCAGCATCCTACTGTAAACAAACCCACTGTTTGTTTATGCATGCCTTTCCTGAAAGCCGATTTCTTTCTTTCCCTTTTTTGCTTCTTCAAATGGATCCTCCAGAAATATCCCTGTGGATGTCTATGTGAGAGCATCTCTAAGGCAGACAACCAGAATTGGCATTGTGGGTGAGAGGGGACGCACACTGTTGGTGCCATGGGGTGCTGACAAATTATTCTCAGCAGAGACCGCACTGCCTTGCAAGGCGGGGACACATCCTTGGCAGAGCTTGTGTGCTTGGAGGGACAATGCCTTGCAAGCCAATTCCTAAGCCCTGGAACTTATGAACGCCAGCTTATTCGACGAAGGGACCTTCCAGATGTGACAGTTAAGGATGTTGAGTGGAGAGAGCATCTGGGTTATCCGGAGGAGTCTGATGCAATCTCAGGGGTTCCTAGAGGAGAGGGGCAGGAGATCAGAGCCACAGGAGGTGACATGGCCATGGGAGCGAAGAGACAGGTGGAGATGCTACACTGCTGGCTTCGAAAGTGCGGGAAGGGCTTTGAGCCGAGCCACGTAAGAAAGGCAGCTGGAGTTGCCAGCAACAGCAAGAACAAGAAATCTTCCTTCCAGCCTTGGGAAGGAACGAACCGGCTCTGCAACACCTTAACTTTAGCCGGGTGAAACTGGTTTCCAACTCCTGAGCTCCAGAACCGCAAGGGGATGAATGTGCTCTGTTTTAAGCTACGACAGGTACGGCGACGTGTCACTGCAACCGCAGGAAACTAACTGGGCTGGCAGCGTCCTTACTCCTTTCGCCCGTCTGGCGGAAGTGCCGCGCTGATGTTTGGTGCAGCGTCTCCCTGCCGACTCACCAGGCCAAGCCTTTTCCTATCATATGTTTATCGCACGTTTAGGTTTCTTCCCCTGCAGATTTCTTGTTAAAATATTTTTGCTGTTTTTTCCCCTTATCATTTCTAAAATTATTTTTTTATTCTGAATATTCCAGATATCAAACTTTATCCCTGGTACATATTACAAATACTTTCTCCCAATTTGTGAAGTTGACTTTCATCATTCAAATATTTTCAATTTTGTTGTGCTCAAATTTATCACTTTTTTTCTTGGGAAATTCTTTACTCTCCCAGTGGGATGAAGATACTATCCTATATTTTCTTTTCAAACAGTTGCCTTTAATCCATCTGGAGTATATTCTTGTATGTGGTGTTATGTGGGGATCTAAATATATCTCTTTCCATATGTCTCGCCAATCGTCTCTGCACCGCTCATTACAGTCCATCCTTCCCCATTGATTTAAGACGCCCCTTCTCTCACACACAAATCTCCCACCACCGTCGCGATTTCTGCAGAGGGTAACCCGGCTTGCTGTCTCACCTTGTGTTATCCATCTCTGGCCCTCTGTTCTCTTACATGATTTTTAGAATCAGCTGTCAAGCTCTGTTAACTTCTGACAGTTTGTCTGGGATTGCATTAAATCTGCATTTGTCTGGGGAAAATTCTCATCTTCCTAGTGTAACTTTCTCACTCTCCTTTTCAGACTCTTTGGCTGGTTTTCTCTTTTCTCCACGTCCTGCCCTCTGAGCCGCAGCAGGTCCCAGGGCTCCGTGCTTGGAACAACCATCCTCTCCATCCACACAGAATCACTGGAGCCGCAGTTTTCAGACTCCGGCATGTTCTGTGTTACACCTGAGCTCTTGTCAAACACAGATCGCAGCCCCCACCCCTGAAGTGTCTAACTAGGTAAGTCTGAGGTTGGGCCCAATAATTTGCATTTGGAGCCCAAAATTGGTGCTTCTAGTCCTAGGACCATCCTTTGAGAAGAGCTGCCCTATATCTCATGGAATCACTTTTTATAATAAAATACCATCCGTATATTGATAAATTTTTATGTTCAATCTAAACTTTACCCAGTTCCCTCTGAACTCCAACATTTCATATGCAACCAACAAGGTAATAACTCTAATGACTACCTGAGACTTTATAAATTCCAGAACAAACTCCTCATACCCTACTTCCTACACCAGCATGTTCCACGGTCTTTTCCATCTCAGGGAATGGAAACACTCCCCTTTCAGTGGTTCTGGCCAAAACCTGAAGTTTTCCTTGACTATAACCTTTCTCTCATACTCCGTATACAATTGATCAGAAAGTTTTACTGGCTGTGCTGTCAAAATGCATCCAGAATTTGAGGAGTTCTCACCAATACTCTGTGACTGCCTTGGTTGGTCCTCACTTGGGTTATAGTGATAGCCTCAGATTTGTAACCCACTTTCCTCCATGGCTTCCTTTTGATTTCTTGACACACAGATACTGGGAGAGCCACTCAAAATCTAAGTTAGATAATGCCACTCCCTTGTTTAAAAATTATCCAATGCAGATGAGTCCGATTATCTACATAGCAAATCCAAAGACTCAACAGAGAAACTTTGGTAATGAATACAAAAGTTAAACAAGGTAGACAGATACAAGAACAATTAACAAAAATTAGTTGTATTCCTAAATGGTAGAAAATACAATTACACCATGAGACATTTCAGAATGATATTCACAACACCAAAAACCCTAAAGATAGTTGCAAATAAATCTAACAAAAGATAAAGAAATATTTTATAGAAAAAATAATAAAATTTGAGTAAGAAAATAAAAGACCCGAATACATGATGAAGTGTATCTGACAGGGTGTACCACGGGCAAAAGATTCACTGTGTTAATGAATTCAACAAATATATATTCAGCAACCTTCTGGCGTCAGGTAGTATTCTGCGAATAGGGCACCGGTTCTCAGAGAATCGTGACAATGATGCAACCCAAGCTCCTTGCAGTAGCCAGTGGGGCACTGCCTGAGCTGCACCTGCTCCTTCTGCCTGAATTCCACCCCACACCCCCCGCTCCAGCCGTACCTGGATCCTATTTGACACTCTGCAGCACAGCAAACATGCATCTCCTCGGGGACACCGATATCACTTTGTTCTCTGCTCGGCGCAATTTCCCTCCACTACCCCGCTGGCCCACGCCCTCGATTCCCGCTCACAGCTCACATCCCAGGATTCGCTCTCCCTGGCACCCTACATAAATAGGAATCTCCCACACGTCCGCATTGCCAAGCTCCCTCGCTTTGCTTCACCTTTTTCCCATAGAGTTTATCAGCATCTCACGCCCTATGCGTAACTCTATAAGCTACATTAAATAGGAAATTTGTTCCCAGAATACCACCTGACCCCCCAAAGGTTGCTAAATATGTATTTGTTAAATTCATTAGAATATTATGTCTTTTGTCCATGAACATGGCCCACCTCATCATACATTTGGATCTTTTATTTCCTTATTCGACTTTTATTATTTTCTCCATAAAAGATGTTTTCATCTTTTATTAAATTTATTCTTAACTACCTTTAGGGTTTTGGGTGTTGTGAACACCATTTTCAAATATGACATGGTGTAATTGTATTTTCTGCTATTTAGGAATACAACTAATTTTTGTTAATTATTCTTGTATCTGTCTACCTTATTTAATTTTTGTATTAGTTCCCATAGTTTCTCTGTTGATTCTTTGCTGTGCAATCATACCATCTGCAGTTGATGGTTATAGATTTCTTCCTTTCCAATCCATTTTATTCATTTTCCTTGTCTTGTAGCATTGATTATGGCATCCGAATAATGCTGAATAATGTCGTGATTATCAGCATCCTTGGTTTGCTTCTGACTTTAATGTGGGAATTAATACCCAATATTCCAGATAAAACTGGCTGCGTATTAGAATCACTTTGGGGAACTTACAGAAAAATGCCGGTGACTGAGCCCCATTCACACAGGTAATTAATAGGTCTGGCGTGAGACTGGGCATGAATGTGGTTTAATGTCTCTGCAGGTGACTCTTATTTGTAGGTAGAATTAAGAACCTCTGCCCTAGATTATTGAGATTGTCACCCTCCCCGCTTTCTTACACCCAGAAGTCGCACAGCATAGGTATGCAGCCTGCTTTCTAGTTCTGTTTTTATTGCACCTGGGGACTTTATTTTTTTTTCTTGCAAGATCAACTTTACATTTGAAAACCCAGCACATTTGTTATACTTAATGTATCCTTTCTTGATTTGGTAGTATAAGGGTGTGAGGATGTCTCTGCTATCAGATATTCCAAATCAAAAATCTCTTCGCAAAGTCCTTTGCATGCTCTGTGCCGTGACAGGTAGTGTTCTGGGCTGCCTCTTCTTAAGCAATTATAAAAACCACCTGGGACTCCTGCTGCTTTCACAGCAGTGGCTCTCAAACTCCTCTGCACATTATATTCACCCAGAGAACTGTTTGCACCCCCTTGGCCAGGCCATGGCCCAAACCAATTAAATTAGAATCTGTGATGGTGGAGCTTAGGGATCAGTAGTTTTTAGGCTTCCCAAGAGGTACCAAGATGTGGCCATATGAGCATCCTGGCAGACTCACTCCAGCCACATGTGCAGGGGAGGCTTTGGGAATCATGATTTACAAGCACGTCGGGGGACTGTCATGACAAGCAAAGCTCGGGGCAGTCTCTGTGCTTCCCTGGACC
Organism: Propithecus coquereli; assembly: GCF_000956105.1. Lineage (NCBI taxonomy): Eukaryota > Metazoa > Chordata > Mammalia > Primates > Indriidae > Propithecus > Propithecus coquereli. The sequence continues at coordinate 700,823 of NW_012153341.1, read as the reverse complement.
ACTGTCTCCTTGCCAGGCTACCTGGGAACAAGAACCAGCATTGCAGGAAAAAATGCGCTCTCCTTGCAGCTTACACATGCCAGGACATTCCTTGGCTGCTGGGTTAAACAACTGGAAAACCAGGGATTCGTTCATTTCCCTGTGCGCATTTGTCCATTCTGTCACTCCTTGGACTGTCACTGAGCTCCTGCTCTGTGTCCTAATCTGCTCCCTTATTTTATTTTCAGAGAACTTGCCTCATGTCTGAATACCTGAATTATTAATCTGTTGGCTTTCCCTGTCTGAAGCCTTCATATTCATAGCAGAAAACAAAACTAGTTCAATTTCAAGCCAAACTGGAACTTTTCAAATATATATAGCAAAAAGAAGAAAAAAAGGCCAAGAATGCATTCTCCTGTTTTGTATGGTGAAGCCTTCTGATTTTAACCCAACTAACGACGCTGACTTTTCTGGATCTCACCACCTGCACACAGGGACAAGGTGAAAGGTAAGTGGCCCCTATAAATCAAGCAGCGGCCCCCCAGGCGGCAGAGCAGCTACCGCCCTGACGTGCAACACTTCCCTCTGCACGCAGCTGCTCCAAGACCTATTTTCACTGACTGCCTTCCCGGAGTCTGACGCTTCCAGAGGAGAACACAGCATTCCTTCGTCCTCTCACGTTCCAGAAGACGTCTGGAAATTCACACCCACTGCCCCCTTAGTACATGGGGTCACAGCATTTCCTAGCTGGCAGGGCCCGCGGTGAGCACCCTGTGCACTCTTCCACCGTGGAGGGAGACGCAGCTGAGTCCCAGAGAGGGAGGAAGACTGCTGCAGTCACAGTGCGACCAGGGGCAAAGCGGGACATAGCCAAGGTGGCCCGTTCACTCCTCCACCCCACCGTCAGCCAGACGTTGAGGGCAACGTTAGCGCCAACTCACGCGATTTCTACCCACGCCTCCCAGTTCAAATCGATGTGCTGAAAAGGCAAATAAAAGCTGTTTGGGTCCAGCCAAAAAACTTAATATGTGAGCTGGGACTCTGTAATGTAAGTACAACGAGAAGATACTCTTAGCTTTTCAAACATGATCCAGGGCAGTTGAGTTCACAGAGTACTTAATGGACAAAATTCCTGTTTCAAGATGAAGAATTCATCATATGCTTTTACCTTCCTTCGTATATCAATCTTTAATGAAAATGTACACATACTTTTAAATAGAAAAATATCTATATCAGAGAAGGGCGCAATCCACTTATCTGAAATGTTAAGAAATTTACGTAGCTATAGGGCAAGAAAGACCAGATCAACCGGGTAAATCACCAAAAGAGACAGAAACTCCTGATGGGAAAACGAGAGATGGGGCCACATGCAGCACCCGGAAGGGGACAGCAGCCGCGGAGCAAGGGCAGGTGGCCTGTGAGGCTGGGTGCTGGCGAGAGGAAGCACACCCGACACAAGAATTCCAGAGCTGGCCGGGACCCCAGGGAGCATCGTCTCTCCGTGCAGCAGCTGGCAGACAGAACATAGCTTTCTGGGAGCCGGGGGCACGCCATCGGCAGCACGCGTTCCCCTGGGGCTCGGGCTCACAGAGGATGATCTCACGCCTGTCCCAAACTAAGGGTTTTAACAACAAGAACGTCATTCCTCAACTTGACCAACACTCGGTGAGGCCCCACTTGCACCCAGCCCTATGTGGGCACGACCAGCCACAGGCTCCCTCCCCAAGTGCTCACGGCCTGCTTAAGGAGATGGGGAAACACGAGGCACTGCGGCGCAATGGTCGGCGCAGCCAGACAGCTCAGGCACTTGCAGGGAGGCACCCCCGTTGCATTTTATGGTGTCAGGGGTGGCTTTTTTCCGGAGAGCCCTCTGAATAAAGATGTCAGGGTGATGTAGGTGTTCGCCAGACTCAGGGTCAGCTGCAGAGGAAGTGGAGCTGTAGGCTGCACGACAATCCCGGCGAGACAGTGGATCACGACATTCCCACCGTGCTCTGAGCGTGGCGGAGGGCAGAAAAGCAACATGTGACCCGGGAGGAGACACCTGGAGAAACTGCCACGTAAATTCCAAGATTCTACATGTTGCATCATCCTCATTTCGTTATTTACTTGGCTCACTTTATCTCTCTAGAAAATCCAATGAGGACTTTTATGAAGACACACACGTAATTAATGGCGATAACTCATTAATTTACAAGCCAGCTAATCGATAAGCGGGTTAATCTACTCAGGCGTCCGCAGGATCGCGGTACACCTCTCTGTTTACGCTGCGGCTTAGTCTTGTTCCACATCACCGGCTTTTTGGAGGTGATTAAGCTGACAGTGTTGGTCACCATGAAGAAAGCTGATAGATTAATTTCTGCTCACATGATATTCTTCCAGGACACGAGTGGCATATTAATAGCCCACAACCGGATGATGGCATTCCCCATCAGGAAGAAAAATACATTTCTCTCTATTTCAAAATTTCAGAACAATCTTTCTTTTACTCTACACATCTGTTTAATGTTCTGGCTTGGTTTTATGTGTCTCAGACATAAGGAGAAAACTAAAAACTCGGTTTTGTCAAAAATAGTTACATCATTCAGAGAGGGTTCTTGGTTCGGGAAGAGAAAAATAAACAAAGCAGGGAGAGTGGACTAGCTGTCTGGAGGTTCTGGTGACTGCTACGTCGAGGGCCCCGTACCTGTGAGTGACTTTAGATCAGACTCAAACTCAGGGGCCAGTGCAAACCAGGCAGGTCATGAAGCAAATGCACCGGGCCAGGTGGGGTCAGTGGCTAACCGGCCGGCACTTAGCCCCTCTCGGGGGGGGCCACCTCCGTGTGGCTTGCGCCTGTTACTTTGTGAAAATCCCTTCTGGCTTTTAAAGATTTTCAGAGTTGTTTAAGAGAAGCCAAACATCTGATTTTGGTCACTCTATCAGACAGAGTGCTTAGTTGCAGGTAACAAAATCCAGTGGACTAATTTAGGCAGAAGTGAATTTGCTATAGAACCTTAGGCAGTGCATGGCATTTCCAAGAAGGCCAAGGAACCATGCTGGGATGCCACGCAGCCGGCCAGGGTAATGCCGCTGTAGGAACTACTCGACACACTAGGGCTGTGCCATCCCCGTGCTGCCCTGGCACCTCACAGCCCTGGGGACACAGGGGCTGAGCTCAGAATGTCCCCGCACGGCTCTGTCCTTAGTCCCTCCTGCCTCCAGGACTTGGAGACTGTCTTGCTAGCACCAAGGTCACCTGCAGCACCGACCTCATAGGGTCCAGGAAACGTGTTCAGCTTCCAGGCCCCATAGTGCTAGAAAGCAGGTTCGAAAGAGGTTGAAGTTGGTTTGAGTGAGACAACATCCAGTAATCGTCTCAACTACTAACAAACAAAAAAACAAAATCAAGACTGTGCAGTTGAAAGGATACTGCTCCACAGGCCACAGCCAGCCCTCGGGTCAGCAGCCGGCTGCTTGTTCCATAAATAATTTGCAAGCAGGGACCTTACTTCCTGCCTCCTGGTGCCCCGCACGGCCCCTCGCCTGGGGCTTGGCACTCGGAGGGCACACAGGAGGTGCGGGGCACAGCCACGGAGGCCGTGATGAGGACACGCTTTTCTCCCCGCGTTGTCTCCTGCGGGTCCAACCTACCCCTTCACCCCAGACAAGCGGAGCTGCCCCCGCTCACACACACAGCCTGAGGTTTGCCCAGACGTTTCCTCCAGAACTTACCCACACTCACAGAAATAGTCTTTATCTACAAAGAACAAGTTTAAACAGAGCTGACTCATTTTAAGAGCTGTTTGGAAAAGAGCCTTGTGTTTATTAATTATAGACTCGTAGGCATTGGAAGCAAGAAGGACTGACATCGCCTGGTGTTCAGCTGGGAGAGCGAAGCCCTGGAGTGGCCAGGTCTCCCTCCGACTCTAACCTGGCGAGGTTTCTACTCATTTTGCACTTCCGGGAAGTATCCTGATGTCTCAGAAGTGCTGGGAACTCAGTCCGTGTTTGACAGGCAAGTGAACGAACCCAGAATGACTAAGTGAATTAGTGGACGGCGCTGATTAGCCTCCCTTTCATTTCTCCAGAGTTTTCCTGGGTGGACTTCCTGGTCTTTATGCATCTCAGATTTAATCAAATAAGAAGGTTGCAAGTTGACTCTCAGTCCACGCAGCTCAGGTGCAGGTGAAAAGCACCTTGCCTTGTTCTTAATTAACCCAATTTCTATGTCTAGACCCCATTTTTGCAGGTGGTAGAAGCTAGATCTCTCTTGGTTCAGGGTCCCACATCCTCCCCAGACCCACGTCTGCTCTGGGGGCTTTGCACGGAGCCCCAGCCTGGAAGGAGAGGGAGAACTTGTTCTTGGCTGTCATCTCGCCACCCTCCTGTCCTGACCTGACGCTCAGCTCCCTTTTCACCTCCAGTGACATCCCACTGTGACACCTTGGCACCCCAGAGTGGAGGCCGGTGGGGTCTGACGTTCTCACAAGTCCGTGCACTGAGGGCAGGTTGGAATCCCAGGGTTCCCTGGAGCCCACTGGCCTCCACCATGCCCAAGCCCACGTCTGGGCCACAAGGCAAGTGGGGGACGCCAGGTAAGCGGGGGGTGGCCACGCCCATTTCCTATGTCCCACCTAGAGCTGGTGCAGGGTCCCCTGCACATCACTGATAGAACTATTCTGTGATTCTATAATTCTCAACCCAGGGCAGGGTCCAGGACTTCCCACCTTGGGAAACTCAATCTCCTCCTTCCTGGCTTCCTCTCCTCTGTCCCCCGATCCCGGATCTAGGCCCCTTGATTGTCTGGAGGGAGGAAAGCCTTGTTCCGGCTATCGACATATCCTACATTGTGTCCCGACTCTCCTCATTAATTCATTCCATACGGTGTATGGAGGGGCTGCCCTGTAGGTGCCAGGTGTTGGGGACAGGCAGGACTGTGATGATGACATAGACATGGGAGCCCACAGTCAAAGACATGCAAATAAAGGCCCAGGGAACCCATCAGCCAGATCACGTAAGTCGCGTGCTGGGGTCGAGTAGCTTGGGTGGCAAGGGAAAGATCATCTTCTGAAAAGACTCCCTGAGTTCAAGAAGGTCAGAGTGGCTGGGGGCGCTGGGAAGAGTGAGGAGTGAGATAAAAGCTGGACCTACAGAGCTCTGAGGGGTCGGTTCCGAGGGCCCGTGGGGCTGAGTGGACTTTCAAATATGAAAAGAAGCCATTCCAGAAGGGGAGGCTGGGCTGTGGCATGGATTGAGCTACTTAAAACCAACTTTATTGAGACATCTTTGCATGAAATACAATGCACAGGCCTCAAGAGTTCAGTTTGATGAGATTTGACAAGGGTCTGTGGCAGAGTAACCACCACTCCAATTAAGACACAGCAATGCCCCCGACTCTGGAATGTTCCCTCACACCCGTGGCAGTCAACACCTGACCCGTTCAACCTGGGCGACCATCGATCTGCTTTTACCTCCACGGACTGATTCTACCTGTGCTGGAACTTTACGTGAACGGACTCCTGCAGTGTGCACTGTTACGAGTCTAGCTTCCTCCGCTCAACGTAATGCTTTGGGGATTCGTCCGGTTCACGCACAGATCGATAGTTCACTCTTTTCACAGACGAGGAGACTTCCGCTGAATGAATAACACCGGAACTCAATGCCCGGTGCTGGAGATTTGTTTTCTTCAGTTTTAGACTGTTATAAATAAAGCTGTGGGTATTTGTGCACAAGTCTTTGTGTGGTTAGACATTTTTATGTTACTTGGGGAAACATCTAGGACTGGAACTGCTGAGGCCAAGAACAAGATGTGTGTAACTTAAGAACTTGCCAACCGGCAAACCCAAGTGGTGGCACCACCTTCTACCCCGCCAGCAACGTGCAAGGGTTTCCGGTGCTGCCCGGCCTTGCCCGGTGCTGGGTGGTTGTAGGCTGTAAGCCGTACCAGCAGCTGTCAGACAGAGTCACCATCACAGGGTCCAAGATGATGTTGGGGACTTTACATTTGCCCTGCTCCATCGTGGCTGTGGGTGCTGTTCTCCCAGCGTTGGGTTGTAATTTTGCATTTCCCAAAGCGTGGGCCGTGCATTAATGTCCTGTCCAAAAATGATCTAATTCACTGCACAGAAATGGCAGGAAGTACACGGACTCACTCTGCAAGGAACTTATTCCCTTCTCGGTTGTTTTTTTTTTTTTGAATGCTCCCGACGCAATCAAGGAGACATTCTGTTCCTTAACATCTCTGCACCTCTGGCTAATCTCCTCTTTAAAATTGTACCTTTTATTTTGAAGTAGTCTTCAATTCACAGGCAGTTCTGAGAAATAATACAGAAAGGTTCCATGAACCCTTCACCCAGTTTCCCCCAATGGCAACATTTTGCAAAACCATTGTGTAAAATTACAACCCAATCTTCTTTTATAACAGAAAGAGAGTCCGCCCCCAAGCTCAGAGCCTTCCGTCTGTAGCCAGCACTGCATAAGTGTTTTATTATATTTAGTTTCAAGGGTTACGTCCTATTTATAACAAATGATACTGAGTTTCCATTTACAATAATGAGAAAAGTTTTATTATTGAATACATTGATTTATGTATTAAAAATGAGTTATTTTAAAGAATGTATGATATAAACGATTGTGCTAGCTGTGTGCGGGTATAGAAAATCATGAAATCGAATGATACATAATTAAATTTAGGGAAACACTGAAACTGTACTATTGAATATCAAACAGAATGTTTGTCAGACCCTACTTTTTCTACATTGAGCAACTATTATGAATCCGACACACCATGAATAGATCCCACTGCCATAGGCATCCAGCGAGAGCCTTACCAATAAAGATTTTCCTGGGCCTTCTGAGTGACTCAGAGACCAAGCGAATCAGATGGGTATCCTGGACTCGAACGACCCACAGCGCTGCCAGGAGACGTTCGTTCATTCCATATTCATGAGCACCTGGCAGGCGCCAGGTGGTGTTCTCAAAGTGAAGAGGCAGAAACAAAGACCAGAGGGGCTCTCCCTTTTTGGAGTTGCATCTAATTGCTAAGACAGCTGAGGAACACCCTCCATGAAGGTGACAAAACTTCACGGGAGAGAGCACGCAGGGATGAGGTGTGGGGAGGCCGTACTACACAGACGGGTGGGGAAGGGTCTAGCTGTTGAGGGGCATTGGAGCTGAGGCCAGACATGCAAAGCTGAGGAGAGAAAGTCCTGCAGACAGAGGGAACAGCACGTGTGAAGGCCGAGAGGTGGGCATGAGGCGTGTTCACAGCACACAGTGTACGCACCGTGCGGTCATTACACAGTAGCCGCAACTCAGAGGGAGGAAGCTATGAGTGTCTGGATGACTCCGAGGTTGGATGTGGGCAGGGGGAGTAAAGCTGGACACAGTCTGAGCCCACAGGAGCTGCAAACCCGCCGTGCAGCCACGGATGGGGCTACAGGAGATGGGACAGAGGCTTATGGAAAAGGCAGGACCTGTCTTGAGCTTGGAAAACAGAGAGGACGTGCAAAAACCTATTTGCAAAATGCCTCAGGCAAGAATGCCATTTCCTCAGCATAACACCCTAGAGTGGGCTGAGTTTTATGCCCCCAAATATTATGCTCAAGTTCTAGCCCTCAGTTTCTGTAAATGTGACCTTACTTGGGAACAAGCTCTTTGCAGATGTCATCAAATCTAGATGTCATCATGCTGCTGGAGGGCAGGCCCCAAACCCAATGACTGATGTCCTTTGGGACAGAGTTGGACACAGACACACAAAAGAGAGCACCAGCTGACAACAGAGGCGGAGCGTGGAGTGACGTGTTTAGAACAAGCCAGGAGGAGGCACGGAACCGACTCTTCCTCGAGGGCCGGAAGGAACCAACCCTGCAGACACCTTGACTTCAGACTTCCGGCCTCCCGTACGGTAAAGAACAAATTTCTCTGGCTTAATCCCCGGTTTGTGGTAAAGTGCTGCGGCAGCCCCAGGACGCTAACGCAGCCCCATTCCCTCTGCGCACCTGGGCAGGGACTCTGACGCCGGAGAGTGAGAAATCGGCTCGTCGTGCCCGAGGCACCAACAGTTGTCTCTGATTAATTTCAGGCCTGGAATTGTGACCCCCCCAGTCTGTCCAGCGATGTTCACGGGTTCGCTGGGAGAAGACCTGCACTGGCTGTGTGAAGTGTCAGCTCCCCCAGCTTCTACCCGTGGCTTGTACTTTCCCAGCGCCCTTTAAAACATAGGTTATTTTCCCCAGTGTATGTTTTTGTCAGCTTTGTCAAAGATTAGATTACCATATGCAGATGGTTTCATCTCTGGATTCTCAGTCCTGTTCCAGATGGTGCTGGGAAAACTGGATAGCTACATGCAGAAGACTGAAACTAGACCCCTACCTCTCACCTCTCACAAAAATCAATTCAAGGTGGATAACAGACTTAAACCTAAGGCATGAAACCTCAAGAATTCTAAATGAAGATGTTGGGAAGACCCTTTCAGACATCGGCCTAGGTAAGGAATTCTTGAAGAAGACCCCCAAAGCAATCGCTGCAGCAACAAAAATAAGGAAGTGGGATCTAATCAAATTAAAAAGCTTCTGAACTGCCAAGGAAACTATCATTAGAGTGAATAGACAGCCCACAGAATGGGAAAAAATATTTGCTCTCTACACATCTGATAAAGGGCTGATAACCAGAATCTATCTAGAACTCAAAAAAATCAACAAGAAAAAATCAAACAACCCCATCAACAAATGGGCAAGCGAAATGAACAGAAACTTTTCAAAAGAAGACAGAATAATGGCCAGCAAACATATAAAAAAATGCTCAACATCTCTAATCATTAGAGAAATGCAAATCAAAACCACAATGAAGTATCACCTAACCCCGGTGAGATTGGCCTCTATCAAAAAAACACAAAACAACAAATGTTGGCGAGGATGTGGAGAGACAGGAACACTTCTACACTGCTGGTGGGACTGCAAATTAGTGCAACCTCTGTGGAAAAGAATTTGGAGATGCCTCGGAGAGCTAAAAATAGAAATACCATTTGATCCAGCAATAGCACTATTAGGCATCTACCCAAAAGAGCACAAAACATTCTACGGTAAGGACATCTGCACTCGAATGTTTATGGCAGCACAATTCACTATTGCAAGAATGTGGAAACAACCCAAGTGCCCGTCAATCCATGAGTGGATTATCAAAATTTGGTATATGTTTACAATGGAATATTACTCAATCATAAGAAACGACAGTGATCTAGCACCTCTTATACTTTCCTGGATTAAACTTAAGCCCATTATCCAAAGTGGGGCACCACAAGAGCAGAAGAACAGGATCCATTTGTACTCACCATCAAATTGGTATTAACTAATCAACACATAAATGCACATATCAGAACAACATCTATTGGATGCTGGGGAAGGGGGAGGGCGGCGGGAGGAGCGGGGAGGAGGGAGGAGGGACAAGTATTTGTATACACAAGGAGGGCAATGCGCACTACCCGAAGGATGGACATATTTGAAACACGGACTTGGGGGAGGGGAACCAAGGGCAACACATGTAACCTAAACATCTGTGCCCCATAATATGCTGAAATAAAAATAAATAAATAAATAGATAAAACATAGGTTATTGAACTTGTTGAAGTAAAAAGATGGCCCAGTAATCACTTGACCCAAATAAACAAATGCCAATTAGCTACCCATCGTGGTGGGTGGCAGGCTGTAGGACGGTCCCAGTGATCCAGCCCCTGGAATTCACACCCTGCAGTGATCTCTTCCTGAGTCTTGGCTTATCTAGGGAACAGACCATGCACGAAGAGAAGGACGCTATTTCCGAGGTTGGATCATAAAGAGACCGTGACTTTCGCCTTGGGCACTCTCTGACGCCCTCTCTGGAGGACGCCAGCTGCTGTGTCTAGAGGCAGCTTCCCAGGCAGGCTCACGTGCCTAGCACCTGTGGACTGCCCACAGCCAGGGGCGTGAGCTTGCAGACTGGATCACAGCCAACCTTGAGATGACTCAGGCCCAGCAATACCTGGACGCAGCCTCAAGAGAGACCCTGAGCCAGAAGCTCCCAGCTCAGCCACACCCATTTTCCCAGCCCATGGAAACCACAAGATATTAATAGGAAATGCTGCTTGTGTTCAGCCACTGCATTCTGGAGATAATTAGATACTCAGCAATAGATACCCAACATACCCACTGTGGGGCTATACCATGCTTTGAAAACCAAAATGTTTATTAGAGAGGTAAATTATCTTGGCTGGGCACAGATCAGGCAGGGTCAGATGGAGTGCTACACTTCATTCATGCATGCACTTAGCTATACTTCATTCATTCATGCACTTGGCTACACTTCATTCATGCATGCACTTGGCTACACTTCATTCATTCATGCACTTGGCTACACTTCATTCATGCATGCACTTAGCTATACTTCATTCATTCTTGCACTTGGCTACACTTCATTCATGCATGCACTTAGCTACACTTCATTCATTCACGCACTTAGCCAGTCAGCCACACTCTTTCCTTTTTCACGCTGCGATGTGCCAGGTATCGTGTGAGACACTGGGGTATGAAAACAAATAACAGCCCCCATCCATGATGAAGTCACAGGCCGATGAGGAAGACATGGGCACATTTAAATGACTACTTTGGTGAGATAAATGCTGACACGTGTTCCTTCACTTACTCAGTGAACAGGCGTTTTCTGCGCGCTGCAGTTGTGCCACGCTCTGTGCTGAACACTGGGTGCAATGCAGTGGGCGGGATGGGCCTGCGTCCTTCCCTCACGCGGCTGTGCTCTCGCTCAGAGGCGCTGCACGCCTGGAACACGCGCGGAAGAGAACACCTGCGCTGCCTGGCACTTAGGGAGGGCTTCGGAGAGAACAAGTTCTTGAGGAAAGGCTTGAAAGAAGAGTAGGAATGTTCTGGCACAGGAATGGGATCGAAATTCCAAGGAACAGAATGTGCCTCTGTGTGGAAGCCTGTGACAACGTGGTATGTCTGTGTCTGAGTCCAGCAAGGAGCTTGACTCTCCGAATACTTTGCCTTTGATGTCACAAAGAAGGATGCTCCTGGATGCCCACTGTGGCAGGACGTGTAGCCCCGAACGCTGAGGTCCCACCTGAACGCTCGTGGGAGCCTTTCTGCCTAGGACCCACCCCACGGGCACCACTATCCCCTTGGAGAGAAGACAGAGCCATCCCAGGGTTTCCCACTCTTAGCACTGCCGGATCACCCTCTGTGGTGGGGACCGTCTTGTGCACTGCAGGACATTTAGCAGCATCTCTGGCCTCCACCCACTAGATCCAGTAGCACCCCCAATTGTGACAATCAAAATTGTCCCCAAACATTGCCAAGTATTCCCTGGGTGGGGGCAAAATTACTCCCAGGAGAGGCTCATTGACCTTTAGTACCACCATGTTATTAAAGAATCAAAGAAAGACATCACCCTAATGCCTATTAATATACAAAAAAAAAAAAAGAAAAGAAAAGTATGTGTGTGTGCACGCCCATATCTATAGGAATTCAAGGATAAACTCTACAAAATACACTAACTCTCCAGGTAAAGAACGCCCCCTGGGGAGGAGCGGGAGATACTAAAGGGGGCTTTACTCCTTTTTCTCAGCACAGCTCTACAATGTTTAGCTGATTATAACAAGGATGTCTACAGGTTCAATTGTGCAATTAGAATAGTCCAGGCGTGCACTACTCTCCCTGCCAAAGCTGTTCTCAGCAACGTCACGAATGGCTGCTAACGGTCATGGCAGCAGGAACAGGCAAAGTTAGAAAGTGCATGTCAGCTCTCTGAGATGGAAGGAAGAAAAATCATCCAAGTTGAAGATAAGTACATCAGTTATTGCCCACATGCCAAGAAAACTAGCTGAGAGGTTGGGGAGTTAAAATATCAGTAAATATATAAATAAAGAAAGCAGGCTAGGAGATGACCTTGGGAAAAATATCCTGTGATTTTCCAAATGTGTTTTTTTAGAGCCCAAGTTAAAAAGATCCTTCAATGCAAAACAAAAATGTAATGAAAAAAACAACATCAAAAGAAATAAGCATCATTTTAATGCATCATCATAAATTCCAAGGGGAAAGGATGAAGATTCAGACCCAACACAGGGATTGAGGCCAGGATTTGCCTCTAACCCGCTTGGCCGGGTGAGGCCGTCCTATCTCTCTGGACTTGCCTTTCTAAATGAAGAGCTTGCCACTCAGTGCCTCTAGGGGATCTTCCTAGAGTCCTAATATTTAATGAATCCAAGTCCATAGCAACCAATTCTCCAGCCAAACCTCAGTGTAATTTAGCAAAGGTCCTCGGGGGAATCTGCCCGGGCTAAGAAGAGGCAATTGAAGTTTGAGGGAAGAGCCCAACATATGAACAGGAACAACAAGACATTCACACTTAGTCCCAGGAAAACTAGTGATCAAAATTGCCAAGGAAGCAAAGCCTCTCCCACGGCACCCTGTTCCCCTCTCCTTTCAGCCACCACCTTCAGGAGCGGCAGCCCGAAGTCTGCAGCTGACACCAGTTCCGCAGGCTCCAGCTGGGTGAAGACTCGTTTTCTTGCTCTGGTTTTCCTGCTTTCTCTTCCCTGGAACTTGATTTCCCAATAGAACGTTGGCTCCCTGAGGGCAGTCGCCGTGTCTCATCATCATGGTGCCCTTGGGTGACAGGTGCTAAGTACCCAGCTACCCAGTGGCGGCTTCAGGACCACCTGGCCCTGTGCACAGACAGAACCAGAGATCATCTGCAAATAACAAGGGAACACAGAAAGGCCCCCAAAGCCACTGCTATATCTCAACCCACATAACCATAACTTTATCCATTTCTCATTTCTAAAAATATCACAGGGAATTGCAAGTGAGTGCTATCAAACCTCTGAGAAGCATATAATTTCTTTGTTCATGAAAATGCAAAATATACAAACATATTTCCAATTAATTTTACAAGGTTAGAACAACCCTGAAACTAAAACAGGATAATGATAGAGCAAGAAAAGGGAAATTTGGTGGAATCTCACTTATGAGTAAAAACACAAAATACATTTACAAAATATCCATTAGTTCCATTAAGTATTGAAATGTGTGAAATACACTTTGACCACTTTCAGATATGGAATCCGTATCTACGAGATATCTACGAGAATCATACTGATAGAAATCATCAAACACTAGAGGAGAGCGAGCTAAAATTGTGATAAATACAAAAAAAGACTTGACAAAATCAGATATCCATTTCTGATGAGAGCATTCAGTAAAACAGCAATAGAAGTAGACTTCTTCAATTTGTTAAAAATATCTGTCTCAAAATACAGTCTAGAATTGCACCAACTTGTCAGGTTGGGTAATGCCAGGAAGAAGACAAGGATCCCTCTGTCCACACTATGACATCACTTGTTCCTGGTGATGCTAGTTAACACATTAAACAAGAAAAATGCCAAATGTATAAATGTCAGGGGTATGTAGATAAGTTTGCTTTATTAGAAAATGAATCCTAAAACTAGTGCAATCATTAACTGAGCATTTAGGAAGGTAGGCATGAACTTTGTGTGCATGTGTCAACTGTCATTCCTTACACCAGTATTAACCAATCAGATAATACGATGGAAAAGGATCACATTAACAACAGGATAAAATAATAAAATTAACAACAATATCTATAAAAAATAAGAGCAAACACTGTGTCTCACCTGAAGATACTGGGAGGCTCTGGATTAGCAAATCCACTTGGCAGTAAGATTCCCCTTGCTGGTCATTAGCTTGTCCTCAATGCTGATTAAAGCCCATGGACCTTAGACATACAGCCAGCAGATGAACGCTGGGTCCAGGCCTTAGTTCCTGGATGGCATTTCTGGACCCACCCTGGGCCAGAATAAAACATGTTGCCCTGAAGGGAAGAACCCAATCCTGGCATAATCCACCACCTTATGACTAAAGAAACCCTAGGTTTTTGATAAACATCAGAGGTAGCCAGGCAACAGGCACCATAGGCTTTGGGTAAGACTGGGCTGGCTTTGGATGTGAACCGGCGCTGGTGGCCAGGAGGAAGTGCCCACATCAGTCCTCACCGAACTCCATTCCAGCACAGAGAGTGAGAGACTTTGCCTGCTATTCCAAGAAATTCTCCCAGATCTTACCCAAGTCCACTAATGCAGTACCACCAGGAGGCTGCAGTGACCAAAGACTTAGATCACAATACTGAATTCCTTTTGGATATCTGGAAAGCCTCCTTAAGAAGGACAAGTTCAAACAAACCCAGACTGTGATGATTGAAATAAATACCTAACTCTTCAATGCCCAGACATTGACAAACAGCCACAGGCATCAAGAACATTCAGGAAAACATGACCTCAACAAATGAACTAAATAAGTCTCAGTGACCAATGCTGGAGTGATGGAAATATGTGGCCCTTCAGACAAAGAGTTCAAAATAGCTGTCCTGAAGAAGCTTAGTGAACTTCAAGACAACACAGAGAATGAATCCAGAAGCCTGTCAGAGAAATTTAACAAAGAGATTGAAATAATAAAAACAAATCAAACAGAAATTCTAGAGCTCAAGAATTCAGTTGACAAACTGAAAAATGCATCAGAGTCTCTCAATAGCAGAATTGACCAAGCAGAAGAAAGAATTAGTGAGCTTGAAGATAGACTATTTGGAAACACAGAGTCAGGAAAGAAAAAAAGAATAAATAACGACTACAAGATCTAGAAAATAGCCTCAAAAGGGCAAATCTAAGAGTTGTCCTTAAAGAGGAGGTAGAGAGAGAAATTGGGTTAGACGGTTTATTAAAATAAATAATATCACAGAACTTTCCAAACCTAGAGAAAGATATCAATATTCAGGTACAAGAAGGTCCTAGAACACCAAGCAGATTTAACCCAAACAAGGCTACCTCCAGGTATTTAATAATCAGGCTCCCAAATATCACTGATAAAGAAAATGTCCTAAAAGAAGCAAGAAAAAAGAAAAAAATACATAAAGGAGCTCCAATATGTGGGCAGACGACTTCTCAGTGGAAACTTTACAGGCCAGTAGAGAGTGGCATGACACATTCGAAGTGCAGAAGGGAAAAAATCTTAAACCTAGAATACCATATACTGCAAAAATATCCTTCAAACATGAAAGACAGTTAAAGACTTCCCCAGACAAACAAAGGCTGAGGGATTTCATCAACACCAGACTTGTGTTACAAGAAATGCTGAAAGAAGTTCTTCAATCTGAAAGAAAAGGACATTAATGAACAGTAAGAAATCATCTGAAGTTATACAACTCAGTGATAACAGTAAGGACACAGGTACAGAATACTGTATTGCTGTAA
Organism: Propithecus coquereli; assembly: GCF_000956105.1. Taxonomy (NCBI): domain Eukaryota; kingdom Metazoa; phylum Chordata; class Mammalia; order Primates; family Indriidae; genus Propithecus; species Propithecus coquereli. The sequence continues at coordinate 685,549 of NW_012153341.1, read as the reverse complement.
TTGTGGTATATAAACCACTTATATCTTGAGTAGGTAGACTAAAAGGCACACATATCAAAAATAACTACAATAAGTTTTTGAGAGATAGAAAGATACTGATGGAAACAACAAAAGTCAAAAAGCGGTGGGGGGGGGGAGATGAAGTTAAAATGTAGAATGCTAGATTTCTCTTTCCTTGTAAGAAGAGTCATCATTTGTTTAAAATAATTGCTTATAAAATGTTTTTTTCAAGCCTCATAGTAACCTCAAATCAAAAACCTACAATATATAGACAAAAAATAAAAATCAAGAAATTAAAACACACTATCAGAGAAAATCACATTTAACAAAGGAAGATAGGAAGGAAGGAAGAAAAAAAGAGAGGACCACAAAACAACCAGAAATCAAATAATAACATAGCAGTAGCAAGTCTTTACCTATAAATAACAACATTGAATGTGAATGGACTAAATTCTCCAATCAAAGGATACAGAGTGGCTGAATGGATAAAAAACAAGAGCCAACTATATATTGTCTGCAGGAAACCCACTTCACCTATAAGGACACACATAAACTGAAAATAAAGGGATGGAAAAAGATATTCTATGCAAATGAAAACCAAAAAAGAGCAGGAGCAGCTATACGTCTATCAGATAAAATAGATTTCAAGACAAAAACTGGAATAAGAGACAAATAGGTCATTATATAATGATAAAGGGGTCAATTCGGCATGAGGATATAATGATTCTAAATATATATGCACTCAACACTAGAGGATCCAGATATAAAAAGGAAATATTATCAGAGGTAAAGAGAGAGACAGATCCCAATACAATAGCCATCGGACACTGCAACACTCCACTTTCAGCAGTGGACACATCATCCAGACAGAAAATCAACAAAGAAACATTGGACTTAACCTGCACTATAGATCAAATGGATCTAACAGATATTTACAGAACTTTTCATCCAACAGCTGCAGAATTCATGTTCTTCTGCTTAGTTCATGGATTATTCTCAAGGATAGAACATATGTTAAGCCACAAAAGAAGTTTTTGAAAATTGAAAAAAATTGAAATCATACCAACTATTTTCTCTGACCACGATGGAATAAAACTAGAAATCACTAACAAGAGGAAATTTGGAAACTATACAAACACATGGAAATTTAACAATATGCTCCTGAATGACCAGTGGGTCAATGAAGAGATTAAGAAAGAAACTTTAAAATTTCTCAAAACAGATGAAAATGAAAATACAACATATCAAAACCTATAGGATATAGAAAAAGCAGTAATAACAGGAAAATTTATAGTAATAAGTGCCTATATCTGAAAAGTAGAAAAGTTTCAAATAAATAACCTAATGATACATCTCAGAACTAGAAAAACAAGAGCAAACCAATCCCAAAATTAGTAGGAGAAAAGAAATAATAAAGATCACAGCAGAAATAAATAAAATTGAAACAAAAAAATACAAAAAATCAATGAAACAAAAAAGTTGTTTGTTTGAAAAGATAAACAAAATTGACCTACCTTTAGCTAGACTAAGGAAAAAAGAGAGAAGATTCAAAGAAATAAAATCAGATATGAGAAAGGAGACGTCATAACTGATATTGCAGAAAACCAAGAATCATTCAAGACTACCATGAGCAACTGTATGCCAATAAATTGGAAAACCTAGAAGAAACAGATAAATTTCTATTTAATAAAACTATTAGAACTGATAAATACAACCTACCAAGATTGAACCAGGAAGACATTCAAAACCAGAGTAAACCAATAACAAGTAACGAGATTGAAGCAGTAGTAAAAAGTCTCCCATCAAAGAAAAACCCAGGACCCGATGGTTTCACTGCTGAATTCTACCAAGCATTCAAAGATCTAATACTAATCCTACCTAAACTATACCAAAAAATCAAGGAGGAGGAAATACTCTGAAACTCATCCTATGAGGCCTATGTCACCCTGATACTAAAATCAGACAAAGAAATAACAAAAAAGGAAAACTATAAGCCAATATCTCTGATGAACATAGATGCAAAAATCCTCAATAAAATACTATCAAACTGAATTCAACAACGCATTAAAAAGATTATTCATCATGATCAAGTGAGATTCATCCCAGGGATGCAAGGATTGTCCAACATATGCAAATCAATGTGTTACATCATATCTATCAACAGAATGAAGGCCAAAAATCATATGATTTCAATTGATGTGAAAAAGCATTTGATAAAATTCAACATCACTTCATGATAAAAACTCACAAGAAACTGGCTATAGAGGAATTTATCTCAACACAAAAAAAGCCATATATGACCGACCCATAGGTAGTATCATACTGAATGGGGAAAAATTGAAACCTTTCCTCTAAGATCTGGAACAAGACAACGATGCCCACTTTCACCGCTGTTGTTCAAAATGATACTGGAAATTCTAGCTAGAGAAATCAGACAAGAGAAAGAAATAAAAGGCATCCAGATTGGAAAGGAAGAAGTCAAATTATCCTTGTCTACAGACAGTATGATCTTATATCTACAGAACCCTAAACACTCCACATGTAAAAAAAAAAGCAACTATTAGAATGTATAAACAAATTCAGTAAAGTTGCAGGATACAAAGTCAATATACAAAAATCACTAGCATTTCTATATGCCAACAGTAAACAATCTGAAAAAGAAACCAAGAAAGTAATCTCATTTACAATAGCTACAAATAAAATAAAATACCTAAGAATAAACTTAACCAAAGAAGTGAAAGTTCTCTATAATGAAAACTATAAAACATTGATGAAAGAAATTGAAGAGGACACACACAAAAAATGGAAAGATATTCCATGCTCATGGATTGGAAGAATCAATATTGTTTAAATGTCCATACTACCCAGAGCAATCTACAGATTCAATTCAATCCCCATCAAAATACCAATGACATTCTTCACAGAAATAGAAAAAACAGTCCTAAAATTTATATGGAACCACAAAATACCCAGAATAGCCAAAGTCTTTCTTAGCAGAAAGAAAAAACTGGAGGAATCACATTACCTGACTATAAATTATACTACAGAGCCATAGTAACCAAAATAACATGGTATAGGCATAAAAACAGACACATAGACCAATAGATCAAATTAGAGAATTCAGAAATAAATCCACACATCTATAGTGAATTTATCTTGAACAAAGGGCCATAAATATACAGTGGGGAAACAACAGTCTCTTCAATAAATGGTGCTGGAAAAACAGCATATCCATATGCAGAAGAATGAAACTAGCCCCTTATCTCTTGCCATATGCAAAAATCAAATAAAAATAAATCTAAGACCTGAAATTATGAAACTAAAAGAAAACATTGGGGAAATGCTTCAGGACATTGGTCTGGGCAATGATTTCTTGAGTAATAGCCCCCAAAGCACAGGAAGCCAAAGCAAAATTAGACACATGGGATCACATCAAGCTAACAAGCTTCTGCACAACAAAGGAAACAATCAACAAAGTGAAGAGACAATCCACAGAATGGGAGAAAATATTTGCAAATTAACCATCTGACAAGGGATTAATAACTAGAATATATAAGGAGCTCCAACAACTCAATAGGAAAAAATAAAATAATCCGATTTTAAAAAGGGCAAATGATTTGAATAGACATTTCTCAAAAGAAGACATACAAGTGGCCAACAGGTATATGATAAAGTGCTCAACATCATTAGTCATCAGAGAAATGCAAATCAAAACTACACTGAGATATAATCTCACCCCAGTTAAAATGGCTTTTATCAAAAGGACAGGCAGTAATGAATGCTGGTGAGGATGTGGAGAAAGGGGAATGCTAGTACTCTGGTGGTGGGAAAGTAAATTAGTGCAGCCACTATGGAGAACTGTATGGAGGTTCCTCAGAAAACTAAAAACAGTACTACCATATGACCCAGCAATCCCATTGCGGGGTATATATCCAAAGGAGGGAATTCAGTATACTGAAAAGTTATCTGCACTCCTTGTTTATTGCAGCACTATTCGCAGTAGCCAAGATATGGAATCAACCTAAGTGTCCATCCACGGATGAATGGATAAAGAAATTGTGGTACATATAAACAATGGAATATATATAGCCACAAAAAAATGAAATCCTGCCATTTGCAACAACATGGATGGAACTGGAGAACAATCCATTAAGTGAAATAAGCCAAGCACAGAAAGACAAATCTTGCATGTTCTCACTCACATGTGGGAGCTAAATATTGAAACTGATTTCGTGGGGACAGAGAGTAGAATGATGGTTACTAGAGGTCGGGAAGGGTAGCGGGGCCTGGGAGATAAAGTGGGGATGGTTAATGGGTGCAAAAATAGTTGGATAGTTAGATAGAATGAACAATATTTGATAGCACAACAAAGTGACTATAATCAACAATAACTTAGGGTAGACTTTAAAGTAACTAAAAGAGTAGAATTGGAATGTTCCTAACACAAAGAAATGATAAATGCCTGAGATGACAGATACTTCAGTTACCCTGATTTGATTAATTCACATCGTATGCCTGTATCAAAACATCGCATGTGCCCTATAAAGATACACAACTATTATGTACCCATAATATTTTTTAAAAAGATAACAAAAAAAAAGAACTGCACACTCTAATGATTACAATAACAACAAAAAAGCGCTTTTGCACATTAAACACCTACTGTGGGCCAGGCACAGTTCTAGGCCATTTGTAGGCATGGATTCATTTCATCTCCATTGTAGCCCAGGGAGGTGGATTCTGTTCATAACTGCACTTTACAGATGAGGAAATTCAAACCGAGGCAGGCTGGCTCCTCGGCCACAATGCAACAGAATGTATCAGAGATTTCTGGCATGGCATAGATGGAAAAACAGTTATATGGGATATATTGAGAGTGGAAAAGCTGTCTGGATAAAGCTATCAGCTATTTTGATCACCAAAACACCGGGATAAAAAGGCAAATAAAAGGAGTGACGCCTGCCACCTGGACAACACCGATGTTCATCCCGACACCTGCATTTGACGCAGGTGTGCATGGCTGCCAGGTGCTGTGGAGATGCAGCTCCCACCAGGAGAGGTGCATGAGCCCCACCCCCTTCTCGCCTGGACCCACAAAACAGCACCACGGGGACGAGCTTGCCAAGGCCAGTCACCCTGGGGACAGCTAGGGACTTGCCCTTGGATATCATTCGTAATGTTTAAGTCGGTTCTTAGTTTTCTAAGTTGAAAATGAAATAAACTTTCTCAGTTTTATAGACATTTTAAGAAGAGTTTTGGAAAGTCAGGTGCGGGGGTTGAAATTTGACTTGAAAGAAACAAAAATTGTCCCTATAGGAGTTTAATGAGAAATCAATTATTCTAACCAGGGAACTGTGAGTCCTGACACGTCTCAGCATCACCAATTGTTATGTGATATTTTTACAGACATCCGATCTAAAGGCTGGAAGGAGTTTGAACATTGAACTATTCATCTACAAAGATCAAACTGATTTCTTCTGACTTTTCACTGAGGTGCTACTGAAATATGATTTATCAGCCTGTCAGCTTTGTTATTTCTGGAAGGCATTTCAAAACAGTCTACAAGGATCTGAATTAATTTTGTAATAATGAGATCATATCAGAATATATATCTGATACTTTAGATAACACTGCCCAATGCTTATGGTTATGTATTGTGGCTGGATATTAGCATGCATTAGTGAGATCATAATGTCGCTACATTTCACAGAAACACACATTCTCCATCCTGATCCTCCAGCTTGGAATAATTTTCATCTCAGTGGGATACTGGCCATGACTTTGATTCCAAAACAAGTAGTAAAATTGAAACCTATTTCTCTTTCCTCCTCACCTTATGTTCTTTATTTTTTCTTTGCTGGAAAAACTGCTTAAATTTTTTTTCTTTCTTTTTTTTTTTTGAAACACTTTTCCCAAGAGATCTCATTTACTACTAAGAAAATTTAACTTAGTTTCAGAGCTGAAGGAAATGTCAACACAAAAAAGATTTTAATGATCACCTGATTACATTTAACAGTCACCAAAAAAAAGGCTTTTGTTTGGGAAGCTTACAATAATTGAAAATATATAGTTTTTAAATTATGTATGTGCTCCTGACACTGGCGCTGTGAGCATAAAAAGCAACCACTGAAACGCAGTGCCTCCTACGCTGAACCTGGAAGCATTTGGATTTCTAGACAATCACGGAACGGTTGTGTAGACCCCCTGCATATGCAGTCGTGTGTCATGCTGCAGCCGGTGGGGCCGGGCCCCCGTCACGGGGAGGGTGCTCCGCAACACCCTGTGTGTCCTCGAGATGAAGGAGGGGTGTCTGGCATCGTCTGCCCTACCCAGCAAACGTCCTTCCAGCAGGACCAGGAAAAGTCAGGAGACCACTGAAAACCATCTCAAACAACGCCTGCGAGACAGGACCACCGTAAAATTTCCAAAACAGACTTGTGATCCCAACTCTTGGCTTCCAGCGTCATCCCGGGTCTTTGCCATGTGCTCAACCTCGGTGAGTCTATGACTGTCAACTGCAAAATGGACATAACAGCCAATTCTCTGGCCCTGGTGGTTCAAGAGATTATGTATGCTGACACATTTGCAAAGCGTTCCATGATAATGAGAGTAATTTTAACTAGTAATAATAATAAACAATAATAGTTATCATTTTTATTCACAGCCACCGACATTTACTGTGTGCCCAGCATTGTGCCAAGTGCTTTATCCGGCATCTCTCGTCCAATGCCATGTGGCTGCTGAGAGGCTGAACTATCATCTCAGTCTTACGGGGTAAAAGCTGGGAGCTGCGGAGGCTGGGTGGGCACGAGAGGAGCTGCTGGGTGCTGTGGCAGGGGGCCGTCGGCCCTGCACAGACTGCCTCGGACGCAGAGAGCTTCCTGGGTCACACGCCTTCCTGGGCAGCCCAAACTATGACAGGTGGACGCAGAGGTGTAAAGCTCCACCCTCTCAGCCCCCGCGGGGGACTTCCGTGGGCTGCTTTCTCCAGAGCACCCGTGAGCAGCCGGGCTGCTGGTCAGGCCTCCCGCGCAGCACGACAGGACTCCTCTTCCTCCTCCTCTACCTCCTCCTCTTCCTCCTCCTTCTGTGTGCAGGTGCGGATCCCAAGGGCACAGCTAATCATCATCCCACCGAGTGCCAAGCTCGTCAGTGTCCCCTCCTCCAAGCTCAACTCGCGTCAGTGCTTGGGAAGCGGACCGAGCCCACAGCGCCAGCGGTGGGGCTGAGACCTGCACCCGTGCCTGGCGCAACTTACTGGCCAAACTCGTTGTTTTCTTCCTCCCTTCTCTTCCTCTTCCTCCCTAAAACCTTCTGAGAACTCAAAGTTCATCTTCACATGAGTCACGCTCGTGACAACTATTGGGGCTTTTTCAGGAATCACGCCGCCCCTGCGAGTCTAAAATTACAGACTCGTTTGAAGAACAGTGTCCGTGCCATAAAACTCCACAAAATTAGGAGACCATCAGTGTTAATTGGCAAAAACTCCAGATAATAGAAGGCTTTTAGAGGCATGTTATTTTGTTCTTTTTGAGTAAACACGTCAGACTTACACGGCGACTAAGGAAAGGAGCTGAAACAGCAGCCGTGTTTGTCCCTGCGACCTGCCTGTGCATGGACACGGTCACCTTAAAGCGATCTGTTCTCCTTCAGAAGTGAACACAGACTTTCTGCCGGTGCTCGGACTCACAGTTCATCTGCGCGACAACCTCTAACAAGGAAAAGGAAGCCTTCCTGTCGGCCGGGTTCCGGCGTTTCCGGGTTTTCGGTTGCTTGGATTGGGATTTACTTGCTTTTCTTCTTTTCCGTTTTTTTCTTTCTTTTTGTTTTTTTTTTTCTTCCCCTTTTAAAAACCACTTTTCGTGATATGTCGGCATGTCTAACCGTCACCTCATCTTTTCAAAGCCCTGGAGATCCCCAGTCATTTTGGGAAAAGAACGAACCTCGTATCAACCTGAGCTACTTTAGCGACAACACGTCTGAGTGTTTTGCGACAGACGCCATCAGAGCCGACCTGGTGCCTTCAGCTCTTCATGCGCAAACACTTCATCTTCACAGCATCATCTGGGTGCCTTGGGGAAGCCCACGTATTCCCGGGGGCATGGGCCCAGCCCCCGGGAGGTGCCGTCTCCAGGAAGAAGCTTTCCCACCGGCTCGGCCCTCCCTCACCGCGCAGCGCCGCCAACACGGTTTTCATTAATCTCTTTGGTATATTTATTCTTGGTGGGATGAATAGAAATTATAATTCATTATAATGGTATATATGGAACATGGAATCCTGCCATGGGCCCATTTATCTAGGTCTAAGGGGTGATGGAAATTAAAGTCGGGACATCTGTCTCTGGCCAGCGAGGGGGACCCGATTCCCCTGGGAGGAGTCGTACCCACTGCTGTAAGCCCTGAGGAGCCCGAGGGGTTTTCCCTGAGTAGCGACTTCACTGAAGCCACTTCAGGGAGATGATGCGGGGAGCTGAGCTCCGCACGGCCTGGAGGAAGGGCGGCCTGCAGCCTGTGCCCTGAGCGACGGCGCCTCGCCTGCGCTAGATCTCTGTGTTGCGAGCCAGGGAAACGCGGCTCACACCGGCTTAGGGAGGAAACCAAGCGCGGCTACCGTCCCTGGCAGCACACAGGTGTCTGCAAGGTGCAGGTCGGAATCCGTCTCTACTCGTGTTCGAGCTCTGCTGCCCTTAGGGTCAGCTTCACTTTCGGGTGTCATCACACGGTGGGCGCCAACAGTGCCAAAGTGTGTCCCAAGACCTCCCCATGCCCCGTGAAACAAGAGGCTCAACCAATTGCTCCAACAGAAGTTTCAGGTAAGGCTCGCACTGGCCAGGCATGGCCGACCCCCAGAGCCAAGAGGACCGTGGCACAGTGGGTCAGGCCTGAGCCAGGGTCCCTGTTCTGAGCTGGACGTGGGTTAAACCTCACGTAGCCCAGGTGGACCGAGAGTGTGGGGTGGGGTGACCCCTATAGCAGGGGTGCTACTGAGATTATGGGAGGGTGATAGTGCAAACATGGGAGGCTGTTTCTGAGAGTATAGAAAGGGTCGTACCGGAAGTGTGGAAGGAGCTTGCTGAGAGCACAGAAAGGTGAGACCAAAAGTGTGGAAAGTTACGGACAGTGTGAAGCAAATGACTCCAAACTTAGTGACTTCAGACAACACAAATTCATTATCTCATAGTTCTGGAGGTCAAAAGTCCAAAGTGGGTCTTACTGGGCTAAAAGTGACGGCACTGGCAGGGCTGCACTCCTCCTGCAGACGCCAGGACAGAATCCCTTCCCTGTCCCGGTCCAGCTTCCTGAAGCCGCCATGTCCCTGGGCTCACGGCCCCTTCCCTGCAGAGCTGCAGCAGCAGCGGGCTGGGCCTCGTTCACGCTGCATCCCTGACGCCGACCCTCCTTCTTCCCTCTCCCGAGGACCCCGAGACTGCCGGGGATCCACTTGGATAACCTCCCATACTCTCCTCGTCTCAAGATACCTACTTTAATCTCATCTGCAAAGTCCCTTTTGCCACGGAAGGTGACATATTCACAGGCTCTGGGGATTAGAGTGTCACATCCTTAGGGGACATTATCCCACCCACCACAGAGGGCCACTGGTCTGTTGTCCACTCAAGGACAACACCCGCCCTCTTGTGTTAGAGTAGAAAATGGCCCCACGCTGATTGGGAGCCGTCACGCAGACGCAATGAGGACGTGTCCCACGAAGCCCATGTTGGGAAAGAACCTGGACCTTCTCGCCTACGCGCCTCCCAGCACGCGGAGGATCATGGCTGAGCCGTTCTCGTGGCCTCCACCCACCAGTGGACACCTCTAGTGTGTGGTGCCGGCGCCTGCCCTGATGTCAGTCCCTCGCTCCGGCCAGCGCAGAGAGGGACCCAGCTTCCTCCTGCCTCCAGCGCCTGACACATCTGAGCACACTGTAAGTGCCTCCTGACTCCTTGGAACTAAGTTTCTCCATCAATCCCCGTGATAAAGAGCGTTGCTAAAGGGTAAGAACGTTCTGAGTTAATTTTTCATGAGGGCAAACATAAAAAATTCAAGCTCATACAAGCCGAAGTGAGCATCCCGGGCGCCAGCAGGCCCTGACACCTGCCTCTCAAACCAGCCCCACTGCTTCCTGGGTCCGCCCCCGAAATTGCCTCAGCCCTAATTGGAGCCAGCAATGCTCCGGCCAGCGAACCCGGGACATCAGGGGTAAGGCACACATGTCCCCTGCATGGGGACTCCCAGGTCCCGGCATTTGTTTATCAGAAGGTCACTCCTTAATGGTTCACATTTAAATTTTTTATGTTTTTCTTCATGAAAAATTTAAAAACTTTGTATTAGGGGTCGCATTAAAGAAATTCAGAAGATTAAGGAACAGCCCCATCCAGCCTTGAGAGCCCAGCTTTGTCCGTGGCCATGTTCTCTGCGCCACGGTGTCTGACTGCAGGCGCGCTGCTCCACGCCGTCCTGCGGGGAGGGCTGCCGTGAGCTCGCTCGACCACAGGCCCCTGCCCGGGACGGCGAGGGCGGGCTGCTCCATGTGCCTCCTTAACCGATCTTGCTGAACTGAGTGTTCCGAGTTTGCCTCCTGGAGGGCCCCCGTCCCTCTGTGCTGCCACACGACCTCCAGGTCCAGAGCTGGCGCAGTCACACACCGCAGACCGAAGGCTGGCTGGGGCCCTCGCCTGGGAGTCAGGTGGCCTGTGTCAGGCTCAAGGCCAGTCAAGATGTTGGTTCCACATGAGGAGGCTACACTGACAGCAAACCGGTAGGGCTTTAGAAGGACGGTCTTTGAGATGCGCTCACGGAGATCGGGGGCACGGTGGGCTGGTGCCTCAAAATCAGAACACCCTGGAAAGGTGATCCGAGGCAGGCCTTGAGAGTGGCAGCCACCAGGTCACAGGCGGTGACAGCCTCACAGTTATGTACACATAGCTTATCCTTCAGCTGGCGGATTCACAGACTTTCTGTCATTGCACTCACTCACTGAGCAAATAACCGGGGACCCTTGCTTTGGGTCATGCGCTGGGCTGGGCTCTAGGGGCGCAAGAGTGAGGAGGACACAGCCCCTTTCTGTCAAGGCTCCAGGCAGGCGACGTAGATTGCGCCCCAGGAAGCAGTGACGCCTGGCTCAGGTGTGGGCTCAGGTGAGAGTCGGCTTCCTAGAGGAGGGGATGTCGGGGCAGAAACCTGAGCCCGACTCTGGGACAGCCAGACAAGGAGAGGACAGAAGATTGTTCAGGCAGAGGCAAAACTCCCTTTCAATAGCCCGAAAGGGGGACTGAGCTCGGTTGTTCCGGGAGCTGCCTGTGTTTAGGAGCTGGGGAGATGCAGGAGAAGGGCCTGGAAACCACAGCAGGGGCAGCGCGGGAGGCCGTGCAGACGCGTGACAGGATCTGGTGTTCTATCTAAGAGGAAGGGGAGCCCTAGAGGTTTGTTTTTTTCACAGGCAGTAAAAGTGCACCCATTTGAATCGTGCATTTCACTGCATTTTGACAAACATACACACCCGTGTGACCACCACCACAATCGAACGATAGACGTGTCCACCGCCCCCAAAAGTCCCTGGGCTCCCCTTCCCACGCCATCCACCCCTGAGGTCCAGGCACCACGGATCTGCTCCTGTCTCTGCAGGTCGGATTTGGCATTTCTAGAACTTCGAAGGCAGGGAACGCAACGTGCACGCCTTGTGACAGGCTGCTTTCCCTCAACCTCCTAATCAGACTCGATCCTGTTCTCGCTGCACCCACGGCGTTTCACTGTCCTGTGGTTGTGCCACGGCTCTCGACCCAGCACCCGTTTGTGGACACACGGGTTGTTTCTGTCTGGCGGCCGCGATGAGCAAGGCTGGGGCGACGTGGTGCACCAGTCTCTGCTCGGACAGACGCCTTCTGTTTCTGCTGGCCAGGAGGAAGGCGGAGCCGTGTGCTACATGTGTGTTTCCCCGTGTGAGAAGCTGACACTGCCCAGGGGCTCTCAGGCAGGGGCTTGCAGGGATAGTTCAGAAGGTTTCTGGCTGCAGGGTGGAGATGGACTTGGTGAGGAGAGAACATGGAGTGTGTCGGTGCAGTCATGAGATCATAACTCGCCTCTGGGAACACGCCACGGATCTGACGACGAAGGGAAGGGCAGTGAGAGGCAGAAGGAGGTGGGGCTGGGGGGTCAAAGGGTTAGGGTTGGCAGGGCCAGGTGGCTGGTTGGAAGTGATTAGCACGATGGGGCAAGATGCTTCCGGCTGTGGTGACCTTGAGAGGGCTGGGTCATCCGCCAGTTTAGAGAAAGCAGGAGTGTGTTTGGGAAGACGGAGAGTTCAGCTTGGGAAGTGGTGAGTGAAGCGGGCAGTGGAAATCCCAGAATAGCTGGGCATCCCCGTGGTGACTCAGGGGAGCTCCGGGCAGCAGGGACGGGCTCCTGAGTCATCAACACTCAGCCGGTACCGAGGCTGCTGAGGAAACGGGCAGCCAATTCAGCCTTTGTAGGACAGCTGCCGGAGAGTTCTGGGAGAGCCCAGAACGAGGTTTGGCAATTCTGCTGTGCCTCTGATCCTCTAGAGACATGGAAGGAACGCTGTTGGCATTTGAGAATGACCCTCAGGGGGGAGTTGGTTGGTGTACGATTATCAGTCAGCCAAGAGAGGCCACCTGCATAGCTCGCTGTGTAAAGGGATCGACTCGAACACCACGGCCACCTCGGAAGGTTACTCCAGCGTCCTGGCCTTCTCCCAAGGGTGCTGGCAGTGGTGGTGCTGAGCAGCTGATGGGGAAGGGAAGTGCACCCGCAACCCACCGACGTGGGAGACGTGGGACACGCAAGGGCTCTCTTTGCTCTGCCTGGTCAGTCTGCTAGTAACCACGGTTCTGCTTGTTGCCTGGCGCCGTCGTTAAGCTCGGAGAATGCCCTTCTCGTTCTGCTACTTATCCAAATTCCTGAGGGAGGAAATGTTCGCAGGGGTGTTGAAAATTGCCCCCCACAAAATGAGAGGACCTCGTAGCTCACACAAGCCCTGGAGCAGCTGCTCTGGGTGGGAGGAACGCTGTGTTCGGAGAGGGAGGTGAGCGTGATTTACTTATTAGAAGGCAGCGAGGAAACATACGGCTGAGAGGAAGATAGGCGAGACCCATCCGCACGTCAAAGACAGAAACTTCCAGGGCCAAGGGTGGAAAACAGTGAAACAACAACAACAGCAGAACCATATGTGTGTCCACCGAGCGGGGCTCCCTCGAGGACTGGAAAGTTGCACGATGAGATAAAGCGTGGAAAAGAGTGACTTAGAGCTGCGTGTACTAACTAACATGTCATCTGTAAACACATTCGGAGATATTTCAGGCACAGTAAGAGTAGGAAGATCAACATAGTGAACGCCTGTGCCCCACACCGGCGTGCAGATGAAACTCCACAGCACATCCGAAGAGCCCCCATCCATGCGTTCGCCCCAGAAGCCACGTGGGTGCGAGTAGGCGGGGACTTTGCAATCCGTCCTCGGTTTCCCTCCTCCCACTGGGTTCTTCGTGATGGTGACGAGCTCAAGCACATTGCCCACTCCCTTTCCTCCACTCAGGTGAGTAACCCGGGCAGTCCCAGGCCCCAAACCCAGAGGGTCTACACTAGGTCTGATGCTTTCCTGTCACCGGCTTGAAATTCTTACTAGTTCTTAGGCACAGGACCTCACGTGGCACTCTGCAGGGGGCTGTGAATCATGCCGCTCGTCTGCCCAGCAGCACATCAAGTCCCGCCCCCACCGGGGTCAACACAGTTGTCACTAGTAGACTCCAAGGCTGTTTCCTATTCTGGGTTGAGTGTGTCTCCACCCAAATTCATACCCTCAGCACCTCAGAATGTGACCTTATTTGGAGAGAGGGTCATTGCAGATGTAGTTACTCATACTGAGGTAAGATGGGCCTCTAATCCAATGGCTGGGGTGCTTACATAGCAGGGAAGGTAGACACAGGGTGCGTGAGCAGGGAGATGCCTTGTGCAGGTGAAGACGCAGAGCAGGGCAGTGTGTCTATGAGCGAAGCAATGCCGAAGATAGCCAGTACCCTGGGAGAGGCTGGAGAGGGCTGGGGACAGGTCCTTTCCTCACACTCTCAGAGGGAGTGCAGACCTGTGACACCTTCTCATCTCCGACTTCTGGCCTCCAGAACTGTGAGGTAATCCAGTTCTGTGGGTTGACCCCCCAGGTGGTGGCACGTTGTTAGGGCAGCCCCAGGACACATACACTGCCCTCCATTCTCCACTGGTGCCAACCCTTCCTCTCCAGTGCTCGGGCTCTGATTGCCAGCACAGGTGACAGCTAAGAGAGTCTGGGATGACCGTGAGGTTCTGAGGACACCTCCAGACCTTCATATAGTTGTACCGAGTTCACAGCGTGTGCCTTTATGAGAGTGGGCATCACTCTCGTGCAGGAAGAGTGTGGGCCCTGAGAGGATGACCCACCATGCAGGCCCCTGGCATGAATCCATACCTCGGCGGATGACCTCGCATGCTCTGTCCTCGAATCCAGCCCTTGTCCGTAATTCCCACTTCCCCGGTGCTCGGGCTCTCATCCCTTGCTCTGCTAACCGGGTTTCTGTCCCTAAAGTCATTTCATGGATTGGATTTTGGCATCCCACCTTCTTTATCCCTATCCCCCAGGGCTGACCCCCAGCCACTTCTGTTCCTGGCTGATCTACTCATCACTTCGCTGACCGCTCCCAGGGGCATCGTCCCACCACAGGGTCTGAGATGAGACCCGCTGGCTGGGTCTTCCAGGTGATCTGATGTTCCAGGTTGCACATCAGAGTGTGCCCTGGGACTTCAGGGAGGCAATTTCTCACTGTGACCCTCTTCTCCCAACAAGTGGCTCCTGTGGAGTAGGCCTGGCACCAGGAGCTTCCCAGGAAGAGGAGGGGGCTTGGTGGGAAGGTTGTCCTCAGACAGCAGCGCCGATGTGCAGAGTCTGGCCCAGATCGGAACCAGAGCAGCGTTTGCCAAGGGCAACCTGAGGGAGAATAATAACTGGCCAATAGTGGGCAGAAATGTCTTGGGGACAGAAAGCAGAAAAGGGAGTGAAACAGATCAGCATGGGATCTGATCAAGACAGGATCAGAGAAAGTGGGTCAGTCCCTGAGAAGGTTCCAGAAGCTGTATTTCACAAGGGGACAACTGCAGGGCATGGAAATCCAGGGATCCCCCGAGGACCCATGCCACACAGGCCAGAGAGGAAGAGCTGGGGGCTAGGTGGGCTGTGGACTCCTTCCTCTCACTCTCAGTTACTGTGGGAGGCCAGCCTCAACCTCCAGCCGTGCTCTGCCTGTCCCCTCAGCTGCGGGGTTCCTTCCTTTCTTGTACGGAACTTCCCTAATTCAGAGCATGGCTGGCCCAGTGCTTGCCGACAGCAAATTCTTTTTGATGTCAACCACAAGAGTTAGGAGGTAGGGCAGACTTCCAGGGGCACTTGGAGAGAGAGAGGGAAACCCCCTTGCCTACCCATAATAAAATATCATGGTTTGAATCATTAATAAGATTCTGGAATCATAATCTTAGATCGTATTTCCCTCTAGTTATTGCAATTAAGCCTACGATTAAATTGAAAACCTAGTCATCTTAAAGAAATATTCAAAGTTCACGCAGCTATGTGTTCATTATCTTAATCCCTACCTCTTCTCTCCACTGAGCTTCAGTACCCCCCATCAGAGGAAGACACGTGCCCCTGCGGCTCCTCATGACTTTAAAGTATATTCATAATAACTCTGGATTATAGTAGGATTTTGAGGACCAAATGCTAAACCAAATACATAGTTACTCTTAATCAAAGTAAATAGAACTAGATCCACAATGAATATACCAAAGGAACTCATTTTAAAATAGATTTTCTTACCCTCCTCTTAGAATGACTAGAATAAAAAATAAAAAACACAGTATCAATTATCAGTGAGGGTATGGAACAACAGAAACACTCATTCCTTGCTGGTAGGGACACAAAATGGTCCAGCCACATTGAAAGACCATTTGACAATTCCCTACAAAGGTAAACGGGGTCTTGCCATAAGATCCAGCAACCATGCTCTTGGTATTTACACAACTGATTTGAAACTTAAGTCCAATAAAAACCTGCAGGTAAGTGCTTACAGCAACTTTACCCATATCACCATCTGGAAGCAGCCAAAACGTCCATCAAGAGGTGAATGGGTAGACAAAGCATGGCACAGCCATCAAATGGAACACTACGCTATGATAAAGAATGAAATATCGAACCACACAAGGACTTGGATGAATGTTGAACACATGTTGCTAAGTGGAAAAAGCATCAAAGGCTACAAACTGTATGATTCCAATTACGTGACATTCTGGAAAAGGCAAAAGGACAGAGGTGATGAACAGATCTGTGGTTGCCAGGGGTTGAGGTGGGAATGGTGAAATCGGTAAACCTGGGGAAATTTTTCAGAGCAGTGAAACTATCTGTGTGATATTACGATGACACTATGCATTTGTCAAAACCCACATTACTTTACGGCACTGTAGTGCACCTTACTATATGCAAATTAAAAATAATATAGAAGATCGAAGGATATCAGGATAGAACGCAGAATGTGACAAAAGAATATAACTACACTGCGAATGTACGACACAACCACACTGAAGGTGCTGGGGGAAAATGTGACCTAAGTGACTTGGAAACGAGTACAGTTTGGGAGACTGGAGGTGAAAGGAACTGCACATGGCACCGTACCCTAGTTGCTACAGTCGTTCTCTCAGGGGTGTGGGTTGACAATTCTGACACTGCTGAACCTGTACACTGGAGTTGAGTAATTTCTTATTTAATAATTTCTCATTGTTGGATTGAAAAATTATAGGAAAGCAAGTGGAGGCTAGAATGATCCACATGGTAATGAATTAGAGTTGCAGACATCACTATGAACATATGTTGAGGTTAATATAAAGATGGTTATATATAAAAAGATCTGTATATATGTGTATACACAGGGTTAGCGAACACACATGTATTTCCTAACTGTCAGTCAACAGGGCCTGGATGCAATAGCACTCCAGTACAGTGAGCACACCTGGGGCCTAGATCTTGATTTCTGATACCATTCCCCAAAAAAGGATTAGATAAGTAAATAGACAGAGGAGAATACACAAATTGACTATGCAGAAAAATTCCAAATAATTCATGTAGATACTCCATCCTTAAGACTGAGGGATATAACTTCCTACTCCTTAAGTACGGGCTGCCCAACAAAGAGTATAGGATGGAAAGAGCAATAAAAAAGAAAAACATTGCAGTGCAGAGACCTCACAAACACCACCTCAGCCACGCTATCCAGGTCAACGCCAACAGGGACAAGTCACATTGAAAGTGTGTATTCTTGATAAGATGTGACGAAATGGCACTTTACCTCTGTGATCTGCCTCCCCCAAACCCAGGACCATAGTCTAGTCACAAAAAAACAAAACAAAACAAAAAACCAGACAAATCCCAGTTGAGGGACATTCTAGGTCACCAAGACTGTCTTCTCAAAACTGTCAAAGTCAGCAGAAACAAAGAAAGTCCCAGACACTCCCACGGCCAGAAGGAGCCTAAGGAGTCAAGACATTGGCTGTGACTTGAAATGTGTCCTCCCCCAAATTCACATGCTGGAACCCTAATTCCCAACGTGATTGTATCTAGCGATAGGTCCTCGCAGCCAAACGTGGGCATGAGGATAGGGCCCTGGTCAGAGAGGATTAACATCTTTACAGGGGACACAGAGAGCTTGCCATGTGAGGACACAGAAAGGTGTCATCTCTAAGCTGGGAAGAGAGCCCTCACCAGAAACAGATCCTGCCAGACCTGATCTGGGCCTTTGAACCTCCAGAACCACGAGAAATTGAACTTCTGTTGTCCAAGCCATGCAATCCGTGCTATTTTATCATGGCAGCCTGAGATGACTAAGGCAGTATCTATGTGTAACGTGTTATTCTGGGCAAGAATCAGAGACAGAAAAAAGAACATTAAGTAAGAACTTAGAAAATTTGAAAAAGCATGGACTTTAAATAAAAATAATTTGTACTGATTATTGATAATGACAAATAAGCCACATTTAATACAGGATGTTAATAATTGGGGAGACAGCTTGGGGGAAGAGGGAACTCTTTGTACTACCTTCATAATTTTTTCTATGAATCTAAAACTGTCCTAAAATAGAAAGTATATTAAAACATAGATTCGAGGCTAAAATATAAATAAAGATATATGTAAAAAATCTGATTTTGCAGGGGGTTTAAATACAGCTTAAAAAAACTTAGATAATTCCATTGAAAGTAGTAAGTCCTTCCACCATTTAGTATGTCTAGACACTCACTTTTTTTTTTTTCTTTTTTAACACAGGGTCTTGCTGTGTCCCCCACACTGGAGTGCAGTGGCATCATCACAGCTCACTGCAGTCTGGAACTCCTGTGCTCAAGCGGTCCTCCTGCCTCAGCCTCCCAAGTAGCTGGGACTGCAGGTGGGCACCACTTGTGTGCCACCATGCCTGTCTAATTTTTATATTTTTTGTAGAGACGGATCTTGCTGTGTTGCCCAGGCCGGTCTCGAACTTCTGGCCTCAAGTGATCCTCCTACCTTGGCCTCCCAAAGTGCTAGGATCACAGTAGATACTCACTTCTTCGATGAGACTGAGCCAGTGATTTGACAGCCCTCTTCTCCAGGTATCTACAAGCTCTTGTAGCAGGACTCACGGAACTCTGGCCCCTGGTACATTTTTGATGTGGACTATTTCCTGGTGGAAATTTCTTTGAGGCCTCTGTGCTGGTGCCATGTTGACATAGAAGTCCTGGACGTGCACAGCTCCTTGCTGGGGTCTTCAACGCTGTGTCCCTAGTTGTCGTAGCATAATTACCTCACGCTTCTTCATTTTTTTTCTAAGTTCTTTACGCCTTGATGCATTTGTTCCAATATTAGAATCTCGGATTGGAATTTTCTAGACCACATGATCTATTTCTTTTGCATTGCTCCTCTATCCTTCATTCCAGAGCTCCTGCGCCCTCCTGACGTTCAACAAAGATACATGTTGTGGCTTCTATGGGGCAGGCCTGGGTCAGAGACGCAGGGCCCTCCCTGTGTGCAGAATGGACTTCAGCTCGCGGACGCACTCCTGGCCTGTTTCACTCTATTAAGCTCCTAAATATTTATATAATTAATTAACCTGCAGAAACACTCGGGTTATTGTCACAAAAAAACAAAGTCAGAGCAGGATTAAGGCTACTAAATAAAATATAACCTTCTGAAGCCTGACAAGGCTCCTCAGATCTGATGACACCTCCTCCTTCCATGCCTTGTGTGATCCCACCAAAACGGAAAGGTTAATACTTCGCTCCCTCCAAGCTGCCCCATTCCTTCTCACCCACGGGCCCCTGCCCTTACCGTTCCTGCATCTGAATCTGCCCTTCCCGTCTGCTCCTGCACAGCCTGCCCCAACCTCACTTCTCAGGCATGAGCCCCCGCTCCACTCCGGAAGATTCCGCCCCATTTCTCACAGCACCGTTAGCCATCCTTTGTCTTGCGTGTTTTCAGGCAGATGCTTTCTTCTTCCCCGCTGGGCTGTGATCTTCTTGAGAACAGGGTTTCAGTGCAATCCCGAGTCACCTTTGCGTTCCCAAAAAAATCCGGAATGCTGCCTCATATACCATAGAAACCCGATAAATGCCCGATGGTTGGAGGACTAGATGAACAAAGGAGAGATTATTCTGGGAGCAGATCAATGATTTTCATTGGCCTGATAACCTCTCTTGTCCTCTGTCTGCCACCACCAACCAGAATAACTACAAAGAGCGTGAAGACATTCTTCACTTCTATATATTTTTGTTTGAACAGTTGTGAAAACTTCGGGGGCAGTTTCCAGCCCAGGCTGCTGGGGGAAAGGCACCACGATCTCTTGCGCGTGGTGGAAGACACCGTGGCTGACCCTGTGGATTACGCTGAGCCCAGGCGTTTAGGTGATGCTTGGAGATTATTTTCTGTTTGGGGTCCACAGTGCTCAAGGATCCTGCAGCCTGGAGTGGGGAGGACGCAGGTTGGGTGACACCGAGTCTGGGGTGAGACCTGGTTATTTGTCATGACAGCTGCTGCGAGGCTCAAAGTATTACTTTTAAAACCAGTAGTTCCTGGTTGGTGAGTTTGTGCTTAACTTGTGCTGTCACTTGTTTTCTGCCAGGCCGGGGACCAATGGCTTTGTGTCTAGTTGACCCATATGTAGAATAAGGGCAGTAACAGTGACCACCACTTCCGGTTGCTTGAGGATTAAATGAGTTAATAATATAAGGACTGAGAACAAAGGTCAACACCTAGGAAGTGCACAAGAACCACTGGTAAGATGACGACCATCATCACCAGCGCTGGAGCGAGGGTGCGGGGCCTGTGCCCTGGGGCCCTCAGGGCTTTTTGTTGAACTAGAGGATATTTACTGAGTAAGGCGCAGACTCCACGCTCCCTACGTCGTACTTTTGCCTGTTTGGAACACTGCCAGCTTCCTAGCATCCCAGCATCTTGGCGTCCTACACCCTGAACCGAGACCAGGCAAAGCAGGTGGGACAGGCCACAGGGTGAAAGGGCCACGGGGGAGTCTCGCAGCTTCCGAACCCCTCCAAACCCACCACTCGCCTTCACCCACCAGCCCCACTGTGGGAGTCCCCGCCCTTACCCACAGGCTGTGCTGTGGTGGCTGCCGACTCAACCCCCAGAGAAGCCTGCTTTGAGACGCGCAGCCTTGAAGGCTCTTGGGGAGCAGAGCCAACGGGAGGTGGCTTAAAGGGTTTGCTACGAGGATTTAGTGAGTTTCTTGAAACCCAAGTGCCGGAGACAGCAGAGCCAGGCCTCTGGACAGGGCAGGGGCCAGCCCCTGGGGACATTTCTCATTTCACTGCTCTTCACACAGGAGCTTCTTTCTGTCCCCAGACACGAGTTCCTGCCGGCATGTGTTTATTTCTTCTCGGGCTCCGAGAGGATCTCATAGCCTTGCACTCCACGCTGCAAATGCCCGAAGGTGGGAATGCGATTCGGCCCAGCTGTGTTTTGGTGTCTTCACCAACCCGGTCCTCCCTGGCCTCTCAAGGCTCATGCTGTGGGTCAGGAAGGAAAAGCATCATTTTTGTTAAGTGGTAACTTCCCAAAATCTGGCTTTGCCATCAACAGAGGGTACAGGCAGGAACCCAGCTGTGCTGCGGGACGTTTAAGCCGTCCTGTCCTCGGGCTTCATCTGTGCTTCCAGTCGACTCTCAGCAGCATCTGGGAGTCCCCGGCAGAGACAAATCCACCCGTCCCAAGTCAGGAAAATGCTGAAGGCAAACTGTTCCTGGGAAGGCGCATGCTCCGCTGCTAATTTATGTGACACCTGGAGGAGAAACAGCAGCAGAGAAGGTAAAACTCCAGGCCGCACCTCTCCCCTCTGCCCAGCTGATGGCAACAGACAGAGCTGTCTGCCGGGATTTATTGTTCCGCATCCCTGGGCCTAAAAGTTGGTTTTGTACTTGCACATCCTGATCCCGCTGTCACATTGCAGAAGCCTCCCCTGAAACCTTGAACGATGACAAGATCAATAAGCCTCCTGTGACGTGGCGCCGGCTCAGGCCCTCTGTGCTCTGCCCCCCGCGTGAGGACAATGCGGTCTCCAGATTCAGAAATGGGCGCTCAGGAGCTCGGCCACAGCGTCCTGGGACTCAGCAGCCCTGGGGAGCGAGAGGGGCGAGGGCCACGCGCAGACCCGGGTGCTCGGCTCTAGCGGACTGACCCTCAGACGCAGCGACGCTCCCCCATCGGGAAACGCCGCCTTGTGCCTTTTGGGGGAGGGTGTTAAAGATGGACTGATTTAAATAATTGAAATATGGAGCTCTGTATGACTCTGAGATGAGTGGTCATTTATTTTAAAAGATAAGAGACATGTCTGTCCCCACCACCAAGAGCCGTCTGGATTCCCTCCCCGGGCTGCTGGCTCTGCCTCCCGCCCTCAGGCTGAGCCGAGCGAACCACCACACTGGGAGGGAAAACGCATAAAGAAGGAGGATGGTCTAAGGATGATTTCTATTTCTTTTGTAGTTTTCTGGGGTAAAACAAATTACATTGCCATGGAAACTTCATTTTCTATATATTTTTCAAGAAGTTTCTCAGCGGATTCAGAAACCGTGCAAAGATAGGAGCAGACACAGGAGCACAATTGAAACAGAGTTAAATAGAATCCGATTTATAATTGTGATCCCAGAGACCAGAGCATGTATTAATAAACCACCTCTGGGGGAAACCTACGTTAACATTCCAAAACTTATCCCAGGTTGCATCTCCCACCATATATCATTGGACATTAAAATTCCCCACAGCACTTGGAACTGCAAATTTGCTTTGCAGAAAGTCGGATAATATCAAGTCTGCTGGCTCATTTCTCAGCGAGTGAAGACGCAAACACCAGGAGGCGTCTCTGGGCTGAAACAAACAGCGAGACGTGTCGCTGGTTCCATGTTGGTGTTGGCTGAAGACGTGGCAGGGGTTATCTCGCCTCTTCCCCGCCACAGTCTCAGGCAACATCTGCACGGAGGATGGGCGTCTGCTAAGATGCATGCATGGCGTGCTCGGATGCGTCCCTTCAAACAGCCTTCCCTCACGTGCACGGTTATGATGCACAGGTAATTTATGTGATTGTTCAACACAGTCATTCCCAGATATTGAATCTATTTTTTAATAGTTCAGTAAGACATGACATAAAGACAATGTCCAATTCCCACAGTCATGCAAAAAATCAGCCCCACCGTGCTTGCTAATTGAGTCATTGCCACACAACATAGCACGATTTCCAATCTCGCCTGCTGCGGCTGAAGGGGCTGAGAAATGCTACACGGCACAGGCAGGAACACACGTGCCGAGGGAGGCGTGCGCCTCGTCCCGCATGGGATGCCTCTCCACCTCCTTCAGCAGAGTGACTATTTCAATGATCTTGGTGCCAACAGTGCGAGCGGAACCGACTCCTGCTTTCTCAGACGGCACGAGTGGCTTCAAGCAGGTCACCTGACCTCTACAAGCCTCAGTTTTGACATCTGTCATGAAGGGATCATAATAATACAAATTCCAAGAAGAACAGCTATGAAAACCTAGCCATGACTTTCCATAAAAGTCATCTCCCCAGATCCCCTCACCTCAGAATGGGCATGATCTCAGAATAAAATCCAGTCATTTAACGTAAATATATTTCTCTTAGGATAATCTAATAACATTGCTCAAAACTTACCATGTTGTGTTTTTTTAATGAGCTATTTTAGAATAGTTTTGGGTTTCCAGACATTAGGAAGATAGTATAATAAAAAGAATTCCCATATACCATACACCCTATTACCTCTATTATTAACGTTTTTACATCAGGATGGTACATCAGTCAATAAACCAATATTGATACATTATTATTAACTGAAGCCCATACTTTCTTCAAATTTCCTTAGTGTTACCTATTTTATTTTTTCTTTTCCAGGGTTCCAGCCAGGACACTAAACATTACACTAGTTGTCATGTTTCCTTAGGCTCTTCTTGGCTGTGAAAATTTCTCAGACCTTCCTTGTTTCTGATGACTTTGACAGTTTTGAGAAATACTGGTCAGATATTTTATGGAATGTCCCCCAAGTGGGATTTGTCTTGTGTTTTTGTCATGGTTTGGCTGAGTTATTGGTTTGGGGGAGGGAGACCGCAGAGGTGAGGTGTCTTCTCATTACATCGTATCAAGAGCACGTGGTGTGGTCTGACTTAGCGCTGTTTATGTTGAGCTTGCCCGCCTGGCGTGAGGTGGCGCTTATCGCGTTCTCCGCGGAGCATACGCCTTCTTTCCCTTTTCCATACCCTGCTCTTCGCCCACACTTGGAGTTGGAAGCTGTGCTCCACCTCCTTGAGAGTGGATTATCTAAATAAATCCTTTGGAATTCTTATGCACAAGAGTTTTTCCCCACCCATCTGTTGACCCAGTATTTATTTATATCAGTATGGACAGGTGGATATTCAGTTTATATTCTGAGTTATAATCCAACGCTACTTTACTTATTTTGTGGTTGCAATTATTCAGCCGTTGGGTGACCTTTCAGTTGGCTCCTGGGTCCTTTGCCATAACCCCGTCATCTAAACGGAAGGTCTTGCTGTTGTTATCTCATTGTTTCGAGCGTATTTTAACTTGCAAGCCCTGCAAGGTGCCCCAGGCAGGCTCATCTTGTTTATTTCTTGCCCCGGTCCCAGAATCAGACATTTCTCCAAGAAGCCCTGGAGAATAGCAGTAGAAGTGTTTGGATAATGACATTAAAAACTGAGTTGTGCTTTATACTGAGAAAAGCCTCACAAACTCCAGCCTCTGGACCATATGGTATTTTGGTTGATTCTCATTGAATTTTAGGAAGTCGGCACTCTTGCCACGCCCAGGCGACAGACAAAGTGTGTACAGTGGTCTGCTCACTGCCCCGGACAATCTAGATGTCCTCTCTATCGCATCCACTCCTGGCTGCACATGCAGTCTGCTGGGATGGGGACCTCGGTGCGGTGCTGGAACACGCATCAGAGCCTCCGCCATGTTGGTGTGCCCACAGGTGCTGCTGGTCACTGCGGTTTGCACATGGTGGTGAAGGTCAGCGATCAACACCTGACCCTGGTTAACTTGGTTACCGTGAGCTTACGCATACTTGGGCACGCCACCTAGCCTACGTTGGCTATGCTCTTTGAAGACACTACGTCACCGTAAGAGCTGTCACCATCACTTATCGTGCGGTCAGTCTGCCTTTCACCCTGCAGACCTTCCTGGCTGCCGGGACAATGGCCCCTGAAGAAGAAACCCTCACCTGATTTCTACCTTTTTTTTCCATGTTCAGTTAAATTAACTCAACTGACAACAGGGGGTTGGTACTTTATATTCAGAGAGGCTGGATCAGAGTGGTTTACATTAGCCCTAAATGAGGCCCTGAAGGAAAATTTAATTCACGTCCCAAACCACCTACGTTCTGAACTCAGAGGTGTTATTCAAGAGAGAGGTGAGGCCTGGTGGTTTAAAAATAGGTCCATTTCCTCCTGAGAGGAGAGACTGGTCTTAATCTTTCACTTTGAAGATATTCTAACACCACCTTTGGGTGGGGTTAGCTGTTTCAACTTAAACAAAAAAGTAGTAAGAGTTTCAAAACATCCCTGAAGCCCTAACACGAGGGCTGTCCGGAAAGTATCCAGCCATGTAACATGAACAAGGTATTAGCGATGGCTGGGTACTTTCCGGACAGCCCTCGTGATCGTGCAGAGGCTCGCCCTTTCCTGGACTCCTTGCTTGGACGTGAGGACTGCATGCTCCGCCCAGGAAGGGCTCCTCAGCTAGGTCGCTGGGTCTCTCTTACCCAAAGTGCTTTGCACACGTGTTTTGTCATTAACTTACATCACAAGGGGGCGGGATGTCCCCCTGAACGACGCAGTCGACCAGAGGCTCAGAGAGAAGGTGCCTAATGACATGTTGTGGGAAAATGGCAAACAAGTGCCTTGGAATATCTCATTTCTTATGAGACGGGGCTATGTCTTTCTTCGCTGCCTCTGCTGAAACAAGAGTAAAGGGGCCCTGGAATGGCCGAGGGAAGGGCAGAGCGAGCTGCGCGAACACTCCCTTTGTATAAATAGCTTCCCCTGTGGCACGTGCACCACTGGGGATTATTTTTAAGACAATAGAAGGTAGTTCATCATTGTTTTTCTGTTGTTTGCTCATTTTGAGAGGAAAATTTAGAATTGAGAAAGGGAAATAAACCGACAGGAAGAAGATATAACAAAAATGGAGAAGACAGAGATAAAATACACCAAGCAGGAACGTCACGTGTTCTTCACTGGAATAGATACAGCAATTGCATGAGCACTGAGGTGTGTAGCGTCAACCAGGATTGCAAAGCCTCCGCGCTTGGAGGATCAACACAGAAACAAGCCACTCATACGCGGTAACGATAGGCTGCCGTGCCGGTCCCTGCAGACGGGAGGGGCAGAGGCCGATGGCTGATCAGCTGGGATGGAAAAGCTCAAGCAGGCAGAGGGCCTTAAATAAACGCGTATTTCTTTTTATATTCAGTTCCTATTATGTAGGTTTCCCAGTGGGAGAGCTTACAGGCCCCCAATCTAGACAACCGGAAAGCTGAGTCCTTCCCAGCAAAGTCAGGGATGCAGGTTTCCTAAAGGAGACTCGGACCCAGAGCCCAGCGAGCTGGGAATAAAGTTCTGAGCAGCAGGGATGAGATGGCCCTCACTCTACTCGCGCCTTCCAACGGGGAACAGCAGCACCACCGTATTGGCTTTCTGCGCTGCAGGACAAGTGGCCACAAAGTCTGTGGCTTAAAACGACAGCCACTTATTCCCCCACAGCTCCCGGGGGTCACAGGTTCAAGCGCGGCTTACCTGGGTCCCCTGCTGAGGGTCACATGAGGCAGGAATCATGATGTGGGCTGGCACTGTCTCACCTGGGGCTCAGGACCCGGCTCCAAGCTCAGGCGTTATCGGCAGGGTCACCTCCCTGCGGCTGTGGTAGTCGTGGCGGTTTGCTCCTTGGAGAGCAGCAGGAGGAAAAGCCTCTGACTCTGTGAGGCTCTTTGATTTTGTCCATCTCCAGCCTCTACACCTTTTTAACAGGTCCCTCTGATTAGATCAGGCCTTTCTAGGATAAGCAGCTGCCTTTGATTAGCTCAAAGTCCCTTGATTAGGAACTTCCACTCCATCGTCTGAAAAATCCCTTCACCTTTGCTGCTTAAAACAGCCGCACCCCAGGAGTGACATCTCGTCACATTCACAGGTCCCACCCTCACTGCAACGTAGGGCGTCACCCAGGCGTGTCTGCCAGGGCCAGGAATCGCGGTGACTGTCGTGGAAGTCTGCCACACAGCTACCTATGCAAGACCAGCTTCTAAGGCTGTTGCTAAAAGCACAAATATTCATTTCTTGGGAGAAAGCACCAATAGCGCAGCTATTACCTAAGGACAAGGACCGCAGTGATTCGTGCGTGGAGTTTTACAAATGGGGCCGCTGTGGGGCTCCATGCTTCACCATGCAACAGTCCGAGTTGTTAATGGGCTGTAAGTGCACTTGGGCAAGGAGCACAGCTCTCTAGGAACAAGAGGGAAATTCATTAAGTCACATTCTCTCCAGGTGCTTTGGCTTCTAGACTTCTCTTTGTAATTCTTCCCCCTTTTTAAACACAGGATACATATTAGAGTCTCTTGACAGTTTTCAGACGTCCTGGCGGGAGTCTAAAAGGAGGCCTTGCAGAGGTTCTGTTTTCCATCTTTGTGCTCTTAAGCAAAGAAAGCCATTTAAGGGGCCCCGGGCAGTTTCGTGCATTATCAGACAGTGAAACGAAGAGACCACTTACAGCCGGTGCCGATCAGAGATGGGAGGCGTCTTCTGTGCCCAGACCTCTCTCCTGACAACAGAGTGAGAGCCTTTACGCTAAAACCGTGGCAGCCGAGAACTCAATGTAAGAAAATCCTCAATTAAAGTGTTTCTCTTACGACATTCCACATGTGGGAGAATTCTGGTGACCGCTGACACAAATAGCCTCAACTAGTCCTGCCACTCATCGGTGGCAGACACTGGCTCTCACCGTGGTGGGTCCTGTGTGACCCACCGCACAAGCACACACGGAAGCTCAAAAGCAGGGACCCTGCCAGCTGCTTCCCCTTAACCCTTTGAAAATAGCCAAGAAGAAGAGATGCACTGTTCTGTTTTACTGTGTTTACTTTTTTAAATTTTTATTATAATACCAGAAGTCATCCATCTTTATTTTAGATAAAGTAGAATATTTATCTGTGCAAAAAGAAAATAAAAATCACTTGCAATCCTACTGTGCAGAGATATTTAGTCAAACACTTGGAATCTCTCTCTTCAAAACCTATCTCCATGCATGTGTGCGTGCATGTGTGTGTGTGTGCGTGTGTGTGTGTGTGTGTGTGTGTGTGTGTGTGTGTGTGGAGTGCGGGAGGGAGCCAGAGGACACATTTTTTAAATAATGGGGTAATAACCTGTACAGTGTTTTGTAACCTCTTATTTTTTTTATTTGACCAGGAACTTTTCTGAATAAAGACTGTGTCTTAACCGTCATCGTGTTTCCAGGGCAAAGCGTGACATCGGCATGTAGCAAGTCCTCAGTAACGTCTGTAGGACAACCTGTCCCTGTTAATGAACATGGAATGGCAGCGTCCTGTCGGGAATTGCGCAGTGGCGCCTTGGATGATGTCATAATTCAGTGTTCCCGAATTATGACATTGTACTACTGAGAATCTGAGGCAGTAAATGGATAAAAATGTCTTTATCTTAATCATAATGTATTTTAGTTCGCACTTAAAAAAGTACATACATAGCATATCACCCCTGTGATTTCACAGATTTTTTTTTTTTAAGGTTAGGCCTAAGTACTATTTAAGTTTTAAAAAAGAAAGAAAAAACTCGTAAGTAAATAACAATTCAAGAAGTTCTCAGATTTGACAAACATGATAAAGACGGCACCTCGAATGATGAACGTTTAGACTACTGAGACCTGATTCATTTAACCATTTCTCTCCTAACACACTCATTGATCGTTTCCTTCATTTTTTCTGTTATAAAAACGCTGTAACATCTTCCTACATATACTGTCATATGTTGACTTGATTATTTCCCAAGAGTAAAATTCCCAGAAATGAAAATGTTGCGTGGCTGGAATGTTTTAAAGCTGTTGATATATAATGACGAAAACCATCCGACTGGAATCTGAGCTTGTGCCGTGTACCTGTCCCCAGTCGTGCGTGGGGAGGAGAGTGGCTCTGCCTTTTTAGAAACCGTCTGTACCACGGAAGTGAAAAGGCGTGAAGGTTTTGCCCGGGGAAGGAGCAGCTCATGTGAGTCTGTGCTCCCTCCCCAGGGCCCCTTCCCGTCTGGTCTTCGTGGCCTCTGCGTCTCGGTCTGTCTGGCTCACCCCTCTCCCTTGGACGTACGCCTCTCTCCATGTGTGTCTCCCTCCCTGCTTCCCCTCCCTTCCTTCTACCCCCAAGAGAGAGCTGTGTGTAAATTTTCAGTTTAGGTAATAATGCAGTGTTTGATAGTTCGGTATTTGTCATTCAAAATAAGGGAAAGCTGATGTTTGTATTACTAACGAGGTATTCCAAGGGTTTGCCTTTCAGTTTGGAGACTGCCACTAGGAAGTAGGAGCTGCCTGCACCTGAGACAGGTGGTTCTCAGGGAACAGTCTCCAGCAGACTCCCGGGGCGTCCCTTGGCCACCCGCATTCAGGCCTCCAGTTGCTTTGTTTTTGAGGGGAGGCGGCACTGCTCCCACATCGCAGCATGGTCCTCTGCGGGCAGCGTCGCCCTTACCTTGCAACACCCTGCCCACCTTGGCTGCAGGTGGACAGCCCTGGGCCAAGGCTGCCGTTCTCCTTGTGGCTGGAGCCACACAGAGACCTGGAATCATTCCCGCAAAGCCTGAGTCGGGACACCTGTGTCCAGTGCTGAGCCTGGAGCAAGGATTGAAACGAAACTGGAAATGATGGAACGGTGGCTTCTATGTTAGATATTTGCCTATCATATCCGCAAAACATTATTTAATTAACTCTTTCCAATTGACAAAGTTGTCTTTATCACTTACAAAGCTTGCTTCAAAAGAAGGCTTTATATCTCCTATAAATGAAAAGCCAATACCACTCATAATAAAGTTACCATATAAATAAAAACAGGGAAGACAAAGAAATGTTCCTAAAGTCTCACTTGATACTAAAGCCTTTTGGAGACCCAAGCTTGCGGCCCTCCCCTAGTTTTCTCTAGGGAGCTCAGCGAGACCAGAGCGTTGCTAAAGGCAGGCTAGGGCTGCAATGAGGCTTTCGCGCTAACTCTGCAGGAGACCTGAAGCCAAGAGACCCCTGTCCTTCAACTCAACAGCGCTGGCCAGTTCCCTGTCCCTGCATCAGCACAAATACCACCCGTACTTTGTGAAACCCTGAAATTGTGATGGTCTTTTTGGTGGCAACTGATAACAAACACACAGCAAACCAAAATAATGTGCATGAGGTGGTTCCATATACAAAAATGCATGAGGGTAGTGCATCACATTCACAGAATGAAAGATGAAAACACACAATCGTCTCAGTGGATCTAGAAAGCATTTGACAGCATTCAACACTCACGCACGATAAAAAGAAAAATACACTCAACAAACTAGGAACAGTGGTCAACTACCTCAACATAATAAAGCTGTATAGGAAAAACCCACAGCAAACATCGTATTCAAAGGTGAAAAAGCTTTTCCTCTGAGACCAAGAACAAGACAAGGATGCCTCCTCCACTGCTTTGACGTGCTAGCCGGAACAATTAGGCAAAAAAATAAAAATAAAGAAACGGCATCCAAACTGGAAAGGAAGAAGTAAGATGATCTGTGTTCACAGGTGATACGATATTACTGTATGTGGAAAGCCCTAAAGAGTCCACACATGAAAGAAATCCGTTAGAGCTAAGGAATAAATTCAACAAAATATCGGAATACAAAGTCAACACACAAAAATCAGTTGCATTTCTATATACTAACAATGAACAATACAAAAAGAAATGACAAAACCGATTCCACTTACAATAGCAGCAAAAATAATAAAATACTTATGAATTAATTTAACCAAAGACGTGAAAGACTTCTACAATATTATAAAACATTGCTGAAATGTTTTTTACTTGTGATAAAATACATATAATATAAAATTTATCAACTTAATTATTTTTAAATGTACCCCTCAGTAGTGTTAAGTATGTTTACATTGTTGCCCAACTGATTTCCAGAATATTCTATCTTCCCAAACTGAAACTCTGCATCTATTCCCCCCGCCCCCAGCCCCCAGCAACCACCATTCTACTCTTTCTCTACGAAACCAACCACCCCAGCTATCTGGTATGTGTGGAATCATACAGGATTCATCTTTTTGTGACTGGCTTATTTCATTTAATAGTATAACATCCTCAAAGTTCACCCGTGTTGTAGCATGTGTCAGAATCTCCTCCCTCTTTAAGGCGGAACGATGCTCAATCCCGTACTGATGCCACCTGGGCCCGTCCATCCATCCATCCGTCGACACTCGGGCTGTTTCCACCTGTGAGCACTGCTGCTGTGCACGTGAGCCTGCCAACATCTTCTCGAGTCCCTGCTTCCAATTCCTTTGGATGGACACCCAGCAGTGGGATTGCTGGATCATACGGTAATTCTATTTTTAATTTGTTGAGGAACTTCCAGGCTGTTTCCACAGTGGCTGCACCGTTTTACACTCAGGGCTCTGGTTTTTAAGTGGATGGGACTGAGAGTGAACCAGACTGAAGGTGACACAAGGGAGTTTCTGTTATCTGAGAACATCAGAAGAAGGTGTTGGTCTTTCCTCCCAGGGGCACCCATCAGGTGTAAAAGGGACAGTGGAATAAAGAAACAGCTGCTCCTGCTCACATGCTGGGACCCCCAGGTGCACGAGCAAACCAGCAAGCCCAGCTCATGCCGGCCCCACCTCCCAGCCCCTCTCACACAAACCCTCTGAGCCCAGGTCCTGGGCAGCCTGAGCTCTGTGAACACACCCGTCCTGCCCTGCACTCTGGTCTCTGCCCCCCCACCACCTCCGTCCCAGGATGCCAGCCCTCTCGGCAGGCTCAGCCCAGTCCTAGTCCAAGGGGCCGGGGGGTCTCCCCACGTCTCAGCCTCTGTGGTGCATGACTGCCCCACTCCTGGGTCAGAACTGCACCGGAACCTTGGTTTTCTCACCTGTGGAATAAAAGCACGAAGAGCCCCTTATATAAGAGCTGCCGTTCACGTTGCCAAGAGTAAGCCGGATGAGGCACATCGAAGGCTGCATGTACTAAGGACATAATAAATTCTCCTCCTCCTGGTTTTTATGACGCAACACCTGCAGGGAGCATCCAGGTTGGGGGACTCCTCCTTATCTCCTGACCGTTTCCCCTTTCATTAGCCCAGGCGGCCCATGAGCAGGTGAGGCGGAGGGGGACTTTCTCATCGCCCCTGCTTTACGGGTCAGGCCAGCCCAGCCTTGTGCCCGACCACCTTTCCGCTCCAGCGGAGCTGCTGTGCCCTCGCCTTGTCAGACCCTCCCGGATCGCGTTCCCTGTTTGGAGGGCTCTGCGCTCCTCAGACCGGGGACCAGCTGCTCGTCCTCCTCTCAGCTCTAACGTCGCTGTCTCTGGACACGACCTCCTGTAACCGTCTCTCAACACACCAGGGACGTCAGCCTCGCAGGACGTGCCACCACGGTCTATATTATGTTGCCTTTGTGGGTGCCAATGACTAAGCCGCCACGAGGGCCGGGATCCTGGCGGATTTGTTCATGTTCCACTGAGAAACTCCGCGAACACTGCTGAGTGGACGAGGCTTTCATGGCTTGATCAAGTCTTGCTGGGAAGGCAGAACAGGGGCTCCGGCACAGACCTGGGAAAGTCCACATCTGCCCTGTAGCTGGATAAGTGTCCCGGTCATACAATTTTCTGTGGCTGATTTCTCTGACTCAGGAAATGCACGAATTAATAAAAACATGGACCTTGAAGCTACTCACATGCAGTAAAATCCATGATCCCTGCCCCAATAATGTTTGCATTTTCTGTGCCCCAGAGCGCCTCCCTGCCCTCCTCACCTAGAAATGCTCCTCAGGGCTTGAACTTCCACTTCGTCGGGGAAGCTGTCCCTTGGATTCCCTGCTGGCTGCAATCCCGACACGACACATTCACACAGGGCCGCACCCTCCCCTCTCGGCACCCCTATAGGTTGGATTTTAGACGTTGGTCCAGTCACTTGGGGAACATCTCCACCCCCGACAACAGCCTGCTTCAGGCCTCAGCACACGCCAGGCCCAGAGCACAGCTGGTGTGGACACGCTAAGTCAGCGGGGCAATGGATCGCGCCGAGCCCATCGCTGCCGCAGGTGGGCCGCAGGTGCGTTTGGACTGTGTGGCTACGGGGAAAGCTAACGCTTGTGATCATTCTGGATTTTCTTTCTAGAGCAGAATGCACAACCAAGAGTGGAAAATAACCAGGTTCAAGGAAATCTGTCAATCCTCATGAATTAATTGCTGATTCCAGCTGCACTCAGCATCGCGTGAGGCTCTAGGCTGCTGCATCGGATTTCTGGGTAGAAACCCAAATTCCCAGTGTGCGCTGGGATCTTCCGACACGCGCCTGACTGGCCGCTGTTTTTCCTAGGTCTTGTTGAATGATTCATTGCGACTCCCAGCAGACTGTCGCTGCTACCGATGCAGGAGAATCAACAAACAGTGCTTGGAGAAAGACGTTTGTATACTTCTGTCCATGCATCATAGCTCAAATAGGAGAAAGATAAACTCATTATTAGTCTACCTCGGGCTGTGCAATAAAGAACTGATGCATCAGGTGAAACCTTCAGGGAATGATTAACAAAATCAAATTCTGGCTCATTCATGTCATTTTTCCTTAAAGTTTGCTGGGAAGAAGAACGTGGCCTCGGACGATCCAATTATCTGGTCTCGTGCTCCTCAGCTGTGAAAACGCTCTTCCCAGCATCGGGTCACGTTGTTCCTGGGAGTGCACAAGTCAGAAGCAACACTCAGGAAAACAAAGAAATTCACTGCAGCCTGGGAAAACATGGAGATTTTTTACAAGAAAATATATGTTTATTTTAAACGTGTGTGTGTGTGTGGTTTCAATGTGCAAAGTTTTAATTTGTATGTAAAGCTATTACTACCTGGGAGATAACGTAAAAATGAAAAACAAAAACAAAAATAGAGTAATTTTCATTTTCCTGTTGTCCTCATGAATATAAAATTCTCCTCTTCATCATGAGAAAATTAATTAGAAACTGTCTCAGGAGACCTGAATTCTAAGCCTGATTCTATTTCTAAATAGCTGTTTGGCTTTAAGCAAGTCACTTAACTGTTTGAATTTTTGTTAAATAAGTACAGAACAACTTATTGTTTTTAATATATGGACCAAAATAGACTTGCTACTGTTTAACTGAGAATGAAAATGTGTTTATTGAGTCACATGAAAAACTGTTTTATTACATTCTCAGAGTAACTACTTTAAACATTAAAAATAGAAATAAGAAAATCAGTACTTCTCTCTGGATCCTAAAAGGTTAATATCTAGTCGATATTGCTTCACAGCACAAAAGCCTTCTAATATTTATTCCTGAAAACTGATGTTGAGCCTTAGCAAGCAGGTTGGAGGCTGCCTGCGGCCTCAGAACTGACCTCGCCGAAGTTAAGAATCCACCCACTTTAATTCTAAGTGTCTTTGCTTTGTAGTGTCCAGGTCTGTTTGGGAATGTGACTACCTGATCTACTGTTAGGCTTTAGAAATAGTCTCTTGCTGTCAGTAATGATCACTCACTTCCAGTTAACTACTCCTAAATCTGGACCTGATCGTGGACGGTGACAAAGCCGAGAAGGCAACGCATTATCGACGTGTAGTCTTTGCCACACACCCTCACTCCAAAGGGCAGATGAAGGATTCAAACCTCCTCCAGTTTCCAGACAGAAACTACTGCCTTACTCCTCTGCGATCCTGAGACTTTTCATTTATTCATGATGAAACATCAGGTGAGGGAGCCCCTCTCCCAAACGGTTGCTTGTTTTCGAGAGCTGCGAGAGATCCGAGGCACAGCACTGGTGTTTCCTCTCCGCGGCAGTGAGAAGGAATGAAAGCAGGAGAGGGGGAGAGGCACGAACTTGCTAGAATATTTATGTTATCAGAGATAACCTCAAGACTCCTGAAGACCCTGGGACGTGACCCACCTTCCCCTCAGAACGGGACGCAGTAAGGCCGCTCTGGGGGGAGGGCTGCGCGAGTGGAGCTGCCTGCTTGGATCAGAGCTAGCAGGGGCCTCCTCCCTGCTTCCACCCAAGGCCGCGCTTCCTTCCCCCCGCCTCCCGCCCCCCTCCTGGCCAAGTCTGACATCAAAAATTCTGTTTAGTGTTTGATTCCAGGAGAACAGAGGACATTTGTGGTATCTCACTGGCATTCCTCGTGTTCTTTGCAATTTTACAGGATACGAAATAGTGTATGCAAAATCCCCATAACTATTACATAATTTCCACTTGTGAGAGGAACAAAAGAAAACAAAATACGAGATCTTACTCAACTATATCTCTATCTTTTAAAAATACATATACAGAAAACATTTACCCCTCTCCTTATGTGCTTGTTAATCCAAAAGGAAGTCACTTTTCTGTTCTAATATCTCCCTAGAATATCAACCTACTATTTATTATTTTTAGAGCAAACTTGTGGAAGTTTCCCATATGTTTCCAGGAATCGTCACTCCCTAAGGGAAGGTCTGCAGTCCAAGCAGGTGGTCACCCTTGATGGCTGATTAAGTTTTTCGCATTTGCAGAGGGGATTCTAGTCCAGGAAACATGTGACCAGGAAGAGAGGGAGGGCTTCGCAGCTGTACTGGGTGACCCAAATTGTTCCTTGTTTGGAGCGTGAGCTGCCACCTGGGTTCAAATGCCCAGAGAGGTATGCAGGCATCTCCAGTTCACCCAGACGCTGCCTCCTGCCCGAACTGTGATTTCATCCCTCCCCTGTTCCCATTCCTGATTCTAGTTACTTGGCGTTTATTCCATAAGCATCTGCTGAATGTCTCCTACGTGCCAAGATGGAGCTGGGCCCTGGACACACAAGGAGAGATGAAACATGGGCCTTGCTCTCCAGAGACTCACAGATGGGAAGAAGGACTCACAGGCAGGAATCTAAACATAGAGCCCCTTGTTGTAGGAATGACGGTCACCATAACAACAGCCACCAGCACGCACTGAGCCCTCCCTGCATGCCCGGCTCGACTCCGGGAGCTTCACCTGTATTGATTCACCTGGATCCACAGCAACCCCAGGAGGACGCTCAGGGACAGGGGCAGGGACCTGAAGAGGCTTCCCCAAATTCGCCCAAAGGACCAGGCAGGAGAGCCCAATCTCAAAGCCTGATCTGCCTAATTTTAGAGCCAGACTTGACCCTGGATGGTCCTGCCCGTGATCCACGCTGCACTGGGGGAAACACCAGGAAACAAGGACTTTCAACTCTCTCGACTTACGTTTTCATCTCAATTAGCCACGTTGCCCTTTTACTTTTTTATAAACAAAAACAACTATGAAATTGCCTACCATGAGACAGACTGTTGTGAATTCATAGAAGTAAAGGTGCACACCCTCCAATGTAGGTGTGAAGCCCCAAAGAGGGGCAAACCCCACTGCTGCCCATACGACCATAGCTACCACATAAAAGTGCTGCAGACGCAATCATTTCACTATGTTTTGTGTGTTTATCTTGATAAATTAACAAAACATAATTCTGTGATCTCAGACTCGTGGTTCTCAGTAGAGGGGGACTTTGTCAACGACCCCAGGCATTTTTGGTTGTCATTACTGGGAACAGGGCAGGCAGGGGTTGGGGGGCCACACAGGGGATAGGCATCAGGATGTGGCCGAACATCCTGCAATGCCTGGGGCAGCCCCCACACAGCAAAGAATTACCCAGCTCAGACGCCAATAGCGCTGAGGTTCAGAAACTGTGCTTCAGACGTATATTTAAACTAGACAGGCATTTGCTTGTTCATTTCTGGGTGGAGATCATTAGATATCATCACAATATAACAGAGCTGAACCAAGCTGCAAATACACCTCTACACTATGCGTAACTTAACATTGACTAGACTGACTTGGTCTTTCCTGTTTTGTACAACATCTTTCCCTCTCAGACTTGAGATAAAACGAGCAAATCATCTATTTGTACCCTCACACTTTAAAGTTTAGTTTCCATGTACAACTTATAATTCTTACAGTGTCCTAACAAAAGACCTCTCCCCTCCCTCGCCCCTAAACTCCAGGTGCCCTGCCCACGGATGCAGAGCCAAACAGATACATTTCCCCAAGTACAATTAAAGAGATCGACTGCCTATTAGTAGAAGGCACCCTGGTATCAGCTAATCTGAAATTAAGTGGGAGATATTCTGTAAAGGCTATGTTTTGTTAAGCAAGCAAAATGTAAAACCGTCACATCTTTAGTGATTGATTAATGACCTTTTAAAGGACCCTGCTAAATGGGAAAATTGAAGAATGTGAGAGCAATTAAGGAGCTCTTGCAAGGCAGTTCACTTATCAAAATGACTTGGACAAGATTTCGGCTGGATCATTGGCCCTTGTACCTTAACTGCTGTCAAATTGTATCCAATGGCCCCAAGAAGACTATTTTAGGCATATCAGCAAAATGCCACCCCGAACCTTTAGCAGCAATTATGGCTTAGCAGACATCGGCCACGCAGAGATGTGGACTGAACTTCTCGGCGAGCTTCGATCTGCACAGCCCAGATGCCCAGCCGATCCCGCGCCCGCCTTCTCTTGCAGGTATGTGCTGTTTCCATTAGCATCCTCCAGATAAAAGCCCCTGTCTGCAAAGGGTAAAAGCTAAGCTAGCTCAAGTGATGCGGCACTTTGTTCCAGTAAGGCTTCCTTTGAAATAGCAATTACTAATGTGCACCAGGTAATTTAGGGAAACGGAGCTAAAACCACCCAAGAGCTTTGAACAGAAATATCATCCCAAAGCATTTCCTCTCCTTTCCCTTTTCTTCCTCGGGCTTTTCTGTTTGATGAAAATGAACTCGTTCCTCCTGAGATCGCCCCAGCCCTTGCTGTCATTGAGGAGGGCTCTCTGGGCGCTAAACGTCGAGGATGTTTGCTGAGCATCTTGGTTGCATCCAGACAGAGCGGTTGCCCCATGCTCAGGGCTCTTCTTGGACAGAAACGTTTTTTGTTTTTTGTTTTTTTTTTTCCTGGGCCCAACTCTGGCTCCTTGGCCCACAGTGGGGAAAAGAGAAGATTAAACACTCACTCAGACATATTTGCCTTGGAGGTCTGTTTTTAAAAGCACCACATGCCAAGGACATCACCAAATTTAATCTCTCCCCTGGGTGTGATAAAAGTGAGTGAACCGACTTCTGATTGCTTACGATGCCAAGGTTTTCATTTTTTTTCAATTCATGGACCACTTGGGAGGGTTGAGAATCAGGCTCTATCTGGTTTTTATCTCCACGGATGGCCGCGAGTCTGATCAGTCAGACAGGAACTGTGCACGCCTGTCCTCCTCCTCTTGCTGCAAATCCAGGGCCGGCCTCTGCTCCAGGTGAAACAGACCGACTCCTGCATCGAAGCACTGACTTCCTTTCAGGGGAACTTCTCGGCGGCGAATGCAGGCAGTGGGGGTGGGTGCTTTGTCTGTTCCCACCTCTCCCACCCAGAGTGCACTGATCCCATGTGACTCTTCCCAAATTTTATAGCTTCCCAAGTCCTTAGATAACTGGGATCTTTAAAAAGTGGCCTTGGCTGCCTTATTTGTATGGTGGGGGTAATAATATCTACCTCATGCAGTTGTGAGACTTAAATAAAATAAAACAGCAAAGTGCTTGCAGATGGCTCTGGGATTCTATGCAATAATTTGGGGCAAGAATCTGGAGGGTTGGAGGGAAGGAGTGAGGAAAAGGGTTTGCCTGAAAGCGGCCACCGCAGAGCAAAGGTATTATTTATTTTGCAAGATTTGAGCTGCACATTTGTTAGGATGGCACTGTGGCTAAAGATGCTTCTATCTGCATTCTACATAAGATTAAAAAATATCATTGTACATATCAAAGACTGTTATTATTAATGTACTCAGAGCAACTAAGAATAAATGATGAGAGTTATGAGACCAGCAATCCCACGCCCTATCCAGAGTCACTCCTTAGTCCTGCCTCTGTAAAAGGCTTAGTTTCTATTGTTATTGTTGTTTTAACATTTTAGTTTGAATCATTTTAGATTTACAGCACAGTTGCAAAGACATTACAGAGTACACCCTTTACCATGCATACTTAATCAGCTTCCATTAATGGAGACTTCTGACAACCGTGGTGCATTTATCCCAACTAAGAATTAACACCGAGTGGCACCAAGCTATTAATAAACCACACGCTATTCCATCTCACCAGTTTTTCCATTAATTCTCTCTTCCTGTACCAAAATCCCACCCAAGATATGCTCGTGTCATTGTCCTGTTTAGTCATTGTGTCTCTTTAGTCAGCTCTGGTCTGTGACACTTTCTCAGACATTTATTATTATGTACCCCAAATTGGGTTTATCTGATGTTTTCTCATGATGGGAATGGGGTTATGGATTTGGGGGAAGAAGAGCCCGGAGATGAAGCACCCTTCTTTCTCATTACCTCGTACCGGGGGTCCATGGTGTCCCTGGAGACACTAAGTTCACTGCTTGATTAGGTGCTGTCCGTGGGGTTCCTTCTCTGTCCAGTTCCCTAGCCTTCCCTCTCCAGACTCTATCCCAGGGGTCTGCAAACGTTTTCTCAAAGGGCCGGATAGTAGACACACCAGGCTTTGTGGACCAAGAATCAATGTTGAGACTGATACGTAGGCATTTATGTATCAGATAAAATGTAACCATTTGAAAATGTTAAAAAAAATAGCTTGAAGGAGGTAAAAAAGCAACAGCCGGCTTTTGTCCAAGACCAAGCTTTGCCAACCTGTGCTCTGTTCCTGCAGAGAGAGTCATGAAGTCCCACCTGCACACGGGGACGGGGACTAACCTCCATCTCCTGGAAGGAGGAGTAACAGAGAATTTGTTAAAACCTGTAAGGCAAATAGTAATCGCTTCAGGGAAAAACTTCGCAGCTATGCAAATACCCCGTTCCTCCCCAGAGTTTCTGCCACTGACTTTGGCCTTCATCAGTGGATGCTGCTGCCGTAATTTTCCCTGTCATGTTCTGTGGTCACTGTCTATTTCCCTCATCCCACCTGCATTTATAGTTTAGATTTCTGGATTTGTCTCATCTTCCCCATGTGTTTATTTATTCGATCCACTATTTATACCTCTGTGGATTAATGAATATAAATTTTATTCTTTAGGTTATAAACTTACAGTGTCTTGATTCCTTTTGTGGCTCTAATTAGTCCAGCTTGGGCCACTGGGAGCTGGATCAGGTTCTCCTGTGACTTTGTGACATGCCCCATCTTTTCTTTTTCCAGAACTGTCTTAATTTTCTGGCACTATGAGATGCTCCAGGCTCATCTTATATTAATATTTTCCCTGACCCAATCCTTCAAATCAGCCATTTTTCAAGGAGCCCTGGTTCTTTTTATTGGAGAATGAAGCTTAGAAACCAAGACACAGGCGCTAGGTGTGCATGTCACTTCTGGGATGCAACCACTCTGCTGACAGAGAGAGGAAATATATCTGTATTTATGTCTGCACATCTCTATCTATAGCCACCAAACCCACTCATACACAAATGTGTATATTTTCTGCATCTGTCTGTACATATAGTGAAATAAACAGACTTCATGCTGACATTCCCAACTCTAATCCCACAACTGAGGGTCCACTTTAGACTGCCCCTTACTCACATGTAACTTCTTCCTCTGGCAGTTAAACACCTGACTCTCACTATCTAGAATTTATTTACTTGTTTGTTCAACTGTAATATACTTATAAAGTAGTTTCAGAATTTCTATCCCCATGAGGAAAAACCTCACCATCTAGAGTGCAGTGTAATATATGCATGTTTTGCCATTAGTCTTACAGTATCTGGGGAAAAAATATATGTTCCAAAATTATTTAGGTCAGCTCCTTTTTTCTCTACCCCCGCAGTGAGGGTTTGCCATACTTTTGTAATACAGTTAGATTTATTGGCACAATCTGCACTACATCCTGGGAATCCCAACATCCTGGGTGAATATTTTTTTAAGTTATTCAAAAATATTTTATATCTTCATTGAGTACTGATCACTCTTTGTGATGTACAATTCTACTGATTTTGGCAAGCGTTTAAGGTCGTGTGTCCATCACCACTATTCCATACTGAATATTCCCACTATTCTAAAAATTCCTTTAAAGTGATCTTTTGGCATCAACCACTCATGCTTCCCCCAACCCCTGGCAACCACTAATTTGATTTTCACCCCTATAGTTTTCCCTTTTCTGTAAGATCACTTAAATGGAACCATACAGTATGGAGCCTTTGGGTCTGGCTTCTTTCATTTAGCAAAAGGCATTTACGTTTCATCCATGCTGTGCAAATTAGTAGTTTGCACCTATGCTACTGTCTGTTTATCCATTCTGCTGTTAAAGGAAATCTTGGCTGTTTCCAGTTTGGAGTAACTATTAATAAACACACTATAAATACTTGCGTGAAGATTTGTGAGTGAATATACATTTCCAGTTCTCTCCGGCAAACACCTGGAAGATTGCTGGATGGTATGGCAAGTGTAACGTTATACAGAACCGCCAAGCTGTTTCCACAGTGGCTGTGCCATTCTATATTATTAATGCCGCAAGCAATGGGTAAGCGTCCCTGCGTTTCATCCTCATGGCATTTGGTATTGCTGGTATTTTCTTCTTCTTCATTTTAACTACTCCGCTCAGCATGCCGTGGCAACCCCCTTGTGATATTAGTTTGCATGTCTCTGTTTTCTAATGACACTGAGCGTCTTTCCATACGCTTGTTTGCCATCTGTGTGTGTTCTTCACTGAAGTATCTACTCAGATTTTTGGCCTATTTTTTAATTGGGTTGGTTATTTTCTTATCATTGAGTTTTAAGAATTCTTTTTATATTTTGCAAACAAGTCCTTTATTACATATACATTTTGCAAATATTTTCTCCCGGTCTGTGGCTTGTCCTTTCATTCTCTTAACAGCGTCTCTTGCACAGCAGAAGTTTTTGGGTTTAATAAGGCCCAGTTTTCTCTCAAGGATGGTGCTTTTGATCTTGCATCTAAAGGCTCGTCACCGATTGCAACATAATTTAAATTTTCTCTTACACTTTCTTCCAGAAGAGAAGTTTTACAGTTTTACGTTGTATATTTCAGTCTATGATCCATTTTGAGTTAATTTTTATGAAAGGTGTAAAGTCTGTATCTAGGTTCGCTATTTTGCCTATGAATGCCCAATTGTTCCAGCATTTTTCCTTGAGAAGACTGTTATTTTACCATAATTATATTTGATTCTTTGTCAAAAAGCAGTGGATATATATTTATATGGGTTACTGTTGGGCCTCTGTTCTGTTCCGTTGATCTGAGTGTCTGTCCTGTCCCCAATGCCAGGCTGTCTTGAGTACTGCAGATTTACAGTAAACTTTGAAATTGGGCTCGGTGACTCTTCCAATCTTCTTCTTCTTCTTGAGTTATGTTGGCTATTCTAGTTCTTTGACCTTTCCATATAAACTTTAAAATCAATTTGTCAGTATCTAAAAAATAGCTGGATAAGATTTTGATAAGGAATGCACTGAATCAACAGATCAAGTTGAGAAGCATTGACATCTTAATAATATTGAATCTTCCCATCGATGCATATGGACCATCTCTCCATTTATTTAGATCTTTGATTCATTTCATTAGAATTTTGTTATTTTCCACACATAGATTCTGTTCATAATTTGTTATATTTACACTGAAGTACTTCATTCATTTTGGTGCTATAGTAGATGGTGTTGCTTTTTAAATTTCAAATACCAGTAATTTAAATACCAGTGTTTCTTGCTAGTACATAGGAAATCAATTTGCTTTTTGTACTGTAACCTTACATTCTGTGACCTGGTCGTACTCCCTTACGAGTTGCAGGGTGGTTGCTTTGTTTTGTGTTTTTGTTCATTTTAAAGGATTTTCCACATATAAAATTGTGGCATCTGTGAAAAAAAGTTTTATTTCTTCTTTCTCATTCTAGACATACTTTACTTCCTTTTCTTCCCTTATCGCACTGGATAGGATCTTCAGTGTGATGTTGAATAGAAGTGCTGAGAGTGGACATCCTTTTCCCGTTCATAATCTTATAGGGAAAGCTTCCAGTTTCTTATCAAGTATGGCGTCAGCTGTAGGTTGTTTGCACATGGTCTTTACCAGCTGAAGAAATGTTCCTCTATTCCCAGTTCTTATCAGGATTGTGTGTTGGATTTCACCATATGCTTTTCTACATCAATTTATACGATCATATGGGTTTTCTTCTCTAGCTATGGATGTGGTGGATTACATCAATTAATTTTCAAATGGTGAACCAATCTTGCATACCAGGAATAAATCCCACTTGGTGTGGTGTTTAACCTTTTTATACCTTGTTGGATTCGATGTGCTAACAGTTTATGGAGGATTTCTGCGTCTGCATTCGTGAGAAATATTGCTCTGTAGTTTTCCTTTCTTGTAATGTATGCAGGCCTCATAGCATTTCCTCCAATTCTGTTTTCTGGAAGAGATTGTGGAGAATTGGCATCGTGTTTTTAAAACGTTGGGTGAAATTTAACACTGAAAGATGTGGGCCTAGAGATTTCTTTTTTGAAAAGTTATTAGTTATTGATGTGATTTCTTTTTAGGAAATGTTAATTGAAATTCTCTCTTTCTCCTTGTGTGAATCTGGTTAGTGTGTCTCTCAAGGAATTTGTCACTTTTGTCTAAGTTACCAAATGATTCATTAACCAATTAATGTTCCTGGGATCACTAGCACTCAGCCCCTTTCACTCAGATATTGGCAATTTGTGTCTTCTCTCTTCTTTTCTTGGTTAGTGTGGCCAAAAGTTTATCAATTTTTTGCTATTTCCAAAGAACTGGCTTTGAGTTTGTTGATTTTCTCTATTGTTTTCCTGATTGAATTTCATCGATTTCTGCCCCAATTTTTATTTCTTTTCTTAGACTTGCCTGAGACTCAAACTGCTCTTCCTTCTCTACTTTCCTCAGGTAAATCTTAGATTGCTGATTGTAGATCTCTTTCTTGATGTTTACATTTAATGCTAAAATTTTAGCTCTAAACATCACTTCCCAGTGTTCTGATTGACCGCATTTTCATTTTTATT
This sequence comes from Propithecus coquereli, assembly GCF_000956105.1. Taxonomy (NCBI): domain Eukaryota; kingdom Metazoa; phylum Chordata; class Mammalia; order Primates; family Indriidae; genus Propithecus; species Propithecus coquereli. The sequence goes on along the minus strand of NW_012153341.1, from coordinate 641,729 downwards.
AAGTGATTGTCAATTTCTTCTGAGATTTCTTCTTTGCCCTGTGTCTTATTTAGATGTGTGTTGTTTAACCTCCAAATATTGGGGGATTTTCCAGGTCTCTTTCTGTTAATAATTTCTAGTTTAATCCATTATGACCTGAGGACATATTTTGTGTGATTAATATTCATTTAAATTGATTAAGGTTTATTTTATTAAGGTCTTGAATGTGATCTATCTTGGTGAATGTTACACGTGAGCTTGAGAGGACTGGGTATCCTGATGTTGTTGGATAGACAGAGAAAATACCCCTTCCCTGCCAACTGGATCAAGCAGATTGGTGTTGCTGGTCAAAGCAACCACGTTCTTACTGATTTTCCACCTGTTTGATCTATCAGTCTCTAAAAGGTGTTACCATCTCCAGTGGTAACAGTGGGGCTGTCTGTTTCTTTTTTAGTCCATCAATCTTTTTAGTCCATCAGATATTTTTATGCTCTGCCGTTGGTGCATACCTGTTTAGGGTCATTAGATCTTCTTGGAGGATTAATTCCTTTATATTGATGCAATGGCCCTCTTTTTTCCTGATCGCCTTTCTTGTTCTGAAGTCTGGTTTATCTGAAAATAATACAGATACACCTACTTTCTTTTGCTTAATGTTAGCATGGTGCATCTTTCTCCATCCCTTTAAGTTTAACCTACCGCACAGACAACATATAGTTGCGTCCTGTTTTTTTATCAACTCAGAAAATCTTTGTCTTTTAATTGGTGTATTTATACCATGCATAGTTAAAGTGATTACTGATACAGTTGAATATCTACTATGTTTATAATAGGTTTTTATTCACTGAATTTTTTATTTTATTTATTTTTTCCCATTTTTTCTCTCTTTTCTGGTTTTAAGTGAGAACTTTATACAATTCTATTTTAGCTCTTCTTTTAACATATCAATTATATATATATATATATGTTTAAAATATTCTAGTAGTTGCTGTAAGTTTGAGATACATATATTTAAGTAACCTAAGTTCTCCTTCAAATAAAACCATAATGCTGCACCTATAGCACAGGTAACACAACAGTGCACTCCCGATTCCTGCCTCCTTCCCTTAGGAAACCCTCATCCCTCATGTCACTTACCCACGTGCTGTAATGTAATTGCTAAGGAGATGACTGCTATTACTACTTTAAACAAACACATATCTTTTATGTCAATTAAAAAGAAAAATAAATATTTTAATTGTATTTCTTTCTTCTTTGACACTCTTCCTTTCTTTATATAAATCTGAGTTTGGGACCAGTCACGGTGGCTCACGCCTGTAATCCTGGCAATTTGGGAGGCCAAGGCGGGAAGATCTCTAGAGCTCAGGAATTCGAGACCAGCCTGAGCAAGAATGAGACCCCTTCCCTACAAAAAAAAGAAAAATTAGCTGGGT